>NC_052061.1:13839211-14144211 GCF_903992535.2 Arvicola amphibius
TGTGACTCTGAGGTCTGCCTGGATGACACAGCCAGTACAGGCCAGATAGGAATTCACTGTCTCCAAAGAAACAGACAGAAAGGAACTGACTCAAGAGCCGATTCAGCATACAAATGCGGCCCTGGGATCAGCAGAAGTGTCATCTTGGACTGGGTGGACCTGCCAGTTCTCCAGCCCTACCCCAGCCATTAAAATATGGGTGAGCAGAGTCCACCCTCTGTACTTTAACAAGCTCAAAGTTTAGGAACCGGTGTCCTGAAGAAGCAGGACTCGGGGTTAAGAACACTGACGTCTGGACTGACCTGGGAGGTTTTCCAAGCTCGCTTTGTGATACTGATCTACAGCCCGATTGAGAACAGAGTCCTGTGTCGTTTCCCTGAACTGCATCATTGGTAGACTGGACTCTTCATCCCTGCTTCGAGGCACTGGAGCATGCACACCAGTGTTGGCACCAGGTGCACCCCGACTGCATTCAGGAATTAAAGTGGTTGTTTTCAGCTTACTGAAGCAGCAGCTCACGTTTCGGAGAAGCAGATTCCACAATCAATTCTGATGCATTTTGGCCCCACTCCAACTTAGCTCAACAAAGAAAAGAGAAGGGAGTTCCTGTTCTCTCATCCAAATAACCCTGGAGCCACATGAACCAGCAGCAGCTTGGGGGTCAAAACAGGCAGGACTGGATGCTTTTTGTCTAAGAAAAACATGCAAAATTTGGGGCATTTTTTCAACTTCTAGAAACAGGCTTTTTTTTGTTTGTTTGTTTTTAATATGGCATTTTCTTCTCAAAGGAACAGCCAAACTCCACACACCAGCATTCTGAAACCCAATTGAGAAAAACAAGAAGTAAATGTGCAGTTCCCCGAGTGCCCCGGGTTGGAGGGTGACGATTGTGTGCACAACCTCGAGGAGATGAGACTTTACAAATGGAGGTAAACTATGAAAAAGAACAGGTCCTGCAAACAACAACAAAACAAAAAAGAAAAGAAAAGAAAAAGAAAGAAAGAAGAAAGAAAGAAAGAAAGAAAGAAAGAAAGAAAGAAAGAAAGAGAAAAAAGAAAGAGAGAGAAAGCAAAAAAGCAAAAAGCTGCCTGCTTCTCATCTCCTGAGGTGGCCCGCGGCGAGCTCCATTGCTGTTAGCAAATGTGGAATGAATCAGGAAACTGGCACAGAGAGGACCTTCGTCCCTCAGTTCTTCAGTGGCCAAGCGTCCACACACCAGCCCCTCCGAGCCCCCGAGGAAGCGGTAAGAGACTGACTCACAGACCTGTGGGGTTCCCGGGGTTGATAATGCAGAGAACTTTGGGGTCACAGTGGTCTTTGGCTTGCCGCACCGCCCGCCGGAGCTCGTCCACGTTCAAGGCCCAGCAGTTCTCCTCGTCTAGGTAGTAGTTCACCTGGATGGCATCCAGCTCGGAGATGACCGCGGAGTAGAGGGGGTACTGGGGGATGGGTATCATCACGCCTGTCCGGGACTTGCCGCCCCCAGAGACCAGGAGCTTCAGGATCGTCTGCAACAAAAGGTAACATCTACAAAGGCCCTGCTACCTGCTTTGAGTGTAACCCCACCAAGTTCGCTTCACTTCCGTTTCCTTAGCTGGAACGCGAGAGCTGAAGTAGGCAGTACAGAAACACATGTGTTAAAGCTCTTGACTTACGTACGACATGTAGGAAAGGACTGGCCACTTGACAGGTGTGGAGCAACACATGTTTAATAATAGCAGTGGCTGAGGCATGACCATGAGGACAGCCTGGGCTACATTGTGAGATCCTGTCTCCAAAAGCCCAACCAACCAACCAATCAATCTCTTTCTAAAACAGTACCCCAGCTGGTCCTGCCCTAGAATTATTCTGACCTCACCCTGATAATCTCATTTAAACTCTACGTTATCAATAACCATCAGTTGCCCACACATGGCTGGACGGACTTCTAAACAGAAGACTGTTGAAATGGTACCACCAGAGAGCAGGTTCAATTCCTTGCTGCGAGAATCCCACCAGAATGGCATGACACCACGCTCTCTCTGGGCCTACTTCCTCTGTGGTTCCAGTAGGTAGGAGATCAACGTATCTATTTGAAAGGCTTTGGGAAACAAACACTCAACATCAAAACAAGAGCCTGTGAGCTCAGGAGACAAAGGCCCCCAATAAGACGGGATACTAACAGCTGCTCACGTAGGAAGAATACACGAGCCAATGGCACTTAGCACAGAACCGGAGCCAGAAACACACCAAAAGCGAATGGAGGACCAGGGTGTGTGCAGCTAAGTTCCTAGCACTCGCCTAGCATACTGAGGGCCAGGTTTGATCCTCAGCACTAAAGAAGAAACAAAACAAGCCAACAAATAAAACCCAGGAGGCCACGAGCCCTTTCCCCAAGCCTAGAATTTCAGAGTTCAGCCACGTAACCACGGATTCCAGTCTGCCCACCCTCATGCCATTGTTGACTCTTCAGCCATGTAACCACCGATTCCAGTCCACATGCCTGTGCCCTCCTGACTGCCTCCCAGTCTGAGCCAGCTCTTCTCTCACCTCCTACGTGCTCCTTCACTTCCTGTTACTTGGCTCTTTCCGGCCAGGCCCAAGTTGAACTGAATACTGACGGAGTCGTGGGGCCTCCCTCCCTTTACTGAAGTGCCAGTGGTTCCCTAGTCTTCTTAGGCTGACCTGAATCCCCAGCACCATCTCTAGGATCCTACAGAATGAGCCATTACTTGCTTCCCAGATCCTGTTTCTGGTCACTGTCCCTCACTGTGTGAGCTCACCCACCTTGAGTTCATCTCCTCAACACTAAGCCTCTTTCCGGACCAAGTTCTTTTCATACACCGATCTTCAGCTAAGAAAACGCTCCCTCTCCCACCTTCCCCAGTCCATTCCTGCATCGTTTAGTCTTTTTCAGAGGAGCCTTCCACAGTTCCTGCTGCGGCCATGGCAGCACTTGGTCTGACTCATGAGGTGACCTTTATGTATGCGGTGTCAATGCTAGACTGTCATAACACCGGCGTGTGGGCAAAGGCCAAGTCACTACCTGGTTCCCTAAGGTCTCCCCAGCACCTAGCACAACGCCCAGCAGAGGAGGAACACCAATATCTGCTGACAACGGAGGCCAAGGGGCACCCTCACACCCTATAGCTCCCCACCAGTTGGGCCTGCTGGTGGATCCTCTGGAGGAAAATTGAAGCTGTGGTTGTATCCAGAGTCATGAGACTATCGGGGACTAGAAGCTTCTGGGACGGGGATACCAGAGGGTGACTCACTCTGCCCACCGAGCCTGTCTCCTGGCCAGTTAGTTCAAACCCCTGGCCCTAGCTTGTAAGGTTGTTCGTCTCGCGAATGAACACTGGGATAAGAATGGGCCATCTGTGTACATACAGAAATACCGTCGCTAGCTCCGGTGGTCAGGTAGATGTTGTCCGGGTCGGCAGGCACACCGTCTCTCCTGGTGATAAAGGCTGCCACATCCTCACGGATGCAGTTAACACCCTGGCTGGCGCTGTAGGATCCTGTGAAACAGCAAGCAAGATAATGATTAGAGGCAAGATGTCTCGTTCAACAAGATGAGTGTGGCACCCGTATAATTAGCTGGGGGTAAAGACGGCTGCAGACACTGAAGTAGGGCCTCTTTCCCACGGCTCTGGGCTCTGGAACTTCAGCAAGCTGCTTACCTACTTATTTGGGCTCTTCCACCCACCCACCCATCTTTCCACCCAGTGTTTACTGAGCATCTATTACGCAGTAAGCCCTGGCTTCTACTGTGCCAACAGTGCCCATACCCGTGATACAGACATGCTTTATGACAACAGTACCCATTAGATCTGGGGTTTCTATGCTTTAGTTAGGTGCTGACTCATAAGTCTACAGAACTTGAGAGAATGGGTTGATACTATTCCTCCAAAGTAGCTCAGGGCTCTAAGTGGATCCGACGCAGATCCTGGAGACTGACCCTGGAGTATCCAGCCACCACTGGCCCCTCTGCTTAGAAGTCACTTCCCTGAGTGAGTGCTCATCCCATGTTCCAGTTTACAAACTGGCACACCACCATTGCCAGACTGCCTTGCCACCCTGAATAACCGGTCCCTTCCACTGGGTCACACCGTGCTGCACCTCAAGGTCTTTACCCACGCGCTCCCTCTGTCTGCCATGCACCTGCAACCTTTCTTTTGCTCATCCTCTTCTTGAGATTGCATGCCAACCTGTCCCCTTTTGTTCTTTCTGGTTTTTTGAGGCAGGGTCTCTATATGTAACCTAGGCTGGCCCGAAAGTCACTAAGTAAACCACACTGTCCTCAAGTTTACAGAGATCTGTCTGCCACTGCCTCCTGAGTGTTGAGAATAAAGGTGTGCGCTATCACGCAAGCTCCAATCTGTCGTCTTAAACTTCCCCACTACATTAGGACCCCTTGATGTAATCCTGTAGCTTTCTGTCCCTTATCCAATGAGTCATGAAAGCTGGGAATAACACAAACATATAAAATTCATAGTAATTATTTTCTTAAGATTTACATGAATGTGTTTGAATCTATCTGTGGGAATATGCACCTGAGTACAGGTGCCTGTAGAAGCCAGAAGGACCCCCCCCCCCCCCATCCCCGGAGCAAGAGTTAAAGGCAGTTGTGAGCAGCCTAACATGGGTGTTGGGAAGTGAGCCCCAGTCCTCTGCAAAAGCAGTGCATACTCTTAGCAGCTAAGCCGTCTCTCCAGCCCCTGACTATTGTGAGTGTTTGCTTCTCTCAAAAGTGTCAGTACACTGCACGAGCACAGAAACTATTCACCTCAATGACTGGTGTCCCTCAGTGTGAAGAATAGCAGCTGGGGCATGCTATGTGCCCAGAGTCAGGTCAGACAAAGCTCACAGCTCCCACCGCCTCTGGATATTTAGATATTAAATATTATTTATTTAATATTAAAGCCAGGGCACAACCTAAGGACTGAACTGCTTGTCAGATGGACAAGAAAGAAAGCACTAATAAGAAACACACTTGCATTTTTTTTTTTAAGGACAGGCTCTCCAGGTAGCTCTAGCTGGCCTCCAGTTTATATTTATAAGATCTGTCTATCTCACTCGGTGGTGGTGGTGCACTTTAACCCCAGCACTTGGGAAGCAGAGGCGGGCAGATCTCCGTGAGTTCAAGGCCAGCCTGGTCTACAAGAGCTAGTTCCAGGACAGCTAGGACGACTGTTACAGAGTGAAACCTAGTCACAAAACAAAAAAACCTTCCTACCTCTGCCTCATGACTATTGGAGTTAAAGGGCACATCACCACACCCTGCTGAGTAAAACAGGATTTTAAGAGTCACGAGAAAAGCATGGCTGAACTCTAAGGCTCCACACACAGGCCTAGAAAGACAGCTCAGCAGGGAAGACTGGCTGTCCTTGCAGAGGACCCAGGTTCAATGCTCAGCGCCCTCGTGGTGGTTCACTGCTGCCTGGAACTGCGGTTCCAGCAGAGTCAACCCCCTCTTCTGGCCCGCGGGCAATGCACACACCCGGGACACATACAGAGAAGCAGGCATAAACATACGCATACATTAAAACAGATATAAATGGACTGGGGAGGTGGTTTAGTGGCTAAGGACACTGACTGCTCTTCCAGGGGACCTGGGTTCAACTCTCCACATCCACATGGTGGCTCACAGCTGTCTCGAATTCCAAGTTCCAGGAGATCCAATGCCCTCTCCTCACCTCCACAGACACAAGGCTTACAAGTGGTGCACAGACATAGATGCAGGCAAAAATGCCCATAGATATAAAATAAAAAATGTTTAAAATTAAACAAAAAAACCCCCTTCATATACATAGTCAGTAATTGGTACTCTGGTCAGCATGCCCCTAGAACATGGACACATTCCACTTCCTTTTACTTCTATGGCGGGAAACAGTTTGGGCTGCCGAAGGCTCTGCTCTCACTGGCCCCTCCACATCACCGTTAGAAGGAGCACACTAACTGCTCCTTGCAGCGGGCAGAGCCTGGCTGCATCTCGACATCTACCAGGAGGCTCTCACCAACACATCAGCCTTTCTCACAAGTCCAAGAGGAGAAGACAAAATAGTTCCTAGTCTGAAGACGAGAAAGAAAGGCTCAGAATGTGTTTCCCTCATCTGTATTCACGAGTTCCTGAGACAGAGCCCAGTGTAAGCCATAAAGCCCGTATGGTCTCCTGGTTTCCTCATATAACACCCCAAGGCAGCTCTTCCACAGCCACAGCCTCCTACCCCTAGCTCTGGCTGACAAAGAGGAACAAAAGTCAATAAATGAGGCTCGGTGGGTGGAACCAAGGTCCACTCCTACCCCCTCACATTAGACACACAAAGCAAACTCCCCTCCTCTTAGCCTTCCTCTCTGGAGACCTCAGGGACACAGGGTTTTGAGAAATACATTTGTCCTCTGTGCTGGGAGGAGGGTAAAGGAAAAGCAATTCCTCTGCACCAGAAGATTTAGCCCCCAGGCTGGCAGGCAGGGAAGCAAGGGCACTGGCCTCTTCCTAAGACAGATACCACAGCACCCATACCAAGGGTGTTGACAGGGTCACCATGGCCAGCAGGTATTCACAGAGCCCACAAGAGACAGCACAAAAGGAGAGAGGGTAGCAGAGAAGGAGGCAGGAGCCAAGGGGCGGTTTAGCTGTTCTCTGAGCTGATTGAGCAATTTAGAAAAATATCTGTTTCACTCTTGGCTCTAGGTCTCAGAGCATTAGGGTGCATATTCTAAGAAAGCTTTAAGAACAACCATTTTGCTGAGCGGTGGTGGCGCACGCCTTTAATCCCAGCACTCAGGAGGCAGAGCAGGTGGATCTCTGTGAATTTGAGGCCAGCCTGGTCTACAAGAGCTAGTTCCAGGACAGGCCCCAAAGTTACAGTGAAACCTTGTCTCCAAAAAAACAAAACAAAACAAAACAAAAACCAGACAACAAAAAAGAACAACCATTTTTTGTTTGTTTGTTTGCTTTTTTTTTTTTTTTAACTGAGCTATGCGGTGCAGGCACTGGGGAAAAGGGGAAATAAACAGGAAAGAAAATGAGATGAAAACAAAAAGCCAGAGCTAAGAGTTGGATTCTAAGCAGGGTAGGGAGGGAGAATATCACTGTCACACCCACAGAGGTCAAATTCAGGACCTCCTTGTTCAGAGCAGAGCGAGAGGATACCTGCTGGGCCTGGGCTCTCCACAAAGAGGAACAGGAAGGGTTACCTCAGAGTGGAAGGGGTAACAGGGACAATTCAACGGAAGAAAGCCAAACAAAGTGGGGCGGAGGGGACATGGGCGCTCCCTGTCCCCGGCAAAAAGTAGCCGTTCTTCAGACAGTGCCACAGACACAAGAAGCTTGAGCTAAGCTGGGAACCTATCCTTTCGCTTAGCCTCCAGCTGGCCACTGAACAAACCCAAATCAGAGATATCTGCCCTTGAGTATCTGACCCCCCCCCCACAGGCCGGCAGGGAAAGCACTGACTTAGTAAATTGGGGGGGAGAAAGAGCACATGTGCATCTGCGCACACTCAACCCATCAGCCACTGTCCACACTTTTAGCACAGCCACCTCATAGCTCTTTGCGTGCTAACGGGCCCAGACCTATCCTGGAACCCACATTCATTTCACATCCTCGAGGACTTTGCAAGTTGGGCCTCACCCAGGCTGTTTCCACCGCAAGCCTGCAGGATCCGCCGGGCTCGCTTCTTAGCATCTTCTGGGAAGCTGGGGCTGCTTAGCAGGTTTGGGTAGGTACAGAGTGCCATCACCTAAAGAAAGAGGGTACAGCTGAGCTTTTAAGATGGTACCCCAAGACCACAGGACACTAGGCAAGGTAGAGGGAAAAGATGCCAGCTCCAAACACCACGTCGCAGCACGTCTGTCCTTGAGAGCTGAGGCTGTGGGAGCTCAGGGTAGCATAGAGGGAGACGCTGGCTCTCTGCAGCAGGAGAGATTCTGACGGCCAAGAGGCATGACTTCCAAGGCTTGGTGCAAGAATGAGGTACCAAAAGGGGTGCCATGGCAGAGTGTGAGGGTGCTACACAGCCCCGGCCTCCACCCATCCATGAAGAACACTGGACCCAAGCACCCAGGATCTTAAGAACTAGAGGGTCTTCCGGGTAAGGGGCCAGGCCTCAGTGGGCAACAGAATCTGGCTGATAGGAATAAGGCTGTGAGGTCCTGCAGACACACAGCCTGAAGCCCTTCTCAGCCTGTTTTCCTCAAGACTAAACTTCAGACCCGAAAGCCGGAAAGGCTTCTCTTCCCTGTAACAAAATCACCTAAACACACAGACTGAGAGGATTAACCAAGGCCAGTAAAACCCGCGCACCTGTCTAAAGCTGGCAGCTGAGGAACCACGCCAGGCTCACTGCGGGGAGGGGAGAACAGGTCATAGTGCTGACACCAGTCGCATGACTAACTCCCTGTTTGTTTCTTCCTCCTCTGGATAAAGAACAATAACCTACCCTACCCCTCTCCCAGGGGCATTATGAAGAACACAGTAGACAGATGAAGGTTACAGGTAGCTGACACCATCTGAGACAAGTTAGGACAGCTGGGGTCCAGGGCTGGGTTGGCTTGGGGGATGAGTTTGATAGCCTGTGAAGGTAAGCACTGTTGGGAACCTACTCACGACCCGAGACCAGGTCCACATCTGGAACCTCTACTGACAATCAAGGACCTCGGCCTTCCTCCTGCCTCTGCTTCTCTGACGGAGCTACTGTTCGCCCCCTTACTTCTGCATCCTGGGCCCTAATCCACACATCTCCATGCACAGGTCATCAGTAATGGCTGCAGGACATCCCTCAGACAGGACCAGCTGTATGCTCTCCTCTGTCACACAGGGGCTGGGGCCCCAAAGGACAAGGTGAGGGGACCTCCGTGATGTGCCACTTCTGAAGGCGGTGACACAGGGAGAGAAAAGGGAATAAGGCTACCATTTTGAAAGTTCATTACCTGCCCTACATGTGATCCATAGCCACACACGGTACTCCAGAACAGGCCCAGTCCTGCTCCAGGAAAAGGTTTTCCATAACTAGGTCTCCTACCCCTGATCAGGCTGCCCAGTGGCCTTTTCCCACCATGCTATCCCTCCTTCTGGCTGCTCATCCTTCATTGTTAGCTCACGCAACATTTTGCCATTGATGTTCAGACATAAACACCGAACCCCACAACCACCACCACTTGGAGCCCTCACAAGGTAGGTGGGTTATGTTGGAGGCAACCGAGAGCAGAGGCAGCTGCTGCTATTGTGAGCTTTTGCTGGGCTGGAGGGAGACCATCACCTGCCACTCAAGGGAGCTCCACTGTGCAAAGGCACAACACCAGCCAGCACTCCAGCCCAGGGGCTCCCTGTGGGCTGTGTTTTCACCCTGGCGTTCTTCCTCTGGGCCCTCTGCCCCACATACACACACGAACACCCTCATGGAAGCTCTGTTGGGACCCCAGATCTATCATGGAAGAACAGCCTTCCTGGAAGTTTCCTCCCCTGGACCACCACAAATGGGTTAAGGCATTTTTGATACCCTTAGAAGGGGATTGCTGAGAGAGAGAAAAACAGGGGACATCAGGTACCCGAAAGGGCTGCTACTTTGGTGGCACATCCCTCAGGGATTCTAGTGCATGAAACTAGAACTTGGCCCCTCCCAAGTTCTAGTTCAGGGCTCCAGGAGGTCTGTTTTAGGAGGGAAGGCTCACCTGACGGAGGAAGGTGATTGGCTGCTGGCCCATAGCATGGGCATCCCCAATGTTGGCTCGGATAACCTCAGTGAATGGCTTTTTGATACCCTGCAGAGAGAAGGTGGCAGGTGGTTATTTAAGGACTCAGACTCTACATTCCTGAGGCCACGTTGTAGAATTACCACAAGATATTAATAAGCAATCCTATTTTGAGCCTCACCAAATGTCAGGCAGCACTAACTAAGCCTGGTCTCATTTAATCTTCACAACCATTTCCATGAGGAAGAACTAGGAGCAACCCCATTTTACAAATGAGGAAACCGAGGTTTCAAAAGACTAACGAACTCGCTTGGTGTCACACGACTGATAAACACAAGCATTAGGACTTGAACTCTGGAAGGCAGGCCCCCAGTGTGCTCTGCTCTATCACCTCCCCCCCACCACACACACACTTTCTGGAGAAACCGGAAGAGCTGTTGGGTGGCTGAGCATTGTGACACACAGCTCCACAGCCCGTTGCTTCACCGGGATGTCTAAAAGGCACGGGGACCAAAGTGGTAGAGCAGAGGCCAGCAGCAAAATATGCCCAGAGTCAGGGAGGGAGAGCCTAGATGTCCCTACTCCTGTGCCCAGAGTTTCACTTTGAAACCGCAAAGGGCTAGAGACAAGGAGTTCATGGCCCCTTCCAGAAGACATTCATCCATGGGAATTAGGTCCTGGCCTTGTTCTCTCACAAGCCGGTTTTTTGCAGAATGGCTAGTTTCCTTTTCTTTCTTTTTAGCAGAAAGGATAAAAGACAATGAAGTGAGCACCAAACAGGGATCACAGAGGGACTAACTCAGAGAGATCTGAGCCAGGCGGTGGTGGTGCACGCCTTTAATCCCAGCATGCTGGAGGCAGAGGCAGGTGGATCTCTATGGGTTCGAGGCCATTTGGATCTATAGAGAGAGTTCCAGGACAGCTAAAGCTTGAAAGAAAGATCTGGAGGTCACTGGGGAGTGGGGGAGACACTTGAGCTGTCACGGAGACGTGGAAGCAAGGGAGTCGACACAGCCCCCTGATAAATCCAGCATCAGCTGCTGGAGGAATAGACTAGCAAATTCAAAGACCCCCCTGGGTGATGGGAGGATAATCAGGAACAAACCCGGCCTCAAACAGCCAGTCCAGGAAGGAGGCCCTGAGTGTCCCTGTGGAGGAAGGAGGGACGAGGGTGGGAAGGCCTGGCAGCCCCCACCCCATCTCCAGCTGTGCTTTCCCAAACAATATTTAAAGATACAGTTCTGCGGTTTTGACACTGGTGAAGTTTGTTTTCCTGAGTGTGTACACGTGTGTACAAGTGTATGTGTGTCTCTGCACATGTGTGCGCCACACGCAGAGGCCAGAGGAGGTCCCTGACTAGTCTCCGCAGCTCTCCCCTTGGTGTTCTGATACAGGACGTCTCCCTGCCCGTGGAGCTGGCTGGGTTTTGGCCAGGCCGCTGGCCAGCCAGCCCTGACGCCCCTGTTCCCACCAGCACTGGGGCTTCAGGGTCAGGGGGAGCAGGCCTGGCTTTTCGCCTGGGCGCTGGGGATTTGAACTCAGGCTCACGCCTACATGATGAGCACTCTAACGGAGCCATCTTTTTTGGCCCTTCCCCACCAAGTCTTTTTTTCTGAACCTCACAAGGCATAGCGGGCTGAGAAAAGAATTCGAGAAAGGGCCGCGGAGTGTCACAAACAGAGCCCAAGTCTCTGAGGTGTGTCTGGGAGACAGGGACCCTGTAAGTGCCTCTTGCCCTATCTTTAGAGCTCGTCAGAGATGGCCAAGATGAAGCTTTTTCCCGGGCAGTCACACATGTCTAGACCAAGGCAGGTGGTGGCAGCACTTGCTGCACCAGGCTGGGTCACAATGAGAGCAGGAGCCAAGAAGGATAGTGGGGGCTATGAGGTAGCTGCCTAAGTCGTAGCATACAGAAGGCAGGCCCGGACACCCTAGCACTGGCCTGGGTTCCTCAACCGAGAAGCCCTCCATCAGCCTTTAAACCACTGTTGCTCCCATGCCCACAGCTACTGAACAGAGGTGACTCTCTGGTATGGCCAGAGCCTATTCTTCAGCAAGAAATAAATCTGTCATGGCTAAGAAGGCCAAGACTCAACATACAGTTCTAAGCCTGGGCCATAGGCCAGCCCAATACAGAAGAAAATAATGCCTGGAATCTAGCCCTGGATGTCCCTTTCCTGTGCCCTCCCCCTAGCACTATTTAGCCAATTCAGGGCTTGCTGACACAAAGCCTGGGAACACTGAGCACCCCCTTTCTTGGGTCACTGTGCCTACAGACCATGGACACTTTGCATGATGGATGAGTTTGGGCCAGGATGTGGTTCCCTTGAATAGACAAGCAGACCATTCTACATAGCTAAGAGCACTCTGAAGGGTGCCCTGGGCAGGCAAGATCCACATGAGCTGGGAATACTAAGGTACCCCAGAAAGATTCTGGCCCAACGTGCGTATCCAGGCCTGGCATGTGCACCAGTGGTGCCAATGCCCCCCGTTCTGCACCTTGGCAGAGGGGCTAACAAGCATGCAGCGTTTGGTTGTCTCTCACAGCATTCTTGAGTTCCTCTGTCTAATGCACTTGCACGTGTCCAAGCCACAACTGCATCCCACGCAGCACCAAGAGAGGGTCCGGGGAGGGCGGTGCTCTCTTCCTGCCACTTGGACTTATGTAGGGTTCAACAGTGGTGAAGCATTTCTTCCCCTTCCAGCCCGCAGCTCAGCACCACTAAAGGTCACCAGACTAGTGGACAAGTCGCACGGGGACAAGGCAAAATAAAAGAAGTAACAAAAAGGGAAGGCTGAAAACATGGCTCAGGCGCAATGACCTGAGTTCAAGCCCTAGAATTGCATATAAAAACAAAACCAAAAACCTCAAGTGCAATGGTGTATGGTTTGCACTCTCAGTGCTGGGAAGGGAAACCAAGTGAATTCCCAGGGTTCACCAGCCTAGATGAATCAATGAGTTCCAGGCAAATGGGAGCCCCCGTCTCAAAAACCTAAGGTGAAAGCATCCAAAGAATGACACCAATATTGTTCTGTGGCTTCTACATATATCCTACACATGTATACACCTGTACATGTACACACACACACACACACACACACACACACACACACACACGAGAAAAATGCTATTTTAAAAAGAGCTAGCCCAGTGTGGTGGCACATGCCTTTGATCCAGGGCTTGGGAGGCGCGTGCACCTCAAAGAGGACAATCAGATCCCTGGAGCTCACGTTGCAGGTGCTGTGAGCTTCCCAATATGGGTTCTGGTAATCAAATCTGATCCTCTGTAAGAGCAGCAAGTGCTCTTAACCGTGGAGCCGTCTCTCCAGCCCCCATATTGAACATCTTAATCATGCACACCTTGTGTCTGCCAGTTACACACCCCCAACAGAGCTGGGGAGGAGAGAAGGCAGGGACGAGAGCAAGTTAATTTCCTTGTTCAAAGGACAGCCCAGTCACTTCATGAGGCCTGTGTTCAAGAAGCCCACAGAGTTTTCCCTTCGTTCAACAAATATTTCCAATGCAGCAAATAAGGAGACCGAGAGTGAGAGACGGTAGGCGGGGCCCAATGAGAAAAACCAAAGCAAATGTTGGGAGTGAAGACTAAGAAGCAGTATGGTGCTGCAGAGATGGCTCAGCGGGTAAGCGTGAGCTATCCCGCTCTAGCAGAGGACCTGAACTCGGTTCCCAGCACTCGGGAGCAGCTCACAACTGCCTGGAACTCCAGCTCTCTGCCTCTGGCCTCAGTGGGCACCTCTACCCACATACACATGAACACACACACAAAGAAATCTTTACCACAAGTGGGTACAGGAAAGGAGTGGGGTACACGGTGGGAGAGGGGCCTTCCCAGACCCCAGAAACCTCATACGAAAAGCCCCTTGCTCCCAGATTCAAAGGGATAATTAACCAGACTAGAGTAGGCAGAAGTCCTGAAAGAAGCTCTGGAGACAAAACCCCAACCGGGTCCCACGGGTCCTGAAAACAGGTGCATTTCACAGAAAGCTCTGAGACCCAGAACAGCGCAAGCCTCTGACCTCCAAAGACAATCAGAGAAGTCAAGATTTACAAGGAGCAGGGTGGGAAAGATGCTCATCGGGGAAAAGCACTTGCTACTCTTACCAAAGACCTGGGTTTGGTTCCCAGCACCCACACAGCAGGTCACAGCTATCTCTAATTCCAGTTCTGGGAGATCTGACACCGTCTTCTCACAGGTACCAGACATACATGTGGTATACATACAATATATACATACAAACAAAACACACACACACACACACACACACACAAAATAATAAACATTTAAAAGTAAATAAATCTAAAAAAACAATGTAAGGAAAGCTGAAGGATTTCCGTTCAGGATTATTACAGCGAAGCGGCAGTTGATCCAGGAAGCCCCACACTGACAGATTCAGAGGTAGGAAGCAATCTCCACTTCTTACACTCATGCAATGCACAGTACTTTGGGAAAAAGCCAGGCAGTAGTGGCACACACCTTTAATCCCAGGACTCAGGAGGCAGAGGCAGGCGGATCTTTGAATTCGAGGCCAGCCCGGTCTACAGAACGAGTTCCAGGACAGCCAAAGCAACACAGAGAAACTCTGTCTTGAAAAACCAAAAAAAAAAAAAAGAAAAAAAAAAAGTTTCAGAAGAAGGGTCTTGCTGTGCTGCCGTGATTGGTTCGGAGCTCCCGGACTCAAGGATCTTCCTGTCTCTGCTGCCTGAGCAGTTGGAACTGCAGGTCCTGCCGCTGTGACCCGAGAACAAAGACTCTAACAATTTTAATTGGCTTCTGTTTAAAGGATTGTCACTAACACTGCAAACCAGTTTGTGAAGAAGAGAGTTCAGGCCAGCACAGTCTGGAGGAATTGCCTGAGGGCCACAGCCAGAACAGGGTGGATGGGTGCAGGATTCATCCGGTCAAGGAAATCTTCTAGTTCTCTTCTTTATTATTCAATTTTTCCTTTCTCTTGAGACAGGGTTTTGCCTTGCAGACTTGGCTGTTTGGCTGGTCTGGAACTCACTGTAAAGATCCGGCTGGTCTCAAATCCTCAGATGCTATCCAATGCCTCAGCCTCCCCAGTGCCATCACACCTGGAAATGTTCTATATCAACTCTGAAGATGACCAGTGAGAGCCCTTGTGCTCAGCACATCCAGAGCTATAACTTCTATCCAGCGAACAACAGCCATGTTGCTAGGGCCCCACGTTACACGCAACACACACTGAAGGTAACACAAGTAATCAGACTTCTCTAGTTCTGAACCTTCTGCTCTTTGAGAGCTTTTGGTTTCTCTGTTTTGTTTACTTTGTATATGTTCCTGTAGGTGCATGTGTGTGTATGTGTGCAAGGGGAGGGTCACAGATCAGTCTTGGGTGTGGTTCCTCAGGAGCCATCTACCTCGTGTTTTGAGAAAGGGTCTCTCATTGGCTGGAGTAGGCTACTAGCTGGCCATGGGAACCCCAGGGATCCTCCTGCCTGCTTCTCCAAAACTGGGAAACAGGTGCACAACCCCAGGCCTGGCTTTTTCATCTGAGTTCTGGGGATCAAACTCAGACCCTCACGCTTATATGGCAAGCACTTGTATATTTGTAGGTTTTGAAGCAGAACTTTCCTATATTTATTGCTCAGGCTGGCCCTGAATTCCTGGACTCAATCCCCCTGTCTCAGACAAGTAGACAGATTTATAGCTCCCCCCAATACTCCACCTGGCTGGTGTTTACTTTTACAATTGGAAAAGTAAAGCCATTCCTTCGCTCTACCGTGCCAAGTCCTGATCCCTGCCCTTAAACAAGCAAGGAAAAAAAAACAGTTGAGAAACTGTCAGATCCTCTCAAACCCCCTTTAATTGCAGCTTATTAAAAAGTGCTGCCCCCAATGAACAATGGGATCCAGAACCCCGAAACAGGCTCTCCCTTGGTGGAGCTGCTGTCAAGGAGAAATGGCCCCCTTAGCCTCTTCCCCTCTTCCTTCAGGCTACCTTATCAGAGGAGCAAAAAGCACGGGGGACCAAACCCTGCCAGCCACTTTGAAGACAAACACCAGGGCCACGTGTCCAGCGGGCACTATTGGCAAAGAACTCACTGAAACAATTCCATAAGCAGCATACGATGCTGGGACCCAGGGCTAGAGAGATGGCTCCGTGGTTAAGAGTAGTACTTGCTGCTCTTACAAAGGTCCTGAGTTCAATTCCCAGCACCCACATGGCAGCTCACAACTGTCTGTAACTCCAGTTTCAGGAGATCTGACACCTTCACACAAATGCATGCCTATCACAGAGATCACCTCAGGTCCCTAAGGACAAGACATCAGAGAATGGGGCAAGTGGGCCAGCTAAGCTCTTTGCCTCCTTCATCGACTAGGGAAAACAATGCCCAGAGGAAACATGGAAATTTCCCCAAGTCTTCACACAAACCTCTTGACCAGATAAAACCCCTTAGAACACCCGTCCAATTTGGATTGCTAAATTCAAAACAGAGGCAGAAATAACAAACCTTGCAAAGCCAACACAAACAGAAAATAAATAAAAACGTAACAGGGCTCAGAACAGCTCCAGGTCAATGGAAGAGTGCTTGCCTAGCATTAGTAAAGCCCTAAATTTGTCCCCAGCACCAACCCTCACCCTCCCCTCCACAGAAAGAAACAACTAACAAGTACAGCTGACAAAGTTGACCATTACAGCTAGAGAGGGCACGGTGGTGCACACCTTTAATCCCAGCACTGGGAAGCAGAGGCAGGTGGATGGACCTCTATGAGTTCCCGGTCAGCCTGATCTACCTAGGAAGTTCCAGGCCTGCTAAGCCTACATGGTGAGACCCTATCTTAAAACCAAAACAAACATCAGAGAATGTAGGTGGACAGAGAGAACTTCTCAGCTAACGTGGGGGTACTCAAACTTGGATGTGTGGGATGTCTGTTTAGGAAGTAGGGATGTTTCTGGCCCAATGACCAAGACATGTGTCCGCCTGACCTATACCACTGCCTGAAACCGTTCCCGGCTCCCCATGTCCAGTCGAGAGGCATGGTAAAGTCCAGAGTCACTCAAACGACTTCTGCCTCCTCCACCTTATCCACCCTGCCTCCCTCGGCCACACAGACTCCTACTAAGCACATCTACCCCTTCCTATAAACCTAGAACTTCCCAACTTCCCTGCCACTGGTCACAGCACTGCCTGCTCCTGGAACATTCTCACATGTCCTCTGCCTGCTGAAAAATGCCACCAAACCGTAATGAACCGGGGGAGACGGAACTGGAATAACAATACAGCAGCCTGAACCTAAGGTCGGGGACCATCCTCTGCTTTATAGCGCCAACACGGAAGCTGCTCTTTAGCAAACGTAGAGAGAATTCCTGGAACCGCTCCCAGCTCTGGAACCAGAGAAATCAGCTGTGACGTGATAAAACAGGGAACACTTTAATCCGAGCTTTGTTTTAGCAGGGAGACTGTTGCCTCAAGGAGGGACAGCTGCAGCCTCCCAGATCCCAAAGTTCGGAAGAGGAAAACACAAGTTCCATGCCCACCAGCGTGTCAGGCAGGCACATAACGGAGCCAGGCTTCTCTGGGCACAGCCTTAAACAGCCGCGGGCTGGAGAGACAGTGCAGGGGTTGACCCCACACTCTGCTCTTGCAGAGGATGCCAGTTTAGTTTCCACATTAGGGAGCTGACAAGTGCCTGTGACTTCAGCTTCCAAGAACATCCAACTCTTGCTTTGCTTTGTTTTTTGAAACAGGGTTTCTCTTGTAGCCCTGGCTGTCTGGAACTTGCTCTGTAGAGCAGGCTGGCCTCGAACTCAGAGATCCACCTGCCTCTGCCTCCAGAGTGCTGGGATTAAAGGCGTGCACCACCACCCAACACAGATCCAACTTCTCTTGGCTCCATGGGTACCTGTACTCATGTGCACATAACTACACATATACACATATTTACAAATAAAAATAAATATTAAAAAAAACCCATCCCCATAAAGGTCAGCAACAGACACTGAGCTAGCTCCCTTTCATCTAACTCACTGTTCTGAGTAGAACTGAGCGTCTGAGGCGGCATCAGTAGACCTCATCAAACTCCCCACGGAAAGGAGACCCTAGGAGTTCCTCTCACTCATTCAAGGATACTGAGTGAGACACTGGGACCTGGTGACGCTGAGCAAAGTCAAGAAACTCACATTCTGGGTCAGAACTATCTGCTAACATTTTCTTTTCTCGTCTTTATTTATTTTCTTCGATACAGGGTTTCTCTGTGTAGCCCTGGCTGTCCTGGAACTCACTCTGTAGACCAGGCTGGCCTTGAACTCACAGAGATCCACTAAAGGCAAGCACCACCATTCCCCAGCTAACATTTTCTTTCTAATCTTAGGAGTGTTTCCTTTTAATGTTCCCTCTTGACTCTGCTTTCCGAATTCCACCCAGGTTAAAATTCAGTATCCTAGGATGCAGGGCTGTGGAGTGTGTCTGTAAGTTCCAACACAGGAAAGGTGGAGGCAGGAGAACGTCCAAGGCCAACCTGGGCTACACAGCCAGAACTTGTCCCCAGCACAAAGAACTTGGTTTCACCCAAGGGCATGTCTTACATACAGCCATGCCACCCTGGATGAAGCAGGGAAAAAGATCACCCCAGGATTTTTACAACAGCTATGGATTCAAGCCAACATCCCTGGCATCACCAGGGTTGCCTTATTAAGGCCACAAGGACCCAACTCTCTGATTATAGCAGTCACGGTTCTTGAGGTATAAAAGAAAGAATTCTGCCAGTCTCTTCTGCAGAGTCCCATTCTTGTCAGGCAACTGTGGCTGGCAAAGACCCAACCGGCCGCAGCCCTGAAAAAAAGGTTCGGGAACAAACTAGCCATACAACCTCCCTTCCTCCCTCCACTCCTACCTAACGGGGTTTCTCTCTCACCACCCCCAGGCCCCTTCGTCTTACTTTCTTCAAAGCGTCTGTTCACTATCTGAAACTCTCACTTCTATATCCACTTGTTTTCCTCCTTCCAAGGGATCTTGGTTCCACGAGGACACTTAGGGAACACGCAGTGCCTGGCAGCATAGGCCGTTCAATAATTGGGTACAATTCAACAAGTGAACCATCGGAAGGCCTCACTTTGTGCCAGATGCAGGGCCACTGGTGGGTAACGGGCGAAAGAGGGGGCGTTCTCTCGTTCCAGAAAAAAAAAAAAATGGTACAATGAAGAAGCTGGAAGCCGGGGATGGAGGTCCTGCTGGAGGACCCCAGATGGGTTTGCCAAGGTTCTTCCCGCCATGAGCGCCCCCTGGCCTCGCGCCCCGCAGGCCCCGGGCTCACCCGCTGCAGCTCCATCTCGATCTCGCCGGCCTTGAGCACGATGGGTCCGCGCACGGCGTACTCTACCGCCTTCACCTGCGGGTTCATGGACTCCAGAGTGAGGATGCGGTCTCGAGGGCTGCGCTCCGGTCGCACCTTGAGCGCCGCCGAGGCTTCGGCTGCAGCGCTGCTGTGACTACGGACCCAGGGGCCCGAGGCGAGGGGGCAGGAGCCCCGCCGCACCAGCACCGCCGCCCGCTGCATCGCGAACCTGCCGAGGACAACCCTGGCCCAGAAAGAACAAGAGCAAGTCATCGCGCACAGCCCAAGGTGGACACCAATCCCCCAAGAGCCCAAGGCTCTCGGCTAGCAGCGCCAGCCTAGCTCCGAGGTTGGATTCCCATCCACTGGTTACCGGGACCCCGCACCGCGCCTCTGCAGCATCGAGACGCTGCACGGCTGGTTGGCCCGGGCTGCACCCAATGTGAGAATGCAACGTGCCTGTCGCCGCTGAGCTACCCGCACCGGTCCGGTTAATAAGCGTCTGGGCTGCTCCCAAGCTGAGTGGCCAGCCACCGCATCCTGGCGCCTGGCACCCGCACCTTCTGGCCCCCTGCATTCGCACACCCACCGCTGCTGACTCCGCCTCGGGCCTGCGCGCTGGCTTCTGGGTCTTGTAGTTGTCTGGGCCGTACCAACGCTGCTGTGACGAGCTGGATAAACTACAAGTCCTCTAGGTCCTGGCGCAAGTCAGACCAGGCTGGGCAGGGGGCGGGGAGCGGTCGTCTGGGCGGGTTCTCGGGGGACAGAGAATCCCGACTGCACGGCGGCAGCTGTCCTTTCCAGGGGCTTTTGGAATTTAGTTATTTGCTGCTTGGCTGCTTCTCCCAAGACTCAGACCCCGCCTCCCTCCACCCTCACCTCGACACCTATGGGGACGTGGACGGAGAGGTGATGCAGTCTTCGCCTTGAGTTTCATCATCCAAGCCATTTGGTTCTACTGGCCGCTCAGGGGCAGCTGTTTAGGGAGTAGAGCCACTGCGACTTGATATGCCACCCTGGCTCCTTCTCAATTTCAGTGTTATTGTCAGCAAAGAACATGGGGGAGGGGTGAGGAGCGGAGCGGTCGGAAAGGACCACACAGCGAGTGGTAAGGTTTTTCAATACCACTCTATATGAAGCCTCATCTCTCCTATATTAATTCCATTTCTTTTTCTTTCTAGCCTTCCCAACATCTAAAATTACCTTGTTTAAGTACTTCTCGAGTGCTCGGAAGGACAGGAACAGTGTCTTGCCTGTTTTCACAACTCTAGCACATAGGCACTTGGTAAATATTTGCTGAACAATGAATCCACAGGGCATGGTGCTAATTGCTTTGGACAGAAGTATCCAGCCGGTGGGTTCCTCCACACGTGCAAGGTGCACACACATATGGGGCAAGTTTGGGACAGACTAGGCTGGGTGTGCAATTGGCGCAAAGGCAGGATCACCCAGGCTGTGCCACAAACATCAGTCTCAGACTCCCTCCACAACTGCAAAATAAACTAGGTTAAACGGCCTGTCTTTTAAAATCCTTGTTGTCCTGGAAATTGTGTGATTCTGGGAGTTTTCAGGCAGAACAGCCCAGGGCTTGGCACAGCCACAACAAACAAACACACAAAGCTTGTGAGAGTTGGGGAAAGGAGACAAGGAATAAATGCAGCAGGAAATCGGGGGCTGAGAGTAACTGCAGACAACCACTTTTTAATCAGAGATGTAATTAAATTAAATTTATTTATTTACTGTGTACATTAGTGTTTCTACTGCAAGTAGGTCTGTCTGAAAGTGCCAGATGTCCTGGAACTGGAGTTACAGACAGTTGTGAGCTGCCGTGTGGGTGCTGGGAATTGAACCAGGGTCCTCTGGAAGCGCCCTCTTAACCTGTAAGCCATCTCTTCAGCCCCTACAACGACTTCTGAGCCACCTAATTTTAAGCATGTCACTGTCCCCATGTGTGAAATGGGAGTAACAGGCACCTGCCATGCACAAACGAGGAGAACATTCCAAGGGAACTTGGCGGGATGTGGATACTGAAGTTGTACACCGCTCTCTCGTTGGTCTTTCCTCGAGGGAATCCCAAATGCTTAATTGATTACTCACAAGAGAGGAATGTGCCAGGGAGAGCAGAAACCACTGAGAGTGTTCCTACCTTAGCAGACTGGCTGACTCCTCAAGTCAGAGAAATTGCCTGAGTGGCAGAGGAGCTGCTTCTCTCGCTTTGTCTGCGCCATCTTTCTTCTCTTGCAAGAAAAGAGATAGTTTATTAAGGCAGAGGAGCACAGAGGTGAGACAGGCCCTCCCTGTGGCCTGTCTCCCAGAAGGCAAGAAGAAAGAGGTGCTGTTCGGGCTTTTCATTTTCATCTTATTTTATGTGTACCAGTGTCTTGTCTCCACATTTGTCTGTGCACCATGTGGGTGCAGTGCCCATGGAGGCCAGAAGAGGGCGTCAAATTCCCGAAACTGGAATTACAGACTGTTGTGAAGGGCCATGTCAGTGTTGGGAACCAAACCTGAGTCCTCTAGAAGAGTAATCAGTGCTCCTAACCACTGGACATCTCTCCACTCCCCTGTCTGGATGTTCAGTTGTCCAGCACCTCTGTCAACAGCTCTCCTTCCCAGCTTTTGTCTCAGTGCCCATCCATTCAGTCTCCAGGTTGGAGACTCTCCCAGTGGCCTAGAACCTCTGAGTACTTCACTGCCTTCGACATCCAGTTAACTCACTCTGACCAGCTGAAGAGTCACACACACATACCCCTCCACCTCCAAATCACACTTAACTTTGACCTATTCACTGTCCTTTGAGCCATCGTACTATTAACCCAGCTATCTCTATCCTAACCAGGAAGAATAAGGGATCTGGGAGTAGGTCTCCCGGAAGTAAACACAAGGCTGTTTGTACAACTGAGAAAACAACACCCAGCAAGTTGTGCACTTAACGCTGGTTCCCACATCGTCACTGCAAAACACAAGTCATATCCCTAACAAGTCTGGTGCCACTGTGTCTCTGAGATTGTATAAGCAAGTACCCCAGGCTTGGGAGTGTGACTCAGTGGTAGATGGTCCAGAGTTCAATTCTGATGTGGGGAGGGGAGGGCACTGAGAACAAACAGACAAACCAACACCTCTCTCGTGAACCACCTTTAACTGTGTACGGAGCACAAAAGGGCAAGCGTGTTATTTCTGCGCTGCAGTCTCTGGTTAAGCAGCTTGTTCAGTCAGTCAGGAACGGGGAGTAGGAGCTGTCAAAAGCAGACACCGTAGTCCTGTCTGCCCCCCCATCACCTATGCCCCCCTGCCCCTCTGATTTGCTGGAACTCTAGAGTCACTCTTGTGTAACGCTCTGAATTTGGAAATTTGAACAGTTGATTGCGATGCACTGAGCTTTGAAAAGTTTCTTCGCGGTACTTGTAAGAGGGGGTGGCAATTCCGTGAACTTTGCTTCTCTTCTTCTCTCTCAGCTGGGGACCAGTCTGAGCAAGAGCCCAAACACCGAAAGTAAAGCCTAACTGAAACGGTCATGAATGTCCTTCCCCAAAGCAGGGTAAACATTGCAAGCATACAGCAAATGCAGTCCGCCCACACAGTTGGTGATGTGTTCGGAAGACCTGGTACTTTTCTTCATCCCTTAATTCAACAAGTTCTTTCTGGAGACCCATCATGTCCTCGGCACTGTGCTGAGACATCAATAACTCAGACACGCTGTCCCTGCGTAGGACCATTTCGTAACAAAAGCAGATGTCATTCCGCTCATCCCACACCCAAACGTGATTACACACTGCACAGTAATAACTGCTGGGAAGAAAGGGCTGGCGCTCTGACAGCAAAGAAGCCTGAGGGAGAATTAGCCAGGTTAAGTGGGCTGTGAGCTTTGGAGAAGCTAGAGGACAGCAGTATTGATAAGGTGGTGTGTGTGTGTGTGTGGGGGGGGGGGCTTCTTGAAGCAGGAAGCAGCATTTTTTAACCTCTCTACCCCCCTTCCTCCCCAAAATAAAGAAAGCAAAACAACAACAACAACAACAACACGCTCATGTTTGCAGGCATAGTGCCTTGTGTCTTTAATCCAACACTCTGGAGACAGAGCCTGTAGGTCTCCGTGAGATCAAGGCTAGCCTTGTCCACAGAGTGATGTAGTGGCCCCATGCCAGTCAGAGCTACTTAATGAGATCTTGTCTCAAAAAAGGGGGGGGGGGGGATCAGCAACTTAGTAAGTCTGAAGTCAGCCTAGGTTGCTTGAAATCTTGCCTCAAAAAAACAAGACAAGAAAAGGGCAATGTGGTGGCTGGGGGTGGAGGTAAAGGTGCCATGCGCAAGTCTGGCAGCCCATGTAGGTTGAAGGAGAGAACTGACCTTGCAAGGTTTCCCTGTGACCTCCACAAGGGACCGAGGCACACAACCCCTCCTCATATACCACAAGGACACATACACACAGTGGTAATTTAAAAATAAATAAATCTCTCCCTTTCACCAAAAGGCAACATACAGAATTCAAATTCTGATATGAAATTAATACCTAGACATCCAAGAAACTGAGGGACCAAAAAAAAAAGAAAAAGAAAACCCCACCTGACTTGAAAAGGGGGCAAGCTATCTTGTCAGACTAAACATGTCACCAAGCTTTGGGGCAACAGAGAGTCCCTTTCTCAATGAGGAAAGTCAAGAGTCTTCTCCTTTCCTCAACTTCGGGCCTCCAAACACATGTGCACACAGATGCGCGCGCGCGCGCACACACACACACACACACACACACACACGCATATGCCATATACACGTGAGGAAAAGGGACGAGCGAGCTGAATAGACACCCAAGAGAAGATAACGACCAACAGACATATGAAAAAGGGGTTCAATATTCACTAATCATCATCAGAGAAGTGCAAATCAAAACCGTGGGATGTCATCTTGTTCAATTAGAAGGCTAGTATTACACACACATACACACGCACGCACGCACGCTGGCCACGATGAGAGAAGAGGGAACTTCATATGCTGGTCCTGGGATATAAGTCGGTGCAGCTCTTATGGGTGTGGAGAATTCCTGGAAAGGAGCTGAGTCTGCAGAGGCTGATCAATGAGTCCTGCTGCCGTGTGGAGGGCTGGAATGCTGCAGATCCAGAGCCTAATTACAACTTATTTCAGGCTAGCTTTAACCCCCTAATTAGTCATTCCTTGCTCACCTCTGGGTCACACCTAGCATCTGGTGACTAGCAGATAAGACCCTTTCGGAGCCTATTAACTTAGCAGGACCACTAACTTCCACCAACACAGATTCCCTTTAACTGGAATTATCTATGCCCTTAAAGTTCAAAATAATGGACTCAGGACCAGATTGGATGAGCCGTGCTGGGAAAATGTACATCAAAAGTCTGAATTCCGGTTCAAATTTATCATCAGGGTAGCTGCATAACCACATGACAGTACTGTTCCCAGTCTTTGCCTTGAGATGCTTTGTGCAGAATTTCTTGAATATCCATCTGATTTCTGAGCTACTTAGTGTTTTAAGAATGTTGGAAGCAGCACAGCCTCTCCTGCAAGACTATCTATAGAGTGAGCCTCACATGTTACCACGGGTGGCAATACCTGCCTCACAGGGATGCTGAAAGGGCATGGGGTGGTAGGTGAGACTCTGATCTTCTCTGTGGATATCTGAATAGATAAGAATGTCTGAAATGCACATCATCCGGTATGAATCGTGCTTATCTTTAAGTAATGAAGTTGCTGGTGACTTGTTCCCCCTTTTAATGCATACTCAGTTTTAAGAAATGACTGAGCATGATAGCATACATGTACTTACAACTCCAGCACTGGGGGTGCAGAAGCAGGCAGATTGCCTCAAGTTTGAGAACAGTCATGGCCACATAGCAAGACCCTGTCTTAGAAGGAAGAAGCTAAAGTGGAATGCCATCACCCAGACACACATAAAATAAATAACTCTGCAATAGGGCTGTGTAAATTATTTGTCTGGTAATCAGTTCATGATGTATCACTATGTTTTACATCTTGAAAAAGACTTTGTGTGTGTGTGTGTGTGTGTGTGTGTGTGTGTGCCTATGCACATGTGTGCAAGTATCCTCAGAGTTTAGAATAAGGCATTGGCTCTTGTAGCAGCTACTTCTCTTTTGCTGTAATAAAACGCAATGACCAACACAATGACCAAGGCAGCTTATAGAAAGGAGGGTTTATGTGGGCTTAGGGTTCCAGAGGGTAAAGATCATGGCTATTATGAGGAAGCAGCAGGCACAGCAGCAAGCAGAACAGCTGTGAGAGCTCACACCCTGAGGACCAAGCAGACAGTGAACTCGAAAGCCACCCTCCAGCGACATACCTTCCCCTAAGAAGACTACACCTCCTAAGACCCCCAGAACCATCAGCTGGGGACTAAGTGTTCAAATGCCGGAGAATATGTAGGATCTCTCATTCAAACCACCACAGAGCCCCTGGAGCTGGAGTTACAGGTGAACATGAACTACCCAATGGGTACGCGGAGTCAGACTTGGATCCTCTGAAAGGACAGCACGTGCTCTTACCTGCTCCCGAGTCACCTTGCCGTTGACAGCTGTTTTTGATGCCTGAACTGGCTTTGCTTTGTGTTCAATAGACTCTGGTCCCTGACCTCGCCCTGCTGAGACAGCACTTGGGGAATGTTAGCATTAACAGAAGAGAGCTATGATAATGAGAATGAGCAGCACTGAAGGATTATCTACGCCTTTGCCGTGCTTTTCCTGGATAAAAGTGTAACACCCAAGAACCCCCTGGAACCTGGCGCAAAACACAACATTAAAAGGTATACCTTGGCCAGGTATGGTGATTCATGTCTATAATCCTAGCTGCTGGAGAGGCTGACAGGATTCAGGTCAGTCTAAGCATACTGGGGAGATCCCGTCTCAAAATAAAAGAAAACAGGGCTGGTCATGGCAGTTCAGTGGTAGAGCCCTTGCCTAATATAAGTAAGACCCTGGGTACAACTGCTGATACTGCAAAAATGAAGCAAGCTCAGAAAAAAAAAACAAAACTGTATATTGGTTAACAGAACTAAACTGTGTGGGGGCATTTGACACTTAAAGAGCAGCCACATTTCCTCGTATAGGCGTTCATCCACAGACAGACTGGGCTCTGGGTAAATATTGAGAAAGTCAAGGATGTGACACTGTTAAATGAATAAATATGTTCTTAAATTTTATTTGATGACTACAGATGAGTTCTTTGCATGTATGTGTGTGCACCACACTATGTGCCTGGTACTCCTGAAAGTCGTACATTGGATCCTCTGAAATTGGAGTCACAGATAGCTATGAACTTCCACATGGCTGCTGGGGATAAAACCTGGGCCATCTGAAAGAGCAGCCCATGCTCTTACTGACGAGCCATCTCTCCAGTTCATGGATTAAAGAAAAAAAAACAGTGGCTACATTTAGTAGAATGAGGATGGCAGTGGCAACACAACACATCCTTGGTCCCCAGCAGGGGAAACACAGAGGCAGGTGGCTCTCTGGGTTCAAGACCAGCTTGGCCTACAAAGCAAGTTGCAGGCCAGCAAGGGCTACACAGTGTTACCCATCTCAAAGAATCAAAGTAAACAAAGAAATAAATAAAAAGTGAATAAATTAACAATGATGATAATGATAATCAATAAAAAGAAATCAAATCAAAAGAAGGAATTGCCTTGGGAAACCCCAGGGGCCCTGGACTCTCGGAACTGAGTGCTGTTGGCCTGGGCAGAACTGGGGTTCTTCTCCAATCTGCCTTCCCTGTTTTGTGTCCCCTGGATAATAATATACTGCACAGCAGCAAAGGGCTAAGGCGAGAACGCCTCATAGGCTGAAAACCCCGAGAAAAGAAAACAAGCTTTCCTCTTCTTGGAAGCCTAAGCAGCAGCTCCTTATAATTTCTGCTCTCGTTGGGTCAGAATTCCATCCCGAGACAATTTCAGGGTCGGGGACAGCTGGCACGCTGATCAGCTGGGGTCTCGTCCCAGGCTACACTGCTGTGACTGGCAATGGAGAACCCAGCTCCTTCGGAATCTCCTGAACGAGAAGGTAGGTAGAAAGCCAGGCATACGTATCGCACGGGACCATGCCAGGGATGATGGCATTCTTTCTTAAGAAGCAGCATATCGGGGCTGGAGAGATGGCTCAGCGGTTAAGAGCATTGCCTGCTCTTCCAAAGGTCCTGAGTTCAATTCCCAGCAACCACATGGTGGCTCACAACCATCTGTAATGAGGTCTGGTGCCCTCTTCTGGCCTGCAGGCAGAATATTGTATACATAATAAATAAATAAATATTAAAAAAAGAAGCAGCATATCACATGGTTGAGAGTGTGGACCACTTCGTTCTAATACCAGCTTTCCCAAGTAAGAATGGATGACCTCACATTCTGTGTGAATGGGAGCTATCAGCCTTCCCCCTCTTAAGGTCCTTGTGACACAAGATTGATTTAATATGCTTAGAACCTTGATTGGCATGGGACAAGGTCTAGGTAAGTCCCTGCCATTACTGTGACCTCATATTTGGTAACAGGGCCTGATAAGGTAATCATTACACCGCAAGTCCCGAGTAAATACATAACTATCTATGCAAAGACCAGAGACCAACTCTAGCCAGGGAGGCAGAACATTGGGAATCCAAGCAGATTCCTAGAGTGTCTGGGACAGACGGACCGGGAACACCCCCTTTCGTTGTCTCTTTCACTGCCCCCATCCCACCCCAATCAGCTTCCAAGTTCCTGACGTTTGCAGGATGGAGTCTGGTTTGTTTTGAGGTCGGTTTAGGGTTTCAAGGATAGCTGATGAATAATTACTTTTATGGACCGTCCCACGTGAAGTTTGATTCACAAATACTGCTCTCGAACTTAGGACTCTGAGTCACAGTTTTGTTCCCAGCCTGTATTGTGTGATACACTGTACTGATTAATAAATCATTTCTCAGCTGGGTGGTGGTGATGCACACCTTTAATCCCAGCACTCGGGAGGCAGAGGCAAGCTGATCTCTGTGAGTTCGAGACCAGCCTGGTCTACAGAGTGAGTTATAGTACAGGCTCCAATGCTACACAGAGAAACTGTCTTGAAAAACAATCAATCAATAAACAAACAAACCATTTGTCATTTGTCTCTCTCTCTCCTCTCTCTCTCTCTCTCTCTCTCTCCACAGCTGTTTCATAAATACAGCTCACAGCTGGATGGAAATGATAGACTCCAACTGAACATTTGCTATAACGAAGTGCAAATTCTCCTTCTGAATAGGACTTTTTAAATTCCAAGCCTCAACTATGCTAATTAGGCCTGAGACACAAAAGATGATTGTGTTCCTTGTCTTCATTTCAGAACCCAAATGCTGAATTCTCTGAGCCTGTGTCCCGGCTTGGCATCTTATTTCCCCCAAAGGCCTCTCATCTCTTTCTCGGATATTAGCATGTGCTGTTAGGAACATTTTGTTGCATAACGGTAACATAAATCTTCCTTTTTGAAGTATTTTTTTTTTGCCTTTTATTTCTTTGGTCTGTTCTGTGGGAGGAAGGGGGTGGCATATGCGTGTGTAGGCAAGAAGTCACCCTTGGGTGTTTGTAATGAGTCTTTCTTGGTCCCACCAGCCTGCTCCAGGATAACTACACGGAGACTATTTATCATGAAAGCTCTCAGCCTTAGCCTAGGCTTGTCCCACTGCCTCTTATAACTTAAATTAACCCATTTATATTCATCTGTGTTCGCCTCATGACTTTTTACCTTTCTTTCTGTGTGTCCAACGCCCTCCATATCTCATTGGCATCTGTTACCCCTAGATTCATTTCCTATTTGCTTCCCCGCCCCCCGAAGGCCCCCTATACCTCCTGCCTAGCTATTGGCCATTCAGCTTTTTATTACACCGATCACAGCAATTCATTTTCTCATAGGGTGTAAATATTCCACAACAGCTGTTGCCCGTCAGGACTTGTCTATATTCCTTTATCTTTAAGATAGTCTCACAGAGATCTGGGACTCGATAATTAGCCTAGGCTAGCTGGCCAGCAAGCCCCCAGGGATCCTTCTGTCTCCACTTTCCGAGTGCTGAGATTACAAGTGCCTGCTACCACACCCAGCTTAATTTTTTTATCAACATAGTTATTGTATGTGTTTGGGTCTCTTGCCTGCGCCTCTGTCTGTGCATCATGTGTATACCTGGTGCCTTTGAAGGCCAGAAGAGGGTATCGGATCCCCTGAAACTGGAGTTATTGATGGTTGTGAGCTGCCATGTGTGTGCTGGGAATTGAACCTTGGGTCACCTGGAATAGAGAAATGGGTGCTCTTAACCACTTAAATATGTCCCCATTCCCCTGGCTTTTTTATATGGATGCTGGAAAATCAAACACTGCTCCTCATGCTTGCACGACAAAACACTGTTACAGAATATTACTTTAACTAGGCAAAGATGTGTTACCTTTGTTTATACTGCGTTTGTTCAATGATGTGAAGATGTGTGGCTGTCTTCCCTCGTCTGCCTAAGGCACCTGATTGGTCTAATAAAAAGAGGAATGGCCAATAACTAGGTAGTAGAAGGGTAGGTGGAGCTGGTGGGCAGAGAGGATAAGTGAGAGAAGGAATCTGGGCGAGGGGGAGAGAATGAGACAAAGAGAGAACGGGGGAGAAAGAGACGAAGATGCCCAGGGTCCGCCAGCCAGGCAGCTGCCAGCCATAGACATGGAGGAGGACATACCAAATGAAAGAAAGCCCTGAGGCAAAACACAGATGAAGAGGAACAGGTTAATTTAAGTTATAAGAGTTAGTAGGACAAGCATAAGGTAGGGCTGAGCATTTATAACTGATAATGAATCTCCATGTCATGGTTTGGGAGCTGGGTACAAAACACCTTCCTACCTGAGCCCCCTCAGCAGTCCCCTTCGGCACATCTTTGGGAGTCTGCTTGGATCCTAGTGCATCGTCTACCTGGCTAGAGCTGGTCTTTGTTTTAAACATCACATAGTTTTCAATCCAGGCATTCGTGTCTTTACTAAGGGATTACTGTATAATGATTACCCTGTTTGGCACGGTTAGCAAAGGTGAAGGTCATACCCTGTGCCTCAAACCAAGTTTGACCACCTGTCCTCAACAAGCCAGCTAAAATAGCCAAATTGGTAGTGAAAAGCAGAAAGAGGAGATTCATTCTACGTCATCCCAACCGGAAGAGGAACAAAGAGATCCAGCAAATCCCTCAAGTCTGTCTTTGGGGTCCTGGAATAATTTTATAGTTTAAGCAGAGGGCCAAGGATATGCGCATCTAAGCGGTTCCAGGCAAAGTGTGGTCCCAACCACCACTGACCCACGCTTGTCTGGGCTTCATCCGGTCTCCTCCTGTCAGGGAGACAGGCAGGTTTTTAGAACTGTGTGAAATCTCTTCGTGGTTCCCCACTGGCTGTCACATTTTCCATCTACATGGTTAGATGCCTGGAGAAATTCTCATGTCTTTGGGGTACATTGGTTCAACAGCTTGACAGACAAACTGAGAGACACAAGTGTCTCTAGACTAACTTCATTTCTGCAAAACTTGTTACAACACTGTTGAAATCAGAGGCCCTCTCCGTGTTCCTTTTTGAGAGCTCTTTTTGATTCGTCTCCCCTTAGCTCTCTGCTCTTCAAAGGCATCTGAATGTTCTAGTTTCTGCATAGTTACTTCCTTTCAGGATAGTGGAGATCCTGAAATTAAGGCCAGTGCATCCCCCCCCACACACTGACATGCCAAGTTTTGAAACATTTCCTTGTCTTCCAACATGCTTTAAAGGACATCAAAAGCACAAGTAACAGCTCATGCTGAGCAAGGGGAACACTTCTCCATTGCTGGTGGGAGTGCAAACTTGTACAGCCACTTTAGAAATCAATATGGCAGTTCCTCAGAGAATTGGGACTCGATCTAGCTCAAGATCCAGCTATAATACTCCTGGGCACTTCATCCTACCCCAAGTCCACTTGCTCAGCCAAAGTTCATTGCAGCTTTATTCATAATAAATAGAAACTGAAATAACTTCGTTGTCCCTCAACTGAAGAATAGATAAAGAAAATGTAGTCCATTTACACAATGCTAAAAGCACAGCTGTTAAAACACAGCTGTTAAAAACAATAATATTGTGAAATTCACAGGCAAATGAATGGAGCTAGACAAGACCATTCTGAGTGTGGTAACCCAGACTCAGAAAGACAAACATGGTATGTATGCACTTATAAGTGAATATTAGCCGCTAAGTAAAGAATAATCATGTTATAATCCATAGACCCAGAGAAGCTAAGTAACAAGGAGGGCTTGAAAGGGGATGCGTGGGTCTCCCTGGTAAGGGGAACTAGCATAGATTTTTGTGGGTGGACTGGTTCAAGTAGGGATGGGAACAGAAGGATCAGACAGTGTGTAGGAGAGATGGGGTAGAGAGTACTGGGAAAGATAACTGGAATTGAGGGTATTTGGAGACTAACCCTAGTGAAGTCTCCTAGTTATGGGGAATATGGAGCCCAAACTGTTCATCTTCTATAATCAGGCAAGGCTCCTAGCAGTAGAACTGGGACATCAACCCAGCCACAAAACCTATGACCTACAATCTGTCCTGCCTGCAAGATGCGCTAGGGTGATGATAGCACAAAACTTATGGAAGTGGCCAACCAATGGCTGGTCCAACTTGTGGCCCACACCACGAGAGGGAGCCCATGCCTGACATTGCCTGTATGGCCAGGAAAAAGAGGCAGGACCTCCCAGAGACCCAGGATAGAACCGAATATGACTGGCAAAAATAATCAATGAAATGATTACTAATGATATTCTGCTATACTCATAGATCGGTGCCTAGCCCAACTGTCATCAGAGAGGTGTCATCCAGCAACTGATGAGAGAAGATGAAGAGACCCACACCAAACACTAGGCAGAGCCAGGGGAAGGGGAAGAAGAAAATGGGGAGGAAGGACTGTAGGAGCCAGAGCAGTTGAGGACACCACAAGAGCACGGCCCACAGAATCACCTATGCAGAACTCATAGGGATTCACAGAGACTGAAGTGACAATCAGGGAGCCTATATGGATCTGAGCTAGGTCCTCTGCATATACTTACAGTTTGTAGCTTGGTGTTCTTGTGGCACTCCGAATAGTGGGAGTGGAAGTTGTCTCTGACTCTTTTGTCTGCACTTGGGACCCTTTTCCTTCTACTGGGTTTCCTTGTCCACCCTTGATATGAGGGTTTATACAGCTTGTTAGGCTATATTTGGTAACTATCTCTGGGAATCCTGCTTTTAATTATAAAGATCAGATGATAGCTTAGGTTTGTTATTAATTAGCTCTTACAACTTAAATTAACCCATTTTTATCAATCTACTTTTTGTTTCATGGCTTTATCACCTTTGCTCTGTACTGCCCGTGATGCTTCCTGTCCATCTGGCTAGCAACTCTCTGTGACTCCACCCTTCTTCATCCCAGCATCCTCTGCCCTGAAAGTCCTACCTAGCTCTTGCCCATTGAGCTCTCATTAAACCAATCCAAGTGACAAAAAGATTGTCTCACATTTTCCCCTTCTGTCTGAGTGAAAAGGAAAGGATTTAACTCTAATACAGTAAAGCTATATATAATAAGAACAGTTAAGCCAGCTGGTGGTGGCATATGTCTTTAATCCCAGCACTCGGGAGGCAGAGGCATGCAGATCTCTATGTGTTTGGGGCCAGCCTGGTCTACAAGAGCTAGTTCCAGGATACCAGGACAGGCTCCAAAGCTACAGCAAAACCTTGTCTCGAAAAATAAAAAATAAAAAAAGAACAATTATCAGGTAAGAAATACATTCACAGTGTTTAGTTCATTCGTATCTGGCAATTTTGGAGAAAATACTTTATTATTTATCTTACCTTGGTGACTTCAAAGTTCTGTACCTAATTTATCTTCTGTCATAACTAAGGAAAACTATAACTATGAATATCTAGTCTTCAACTCCATTGAAGACCCCAGAAGAATATAATATTATATAATATTACCTTAGTAAACAGGAAGTCCAGAGCAAGCAGCTTCCAAAACTAAAAGAAATGACAGAAACAGCTAGCTGGACTGTCACTCAAGTTTCTGTAATGTAAGTCACTCTGTAATGTTGGAGCATCCATCTTTGATGGGCTGGCTTAGAATACCTGACAAACTTTTCTGTAAAGCAGGAATCATGAAGGACTGTCTTACCTTGTCTTGACAAAGTTGGCAGTAACTTTCTTTTGTATCCTGCTTGTCCAATTTGGACAGCATATTGTCAGAAACAGAGACAAGAGAAGTTTCTTACCCAAATTACTAGCTTTTGCTATAAAGAAAGCAAACTCCATATGGAGGTTCTTTGATGCCCATCATCCTCTTTTGAAGTAAACTGGTGCTGCCAGGAGCAGACATGTTTTACTGTCATAAAAAGCCTCATTTTAATATAACATTTAAATGTCATGTTCTGTAGATCTTGAAAGTGTTTGAAGATCATCTGTCTATCTCAAATATATGCCTAACATGACTATAAGCTTGATAATAATAGATGACTATTAACCTGTACTTTTAAAAATATTCTAAATAGCTTTTAAAGACTAAAACTTTACAAAACCTTTTCAAATGAACTGCGTAGGTACAATACCTTAAAGAAGAATAGGAACATAGATATAGTATAACAAAAATAATCTTAAATTTATATTTATATACAAAAATCCATATTAATATAAAATAGGGACTAGTGTTTGTTTAAATGTAGATTCAACAATCCACCCTTTGATCTCATCATTTTTATACTATATCCCCCTTTTTCTTTCAGAAAGAGATCCTTGAATCTAACTCCTTTGTTTCACTTTCTTTTCCAACCAAGACCAATAACAATTTGTCACTCACCATCCTTAACGATGACAAACTTCTATATCCCTTCGAATGACCAAAAATCACTCACCCTGCCTCTTGGAAAAGTGGACATCATAATCTCTAGACTGCTTCCTGTTGTCTGGGGGTGTTGGAATCTTTAGGAGACCCTGGGAAAATTGGGATAATGGTCAAGTCCTGGGAGAATTAGCTGGAGACCCTGGGAAAATTGGGATGATGGTCAAGTCCTGGGAGAATTAGCTGTGTAATTTGCTGTCCAGACTCTGTGTGATGGGAAAGTGTAAGGTTTATCTGAAATCCCGGCTGGAGTAGTCTGTGAGAGGATGGACCATCTTAGCCAGCAGCCTTGAAGCTGTTCTGGATGCAGAACTCTAAAGAAACTGCAAAAGAAACACTCTGAGATGCTGAATCACCCGAGCCACCTGTTTTCGTTGGTGTCTGGTCTTCTTGATCTGAGAACACATAAACTTTCAAAGGTAACACAGTACAGAATGTATGGTGTGCCCAAGTCAATTAAAGATGATTTTTTTTGTTTTATTTTTGAGCAGGTAAAAGGCATCTATCAACTTTATAAGTTCGTTTGGACTGCATAATCAAACTGTAATATAAGTCTCTACCCATCCATATGAAAGGATGGCATGTAATAAACCATGAGGATTCTGTAGCTAACAAGATTTATCATGTCTCATCCAGTCTCAGAGCCGTTCCAATGTCAAGGGATCGGCTTACATGTCACCTGTCCTGTAGTCTTTTTTGGCTCCCTCCCACACATCTGTAGCTCCCCTGGTCATATCTCATCTCTATTAAACTGGAAGGAATCTATAGTCTTTCGTTTCCTGTGGAAACAAAAACATAACCTCTTCTCCAACACAATACATTATCTGACTCCTATTTTGAAGTTAATACATTTTAAAAATACAGAGGTTGGTTTAATTTAGCAGTTTTCTTAATCCAGTGTCGCTAGGCAGCTATTGTTTTTTGTACAATAGCATTTACAAAATTCAAAGTTAACAAGAAACCGTATAGGATTGAGACCCCTGTGCATTTCCGTTCTTACATGGTTTTATTGCTTTACTATCTCTTTAAAGATTTTGCTTTAGCCGGGCGGTGGTGGCGCACGCCTTTAATCCCAGCACTCGGGAGGCAGAGGCAGGCGGATCTCTGTGAGTTCAAGACCAGCCTGGTCTACAAGAGCTAGTTCCAGGACAGGCTCTAAAGCCACAGAGAAACCCTGTCTCGAAAAACCAAAAAAAAAGATTTTGCTTTATTATTTCTAAACTGTTTTTTTCCCTATGGCTGTCTATACTCATTTTTCCCCTTAACATTGTTAAACACACTGTAACCTGTTCAGAAGCTTTTTCTGTCTGGATCTGCTTTACTGCACATCTGTAACCTTTTCTGTCTACATGAGGGAAATCTCAAACCACTGCTTTCTCAGGTCTTACCCATGGATATTCGTGGCCCCACATTGACTGCCATATGCAGTCAGACCTTTTTGTTAGGACTGCCAGCTCCCCACTAATGACACAAAGATCTATTATTAATTATAAACACTTGACTGATTGTTTAGGCTTGTTACTAACTAGCTCCTATAACTTAAATTTATCAATCTACTTTTTGACTTGTGGCTCTATTACCTGTACTCTGTACTATCCACTCTGCTTCCTCTCCATCTGGCTGGTGAGTCTCTGCATCTCTACCCTTCTTCCCAGCATCCTCTCTGGCCTGAAAATCCTGCCTAGCTAGTGACCGTTCAGCTTTTATTAACCAGATCCAAGTGGTAAATCTTCACAGTGTACAGAAAGACTATTCTATAACTTCCTTCCTTTCAGCTGGAATCTTGGATCTTTTGACAGGGCAATTGTGGGACTTCCCTTTTTGAGTGTGTTACATGGGAACAAGGGGAACATTTCAAAGGTGCCTATGAAGGAGGAGTCCATACCAATCGACCTCAAAGTCTGATCATGGCTATCTCCTGTCCAAATGACAGTTTGGAATAAATGTACATTGCAAAAATAATTAAGACAGAACCAATACTGTTCATGAAAGGGCAATATTAGAGTTTCTGTTTATTGAATTATTATTTGTGAATGCTTGTGTATGTATGTATGCTAATAAATTTCTTTGCTCATCTTTAGTTTTCTTTTTTTCTTTTTTATTGTTCACTGAATTATTAAACTCAGTATTTACCTTTGTAGGTAGAATATTCTTATGAGGTGCCAGAGAGATGGTTTGAGGGCTAAAAATGCTTCTTGTTATTCCAGAGGAGCTAAGTTTAGCTTCCTGGTATCCACATCTGGCAGCTCACAACTGCCTGTAACTCTAACTCCTAGGGATCTGACACCCTCTTCTGGACTCTGTGGGTACCCACACACATGTAACCCCTGTTTTCTTCTTGTAATCCAAGGAGTGAGTTCCCACTTTGCCATCCTAGATCTTTGATCAAATACTTATAATTCTTCAGTGAATTGAAACTTGTTTGTTGGAAAACTTGGTCTCTCTCTCTGGTGCTGTTTTGTATGTTTGAAACTGTGATGCTATGTCCTTGCTCCAAGTGCTGCATGCATAGGCTAAGTGTATGCTCTTACCAGGAGTAGACACCTGTGACACTGTGTCCTCCTCCAGGTGGATGTCATGTCCTCCTCCAGATGTTGCCAGAGCTACATGTATGCTCTTACGAGGAGGACATGCCTGTTTTTAAAGGACAAACATATCTAAAAGGAGTTTTTATCTTGATTATTCTGTGCCCCTTCAGCTTAAGCTAAATTCAGAATGGAGCAACGGGAAGACCTAAAAATAGCATTAAACTCATCTTCTCCTTCTGCCCCAGTTTCTCTGAAAATAATTTTCTTCTGGGAACTGGAGACAACAGTTTGTGTGAGTATGAGCCATCTTAGAACTATATGGTTGTTCTAGAAAAAAAATGGCTTTTTAAAAAAGTTTTGAGTTTTGTCTTAGTTAGGGTTTCTATTGCTGAGATGAAACACCATGACCCAAAAACAGGTTGGGGAGGAAAGGGATTATTTGGCTTACACTTCAGCATTGCTGTTCATCAGTGAAGGAAGTCAGGACAGGGATTCAAACAGGGCAGGAGCTGACGCAGAGGCCACAGAGGGGTGCTACTTACTGGCTTGCTTAATCCACCTTTTTATCGAAGGCAGAACCAGCAGCGGAGGGAAGTCACCACCCACTATGGGCTGGGCCCTCCCCTCATTGAGAAAATGCCTTTCAACTGGGTCTCAAGTAGGCTCCTCCCTCTGATGACACTAAAGCTTGTGTCAAATTGTTGCACAGAATCATCCAGTACTGGTTTTGTTTTCTTTTTAAAACTTAGTTTTTGCTACCAGGTTGTGGTGGTGGACGCCTTTAATCCCAGCACTCAGGAGGCAGAGGCAGGCGGATCTCTGTGAGTTTGAGGTCAGCCTGGCCTACAGAGTGAGTTCCAGGACGGACACCGAAGCTACAGAGAAACCCTGTCTCAAAAAAAATTGGTTTTTGTTATTTTTAATCATGTGTATCTGTGTGTGTGTGTGTGTGTGTGTGTGTGTGTGTGTGTACATGAGTGTAGGTGTCCATAGAGGCCAGCGGGGTTAGATCCCCTAAAGCTGGAGTTACTGGAGTTACAGGTGGGTACTGAGAACCCAGCTTGGGTCCTCTGGAAGAGCAGTACATGCTATTAAGCCATGAGCCGTCTCTCTAGTCCACCTTTGAGTCTTTGTGAAAGAATATAGGCACAGACAACACACCTTGCTATGATAAGAGGCCAAGACATTCCCTTAGAATTTGAGAGACCCCAACTTAAGTCTAGCCAGGATTTGTAGCTTTGACACTGAAAGGAATTTCAGGACTAGCCAGTAGAGTAAAGCAGAGTTGAGAATATATTTTTATTTATTTATTTATTTATTTATTATGTATACATTATTCTGTCTGTGCATGTGCCTGCAGGCCAGAAGAGGGCACCAGACCCCATTATAGATGGTTGTGAGCCACCATGTGGTTGCTGGGAATTGAACTCAGGACCTTTGGAAGAGCAGGCAGCACTCTTAACCTCTGAGCCATCTCTCCAGCCCCCGAGAAGATATTTTTAATGCAGGCTTACTTCTATCTAGTGATCACATGGTCTGAGGTCCTCAGACCACGTCAGGGGCAGAGGGAGTGGAATGAGACAGTACCTGTGGCCATACACACTCGGACCTTAACGTGAGTCCTCGCTGTTTTAACGTAAAATACCTACAAGTAAAAGGAGTCTTCAGCCTTGACCATGCAAAAACACAACTCTAGCCTCAAAGGGAATAGTTGTACTAAGAGCAGCGGGGCGCATTCCCGCTGCCCTGCTCCTGGCCGCCTGGCTAGCTTATGCCCCAAAATAACAACACACCAACTGTATTCATTTAAACATTGCCTGGCCCATTAGTTCCAGCCTCTTATTGTCTAATTCTCACATCTTGACTAACCCATTTCTTATAATCAGTGTAACACCACGAAGTGGTGTCTTACCAGGAAGGATTCAGCATGTCTGACCTGGTGGCTGGCTTCATGGCGACTGTCCCAGAGAGGAGAGGCAGGGCAATTGCCCAAGGCATTTGCCTCACTTCCTTCTTCCTGTCTACTCCACCCACCTAAATCCTGCCCTATGAAAAAGCCAAGGCAGTTTCTTTATTAACCAATGAGAGTCCTCCATCAAATAGTGACATTTATTCTTGAGCTGGCCTGTGAACACAGGTTTAGGTTACCCCCAAATTCCGTGTCCCAACATAGAAGCAGTTTCATGACGTTCTTATGGAAACCGAACAACGAAAATGATAAAGTCAAGACGCTTTTAAAACACACAGATGGAAGCCTCAGAGAGGAGCGTGACAGCAAATCCAGCAGACTCGCCAAAGGCTGCCTGACCAATCACGTCCTTAGCTTTTTGGACTGGGGAAAGCTAGTGATCTGCTAAGTTAATAAATCCCAAAGGGGTTTTATTTGTTAATCGCAGGTTGTTAGGTCTGACACAAAGGTGAGCCAGAAATGGCTAATTAGGGGGCTAAAGATGTTCCCCCCAAATTATGATTGTGTAACCGGGCCCCAGCACACTGGCACCATGAGAGAAATGCTATCTAGGCTGCGGAACCCAGCAGGTAGGCAGCACCACCTGCCAAAACTAAAACAAAGACCCATTCCATCAAAGTCCGTCATTCCGGAAAAGACCCTAGCTGTACTAACCTCGCTTTTTGGCTTCCGTACTTCTGCTGGCTAACTGTTCTCGCTAACTGCTGTGTCAACCCAGAATGTGGTTTTTGTATTTAAACGCCCACCCTGAGAAAGACTCAGGACTGCACTTGGGTCCCAAACACCCAGCGTAGTTGCAGGCCAGCTAATAAATAAAGACTTCCCATCGCTTTGAACCCGTGTCTGCAGCATTCCGACCTCCTACGTCACCGCCATTCAAGCCAATCAGGCTCTGCAGACTCAGCTTCTTTCCAGGGTCTTTTGTTCACAGCGCTGGACTCTTGTTTCCAGAAAACATTAATTGTACTGAAGTTCCGGCTTTTCTGTTGGCAAGGGGCTGATTTTTCTAAGACAGAGGATTTCTTTCTCTCTCCTACTCCCCCCCAAACTTTCTGCCTTTCTATCCTCCCTCAATTCAACCTTTCAAAATTTCAAATTGTAAATGATATTAATGGGAGGGGTGGCATCTGGAGGGCGGGTTCAAGAGTTGAGACTGCCTGGGGCTCTTGCTGAAGACCGGAGCTCAGCATCTAACCCCCACGTCAGGCAGCTCACAGTCGCCCACCCGTAAGCCCCACCTCCGTGGACTCCAGCACCCTCCTCTGCATATACTCACATGCATATACCTTGACGTAAATAAAAATAATACAATTAAATATTTTTAAAACTTTGGTCTGTTTTTCCCAGTCATCCATTAACTGCTTGTGGAAAATCACGAGCTTGCTGGATCAATTAGTAGGTGGGAAAGAGCAGTTTTCTAATGAAATAACAGAGCATCTATCTGTCAGGGACCAGGGCAAATGGAAAGTGGCCTCAATGCACAAACGGCCAGCTAGAATCCCCTGAAAGGAAACTTAAATGTTAATAATTGAAACTTGGATTTTTCTGCATTTGCTGGGAAGACTTTTCAGCCTTTAGACCAAGGCTGAAGGAGACGCTAATAAAATTTAAAATTGTGAATTTCCTAGTGTAAAGATGCCGGTGTATGGGCTGGAGAGATGGCTCAGAGGTTAAGAGCACTGACTGCTCTTCCAGAGGTCCTGAGTTCAATTCCCAGCAACCACATGGTGGCTCACAACCATCTACAATGAGATATGGTGCCCTCTTCTGGCATGCAAGCATACATGGAAGGAATGTTGTATACATAATAAATAAATAAATCTTAAAAAAATAAAGATGCTGGTGTAAAACTAGAGCTCACCTCATGGCTGAAGAAACAAGATGTTCTTTCTTGCTGTTGCTCTCAGAGGTGTTTACCAACACCCCTACTGTAAGTTGTCTAATGACTTCTGTGGATACAAGACTGAGAAAGTCATGCCCTGTCATCTGGCCCCCCAGCACAGCCTTCTCAGTCTTAATGGAGGATGGTCAGTATTTGCCAGGTGGGCCAGCAGGTCTGTAGTGATTGGGAGCCTTGACGCTGTGACCCCATGTGGTTGGCTTTCTGGTCAGTCATGGAATCCTCCTGTCCTCAGCCCTGTGATGAGGGATTTCCCTCTGTATGCTGTGATTGCCATTAATGAATAAAGAAACTGCTTTATTCTAGCAGGGCAGAATTTAGCTAGGTGGGGAAAACTAAGCTGAATGCTGGGAGAAGGAAGGGTGGAGTCAGAGAGAAGCCATGGAGTCGCTGCCAGAGTCAGTCATGCAGAAACTTTGCTGGTAAGCCACTACCATGTGGCGATACACAGGTCAATAGAAATGGGCTAAATTAATATGTAAGAGTTAGCTAATAAGAAGCTAGAGCTAATGGGCCAAATAGTGATTTAATTAATACAGTTTCTGTGTGATTATTTTCAGGGCTGAGCAGCCAGGAACCAACAAGTGCCCTCCTCCAACAGCCGTGAGATTCTGAAAGTGCCCTCTTGCATCACTAGGAGAAACAAGACATTCTTAAGGATATTATTTTCCCCATAACATCCTGTAATTGACTAAAAAGACACGGTTTTAAGTTTTGTAAAGAGCTGCGCTTCTACTTCTGACTTCCCACCTCTTTGGAAACGGTCTGTGCCAAGGCAAGGTTCATTTGAGTATCAGTTTGTGCAGATGTCTTTTAGGTGGCTTTGTAAACAGCCATTTTTAAGTTTAGTATATTTGGTGTTTTACAGAGCCTAGAAATATGGATAGGCACCAGAGCAGTCTGGGCAGTGGGCACACAGGCTGCTTTCCTCTGGTCTTGGGGCAGGCTCAATAGCTTGGCTAACCCCACTGAGGATGGAGAGACGCAGGGCAGCCCCAGGGACTGGAGGAGAAACGGGAACAACTCCGGGAGCTGTGAGTTTTGAAGGGTGTGACTTACAGAGGTGTATTAGTTGTCTTTCTGCTGCTGTAATAGAGCACAGTGTCCAAGACAACTTCAAGAAAGGAGGATTTGACCGAGTGGTGGCGGTGGTGGCGCACGCCTTTAATCCCAGCACTTGGGAGGCAGAGGCAGATGGATCTCTGTGAGTTCAAGGCCAGCCTGGTCTACTAGAACTAGTTCCAGGACAGGCCCCAAAGCTACAGAGAAACCCAACTCAAAACAAAATAAAACAAAACACAGTCCAAAGGGATAAGAATTCATCATGGCAGAGGTGACAAGCACAGTGACAGGCACAGGAGGAGGGGGCTCACATTTTGAAGCAAAAGCAAGAAACAGAAAGGAAGCAGAAATGGCTTTGCTTTCTTTTGAATCTTTAAACTCCCAAAGCCGGCCACCCATGACGCACTTGTGACATACTTCCTCCAAGGCCACACCTCCTAAGCCTCCCCAGCGGACCAGCTGGGGACTGAGTATTTAAATGGTCAAAGCTGTGGGAGCCATCTCACCCAAACCACTGTCAAGGGCTAAGGAGGAACGCCTCCCACCCGCACAACTGTACCTAACTTTGCAGGAATGTTGATACAAATAACAGAGCCTTTCCACCTGCGCTGGAGACGCTGCTCATGTTTTCTTTTGTTCCTTTAGCTGCCAACTTCAGAAAGCAGCTAGCACCTGCTTACAGTGGACAGCTGTGAGCTTTGTCCATCCCTCTGTAGAAAGTTTCCATCGTCACATATACACTTTAAACGTGTTGTGTATGCGTGTCTTGCTTGCATATGTGTCTATGCAACACATGGATGCAGTGCCTTTGTCGGGTCCCTGGAACTGGGGTTACAGATGACTGCAAATCTGGGAGCTGGCAATGGAAGCTGGGTCCTTGGGAAGAGGAGCCATTGTTCTTTTTTTTTTTTTTTTTTTTTTTTTTTTTGGTTTTTCGAGACAGAGCCATTGTTCTTAACGGCTGAGCCATCTCTCCAACCTTAAAAGGTTTTTATTATAAGTGCAGTATAATGCTGACCTCTTAGTGGTTTACCCACTTAAGAGGGCATTCAAGCAAAATCTGGCATCTGGACAACCTTGCTGTTTGAAACCCTGGTGTGTTTCTGTTTGCTCGGACCACATAAGCATTTTGTCATTGTATATGTGAGGTACACTTGCACGTAATCTGTTTGTGATATCTAACCCTGTTCCTGAACCTGTAAGACATTTAAATGTTTGTCAGTGTTATAGATTTATTCTACTAACGCTATATTTATTTACAGATTTATCCTACTTACATGCTATATTTATTTATAGATTGTTGATGGTATAGATTAATCCTATTAAACCAAATATTTGAAAGTTTCAAATAAATCGGTTTTTTGTTTTTGCTTTTTGTTTTTTAGTTTTTAGACAAGGCCTCATTATGTAGTCTCAGCTGACCTGGAACTCACAGAGATCCACCTGCCTCTGCCTCGCACTGGGATTAAAGGCTTGTGCCACCTAGCCCATTGAATGGTGCAGCCCATATTTAGGGCGAGGTAACTCAATCTGCAAGTTTCCTCATGGATGTGCCTAAAGGCTTGTCTCTTGGGTGGGTGATTCTATTGTTTTTTTTTTTTGGGGGGTGGGTGATTCTAGAGCCTGCCAAAGTGACAATATTAATGATCATGGTATCTAATAGACAATTATCAAATAGATGAATTGTTGAAGGAACGGCAGGGCTGTGTCCCGCCACCCGGCTAACTTTACCCCAAATAATTACACGGAAACTGTATTCTTTTAAATACTGCCTGGCCCATTAATTTCAGCCTCTTACTCACATCTTGATTAACCCATATTTAGTAATCTGTGTAGCACCATATTTAGTAATCTGGTGTCTTACCAGGAGAGATCTTAACCTGTGTCCATCTCGGAAAGGAGAAGCATGGAGACTCACTATGGCGACTGCCTGAAGCGTCTCCCCAACTCTGCTTCCTTTTTCCCACAATTCTGTTCTGTCTACTCTGTCTACCTAATTTTCTGTCTCTTAAAGGGCCAAGGCAGTTTTCTTTATTAATTAACCAATGAAAGTAACATAGACAGATAACTCTCCTCCATCAATGAATTAAAGTTATTTAGTTAGTGTCTACTATGTGCCGGTTGCTGTAATAGATTCTGAAGATATGAATCCTTGTCCCTGTGAACACTATACTAGGGAAGTGTATAGTAGAAAGACACACACTCAGTGAATAAGCTCACACGCCGCCATACAGCCAGGACTCATGACTGCTTTAACACACACATGACACTCAGCTCTCTGGTGGGAGAACCCGGAGACTGGATAAGAAGGACGGTTATCTGTGGAGCGTGCAAGAGGAAGAGCTTCCATACTGAGGTGTGCTGGATGAATAAACAGACAGAGGAGTCGAAAGGGAGCTGGGCGCCCAGCCCTCTTGGCACCTGCTGATTCATTTAACTGCCGTGTGGATCCCCCTCTCGAACAACGGGCACGTGCTATAACCAAACTGAATGTGGTGTTTCTCAAGCCTCCTTCCACGAAGGTAATTTAGTGGTGAGTTTGGACCCCAGGTAAGTCTAGGATTTGGGTCAGAACTGTAAAGAAAGACATTTCTTCCTTGGCGGATTGTACTTGAGAGAAAGGGTAGGAATGGACAGAGGCAATGCCTGGACCCAGGGGTGCCTGGAACTCATGTGGAAATGGTAGGGTTTGCATTCACATAGCCTGCACAGTGGCTACACTGACTGGCTATGGTGGTGCATGTCTGTGACCCCCTGCACAGCGGCTACGCTGACTAGGTATGGTGGTGCATATCTGTGACCCCCTGCACAGCGGCTACGCTGACTGGCTATGGTGGTGCATGTCTGTGACCCCCTGTACAGCGGCTACGCTGACTGGGTATGGTGGTGCATGTCTGTGGCCCCCTGTACAGTGGCTACGCTGACTGGGTATGGTGGTGCATGTCTGTGACCCCCCCTTACTTGAGAAATTGACAAAAGAGGACAAGGTGTTGAGGTCAGCCTAGACTGCAAAGTCCATGTCTAAAATAACAACAACAACAACAACAACAAAATGGTTGTATTGACCAAGTAATTTCCTGTCTTTCTATTAGGTGTAAGCTAGTCACGCAAGGCTTTAGCCATCTGTAACCAAGTATCTTTATTAACGTAACAACTTTAACTAATGTCATTCCTCTGCTGAGTCCAAAAAGGTTGGAGGATGACAGCAAATATACTTACATTTAACCAGGGGTCGGGACAGAACCACACTATTTCCAGAGCAGAAAGTTCATATTCGCCGCATCCTCCTCTCTCCCTACCTGTCCCTTTGCTGCCTTCCTTCTATCATTCTTTATTTTCTTCTTTTCCTTCCTTCCTTCCTTTTTCTTTTTTTCTTTTTGGAGACAGAATCTCACTCTGTAGCTCAGCTTGACCGAAAACTCACTATGTGGCCCAGGCTGGCCTCAGATTTGCAGCAACCTGCCTCAGCTTCCAAATTAGGAGGATCTCAAGTATGAGCCTCTGCATCCTGTTCCAAAGGTTGTACAGACTATACCCTCTCCTCTAGGCACCCAGGACTGAGGTTGTCCACACTACACCCTCTCCTCTAGACACCTAGGTCTGAGCTTGGCATATCCCTGGTTATCCAGGAACCTACTCTTTGGACCAGGCTGGCCTCAAACTCACAGAGATTCACTTACCTCTGCCTCCTGAGTGCTGATATTAAAGATATGTGCCACCAGTGGGGCCTTGCCTCAAAAAAAACCAAACTTTTTACTTTTAACTTGTGCAAGAATTAGGCAAGTAAGCACACCTAGGGGGGAAGTTCAGAGGTTTTATTCCTAACTCAAGGGGCTCTGAGTCTCATTTTGATTGGTCAGTGTCCAGCCTCACAGTCTTATGTGACTGGCTAACAATACAGAATGAAGCAGTTTCTTGGGAAAAATGAAATTTGAACACATATTTAATTCCAGAAATTGCTGCCTTATGTGGAATTTTCACCAGATGGAGCTAGCTTCCTTCCTTCCCTTTTTCTCTTTCCTCCTCTTCCTTTTAACTAGCTCTGTGGCTCAGACTGACCTTGAACTCAGAGATCCACCTGCCCCTGCCTCTCGAGAGCTGGGCTCACTGGCTCTTTCTCTTGTGACAACATCTATCTTACTGGGTAGCCCTGGTTGGCTTGGCACGCACTATGTAGGTCAGGTGAATTCACAGAGCTCTGCCTCCCAAGGGCTGGTATTGAAGGCCCACCTGACATGATTCGTGTGTTGGGACACACTCTAACTCACTCCTGGGATGTATTTTCAAAAACAAGCCTAAGTTTGTTCCTCAGACTCTGAAAATGAAAAAAAAAAAATGCTTATTTTTCTTTGTAACAAAATTTGGTTTTGCCAGGCAGTGGTGGCGCACACCTTTAATCCTAGCATTTGGGAGACAGAGGCAGGTAGATCTCTGTGAGTTCGAGGCCAGCCTGGGCTACAGGAGCTAGTTCCAGGACAGGTTCCAAAACTACATAGAAACCATGTCTCGAAAAACCAAAAACCAAAACAAACAAACAAAACCAAAACAACAACAAAAAACAAAAACAAAAATTCCCCCCAAATTTGGTCTTTATACTATTCCCAGATCGAGAACCCTGGCTGCCTTAGCATACTGGATTATAACTCTATGCTGTAATTGGACCTAATTTGTCATAATTTAGGCTAGGATCCTGGGATCCTTTATACCTGAGCTGTGGACACTTGAATAGAAAATGTCTTCCATAGACTCAGGAGGTGCTGTCAGGGAAAGTGGCACCTTGCTGAGGAAGTACGTCATTGAGGCCAGTCTTGAGAGTTTAAAAGTCTCACCCCGCTTCTAACTTACTCTCTACTTCCTGTGTGTAGTTGAAGAGGTGATCTCTCAGCTTCCTGCTCCTCCCACCAGGCCTGCCTGTTGCCCTGCGGCCTGGCTATTATGGACTTACGGATTGTCCCTCTGAAACTGCAAGCCCAACTGAACTATAAGTCACCTTTAGTCATAGTGTTTAAAGACAGCAACATAAAGTACCTAGCCCACAGGCCTTGCCCCAGAACCCTGAGCAGAGAAATGGATGCCACATGTGCCCTGGACTCACACTACCTTGCCCATCTCCCTTAAACTCAGCCCGGATGATGTCCTTGACATTTACCTCACAAGTCTCTGTTCAACCTCTGCCTTCACTGTCTCTGCTCCAGTCGCCCCCCTCTTTGAACAACCACTCCCCCTTCCTCTCCACCCGTGGAGCTCTCTCTAACCACACTTCCTCCTTACCCAGACACACTCAGTCTTTTTCAGACACTGTGGGAACAACACAGAATCCTCTGGGAGAACGTCCTTCTTCATGACATAGCTAACAGGGCTCCTGGTACCCTTTTCTGACAGATCTCAAATACAATCCAATTAAAGTGATTTAGTAAGGATCCCCTCCACCTCCACTAAAGGATTCCAAGGGCTTACTGCAGCTTTTGCCCTAACTTGGCAAGACCACTGGCTGCATATCTGAGGGAAAGTTCCACAACTAGTCTTTGATACACACTTGTACTGATGAGTTTCATTCAATTACAGCCTGGCCAGGTCCATTGCCTAACGCGGAGCTTCCCTGGTCACTGACAAAGGAAATGCTGAAGGAAGGACCCATTGGAACTGTAATATTATCAGAGGAAACGGAAAAGGCCATTGTCAACACAGGAAGCTTCCAAAAACAAACAACTCCCCCACCATTTTCTTTCAGCCTAGCCTAGCTGAAACCATGTACACATATACTAACCTGGACCCTGAGAATACAGAAAGACAAGCCATCCTGACAGTACATTTTACAGTTCAAGCCTCTTCAGAAACTGGGGCATACATGCTCCACAGGACAAAAGCTTCAAAAATTAGACCAGCAACTCCAGAACTCCTTTCCCTACTTTATGAGACACAGTCTTCAAAGTCTTTAATAGGTGGGAGGAGTCTTCGACAGTCAGAACAGCTAAAAGAGCAAAGAGCCAAAAGACCTGGCCAATTTATGTCCAGAGCTATTGTGGCTGTTCCTCTCATCTCCACAAACGCTAGGGCTCCCTCTAGTGGCCACCTGGTTTAGTCTAAGCCACTAACCAACCTTGGGTCTTCGGAGTCTGTCTTGTTATCATGTGGTTTTAACGCTGAGCAGTTATAGTTGCTTGTTAGGCACCTCTTAATCACTTGTGAGTCTCTGGGTCAACTGCTGTTCACTGTAAACAGAAACTTTGACCAAGGGTAAGCACTAGTCTGTGGATGTAAACATAAATATTCAAGAGGGACTTTGACAAAAAGCCCATTTATCAGGTAACAGTAGTAGGCTCACCCCCGTGGCCTATGACTTCTCCAGTCATAGGGGGAAGTCACAGTTACACGTTTGACTTCTAGAGTCAGTGAGATATGAGCTTTTGATTAGGTCCTCAGTGTTAGCCACAGCCACAGAAGATTGTAAAGCTTCTCGGTTTTTGGTTGGACTATGACAATTCCCATAGCTATGGCAATTTGGTTCCTCGAAATCAAATACCTTGTTTCTCGGGCTGGAGAGATGGCTCAGAGGTTAAGAGCACTGCCTACTGTTCCAGAGGTCCTGAGTTCAATTCCCAGCAACCACATGGTGGCTCACAACCATCTGTAGTAAGATCTGGTGTTCCCTTCTGGCCTGCAGAACACTGTATACATAATGAATAAATCTTAAAAAAAAATACCTTGTTTCTCTAGTTTCTTGCCTTCCCTGCCCTAAGGGCCCAGAATAATGGCCAGCCAGAAATGATGCTTATCACGTCACATTCTTTAACCCACTGCTTGCTGTTACCCCTAGCAATCCAGCTGTGGGCCACAGCAGGAAGCTCTTTAACCTCCTTCTCCACCCCTGCCCTGCTGCCCTAGAACTGCTTCAGCTTGAAAGTGGACAGTGGCCTCTGATACCTACAGAGCTCCGCTCCGCAGGCTTTGCCCCCAGTAAAAGTTTGTGCTGTCTTAGCCAGTCATTGCCTTCTCAGTGACATTTCTCTTGGTGTCCTAGTTGGGAAGTAGGGGTGCAGGCTCTCCATGGGGGTTCTCCTTTGCTCCTTTCTCCTCTCCACCCAACTCCTCATCCCTCTTTCCCCTTGAGAGTCTGACAGACACCATCTCTCTATTTTGTTCCTGCATCCGGTTCACTCAGCCTTAGCAGTATTTGGAGACAATTTTTTTCTTTTCCCTTATCCAGAAACCATTCCTTTCTGACCGTCTTCCAGGTGGAGTTTCCCAAAACCGTGGTGCCTGGGAGAGAACCGTTGGTGTCCCTTGAGACTAGTGGAGATATCTTCCCTCTTGCTGGGCCCTTCTACCAAGCAGTGCCATTGATGTTTGGCTGATGACTCTTCCTTTTGACCTGTTTTCAATCAGGAAAGATCTTTCTCACCCTTCCAGTGATGGGCACTGCTTTTTGGCACGTCTCCTGAAAACGGTTTCTACTATAGCATTCTGCACTGCTAGTGTGCCAAACTGGCACAGGCCAGGGTCATTAGGGAAGAGGCACCTCAATCCAGAGAACGCCTCCATCAGATGGCCTGTAGGCAAGTCTGTAGGGCATTTTCTTGATTAATGATTGATGTGGGAGGGCCCAGTACTGGGGGTTATATCACTCAGGGAAGGGGGTCCTGGGTGCTATAAGGAAGGAAACTGAGCAAACGGTGGAGAGCAAGTCAGTAAACAGTGCTCCTTCACCGTTCCTGCTCCAGTTTCTGCCTCCAGGTTCCTGCCCTGCTGAGTTTCGGCCCTGACTGTCCTCAGTGTGAAGTGTAAGACAAAACAAACCCTTTTCTCCCCAAGTTGCTTTGGTCATGCTGCTTTATCACAACAGAACCCTAACTAAGACACAAGGCCTGGCCTCAATACCCTCCACAATGGTTATCACTGGCCAGAGGCTGACACAGTTGACTTCTAGGTTCAAAAGGACCTATGTTAACTCAAGGAATAAACCTGAGGTCCTGCATCTAAACCTTTCTCTGTCTCTGCTTCTACCCTCTTCATTCATGCCGCTTGGCCTTTCAAGTTCCTGTCTCCATAAAAATCCTCCCCATGTTTCCTAAATCTATCTTATCCGCCTCCTGATTTTTCTGTGGTCATGTGTTCTTCTCTCACCGCTGACCACACACAAACCCTGCTTTCTCTCGTAGCTGTATGTAGCCCTTCCACAGCTAAAGGTCAGCCTTTGCCTCTCCAGGAAAAAGGAAGGAAGGAAGGAAGGAAAGAAGGAAGGAAGGAAGGAAGGAAGGAAGGAAGGAAGGAAGGAAGGAAGGAAGACTTCTCTCTCGCTGGCTGAGGACAACTGCTCCCTGTGGGGCTTCCTTCCCTGCTAACCCAACCCGCTCCTCCAGACAGTTTCTCCCAGATAAAAACAAGTACCAAATTCTCAGTCCTTGGAAAACAGACAGGCTCTTCCCTCTTGCTGTCTGTGCTGTTCTTAGTGTCCAGACCCATCACACGTTTTTAAGGCTCATCTCTATTCAGTCCACAGAGTTCCAAATGGCTGCTCTAGCTTACCAGACTCCTTCGTCACACCGGGTTCTTCTGCCCCCTTCGGCCCCCATCCTTGCTCCCACAGTGCCCTCCTACAACAGCTTTTAGGTGACCACCAGAGAGGTGACAGAGTGACACCCTGATTTTAAAATGTGTGAATGTTCACAGGTATATATGGATGGGGTAGAAATGAGTGTGGGGCTGTGTGTATGTGTATATGTATGTGTGTATATTAAGGTGTGTTATTTTTTTTTTTTTGATACAAGGTCCACTATGTAGTCCTGGCTGACCTGGACCTATGTAGACCAAGCTGGTCTTTAACTACAGAGACCCACTTGTCTCTGTTTCCTGAGTGCTGGGATTAATGCTGTGCTCTACCTGATCTAATTCTTGCAAGTTTCTCATTTTCATCATTTTTAAGATGATGACCGTATTCTGTCTATTTCTGATTGTCAAACAGCTGGGATACGATGAATGCCTAATTCATTCTGTAGATCAGGTTGTCCCCCCTACTCAAAGATCCGCCTGTCTCTGCCTCCCAGTACTGGGATTAAAGGTACATGCCACCACCACGCCAACTCTAATACATTGTTTCAATTTAAAATATAATTGGTTTATAAAATCTTATAAACAAAATTAAGCCATTAAATTTGAAAAGACACGAAATGCTGCCTCAGTGTTAGCTTCTGTGGAGGCAGCAGCTTATATCTACCATAGGCGGAAGCAGTTCCATCATCACCTGTTGCCAGGTGCTTTCCACAATCAGCTACGCGTGCACAGCTTCAAAGTGCCCTCCAGGCAGAGTTTGTTCTCTTGCCTCTTGCTCCTCTCTTTTTCCTCTTGTCTCTTCCCTGTTCTCTCTGTTTCTCTGTCTGCCTGCCTCTCTCATATCCCCACTCCAACATGGCCTTTCACTCTTACACACGCGTGCTCACACACACACACACACACACACACACACACCCCACTACTGCCTGTTCCTGAGGGTGGAATCTCCCCACCTTTCCCTGGTCTTGGGAGTCGCCTCCCTCAATTACCAGAACCAACAAAAAAATTTCCCCCTAAACTTCTTAACTTTATCTTCTGTTCTGTCAGCATCCTTCTGGGTCTAGGTGTCTCCTTAAAATCTGTACCCAGGACAGCTTTAAAGTGGCTAGCCCCAAGTGGCCCAGCCCCTCACAGTCTGCTTCTGCTAGTCCTTACTTTCCTGGTGCCTGACACTCCCACAGAGCCTGGACAGTGAGAGAAACAGCCAACTGTTATGCCCAGATCTGCACAGTCCCCCAACAACCAGCAAGGAGACTGAGTCTTTCACATACATTGAAAGCAAAGAGGCTTTATTTTATACAAGTTTGCAAACCCGGTCTCTCTCTGTGCGTCCAACGTATTGGAATAATCAGAGAGCCTCAAGCTCAGTTAGAGTTAGGTTTTTATAGTAATAAAGGGGGGGGTGAGGGATTTCTAAGGTTCAGGACCCCTGATTGGCTCACGTTTGTCTAGGGGTGTCCTGGTGAATGTGTGCTGGCCGGTGATCCTATCTACAATGATTGGAACGTTAGGCATTTCCTTTGGATGGTCTGTTCCTGGGTGATGCCTGAGTTATCTCAGTTTGAGGTCCTTCCTGCAACCAGGTATTGCCTCAGGGTAAACTACTGAGACTTGGGCCTCCATTAAAGCTCACCACGGCTGGGTCCCATTGTTCCTATTAAGCTTATGAACTACACCTGGACTTGGCCAGCATCCCAGCTTTCTCAGGTCCCTCAAAGATGGACCTGACGCCCCCAGACAACAGGAGGCAGTCTAGAGAACATGGCACCCCCATTCCCACCTCACCAGCTACCTCTTCCCATTTCCTCACCCTTTTATACTAAACTAAAGGGAAGGAAGTTGCTTTCCTCTGCAATAGCAGCAGCTGCACCATCACCTGGTACCAGGTGCCTTTCTGTCAACAGCTACATGACAGGTGCACCCCTTAAAAGTGCCCTCCAGGCACAGTTCACTCTCTTGCCTCTTGTTCCTCTCTCCTTCCTCTTGTCTCGTCCCTGTTCTGTTTCTGTCTGCTTGCCTGCCTCTCTCATGTCCCCAGTATGACATGGTTTTTCACTTTCGCTTCCCTCTCCCCCAATAAACCTCTTGCGCTAACTCGGTTGTGGATGGTGTGCTTGAAAGATACCGTGACCAGGGCAACTCTTATAAAGGAGAACATTTAGCCGGCGTGGCTCACTTACAGTTCAGAGGTTCAGTCCATTCACATCATGGGGGGGACGTGGTGCCAGAGAAGTAGCTGAGAGTCCTACATCTTGCAGAAAACAGGAAGTGAACTGGGTGTCATAGTGAGCAATGCTTGAGCAAAAGAGATCTCAAAGCCCGCCCCCACAGTGACACACTTCCTCCAACAAGGCCACACCTCCTAATAATGCCACTCCCTTTGGGTACCATTTTCTATGAAACCACCACAAATATAAAGTATATCATTGATAAAATGTTAAAAGAAAAAAAAATTTTTTTGACACAGGTCCTGTTTTTACAGCCTTGGCTCTCCTGGAACTCACTCTGTAGACAAGTTGTCCTCAAACTCAGAGATCTGCCTGCCTCTGCCTCCTGAATGCTAGGATCAAAGGAATGTATCATCATGCCCAGCTAACAAAATGGTTTTACATTAAAGTAGCTCTACAAAAATTTATAAAGAATGGTTATAATATAGTTCTAACAATTATAAATTCTAAGGTCAAAAATTATTTTCCATCCAGATAAAACTAAGTCTTGATTCTCTACAAAATCTTAGTAGTGTTTACAAAAACAATGATTTTGGTTTATTCTTTTACTATAGGAGATATTTAAAGCCTGTGATTAGATTTTGATAAGTATTGTTTCTGTTTTCTCATCAGTTAAAAAAAAATAAACCTGTAATTTACATCAGTTCCTGGCTTGATGGTTCTCATCCGCGTTGGTCAACTTGAACACTCGTCTTCGCGGCTGAGACTTCTCCAGAACTACCTCGTGCACCGTGAAGCTCCAGGAGTTTTTCCCACACCGGATCTACTGCTCTGTTTTCCCTTTTTATTTCTCAAAGACTATTCCTGAAACGAACTGTGTTAATTTAAATGAGAATGTGCCCCATAGGTTCAGATGTTGAGTACACAGTTCCTAGCTGGTAGCGCTGTGTGGGTGGGTTTAGGACGGTCTTGCTGGAGGAAGTATGTCTTGAGGGAAGGCTTTCAGATTTATTTATTAACACCTCATACCATTCCCAGTGTGTTCTCTCTATTTGGTGTTTATGGTTCAAGATGTGAGCCCCCAGTTCCTGCACCTACCAGTCTGCCTTTGCTCCATCATCATGTGGTCTGACCCTGCAAGCCCCAATAAACTCTTCTCTAAACTGCCTTAGTCATGGTGTTTATCCCAGCAGCAGAAAAGTGACTGATAGCTCTCTCTCTCTCTCTCTCTCTCTCTGTCTCTCTCTTTCTCTCTCTCACACACACACACACATACACACACACACACACACACACACACAAATACCAGATCCCAAACTATCATTAACACAAGAACCTTGATCTCAATAGATGCGTCTACTGAATACTGCCTTTTTAAAATACTCATTTTTAGCCAGACGTGGTGACACACACCTTTAATTCCATCACTCAGGTGACAGAAACAGGCAGGCAGATCTCTGTGAGTTCAAGGCCAGCCTGTTCTACAAATCAAATTCCAGAACAGCCAGGGCTACACAGAGAAAACCTGTCTCAAAAAACTATATATATTTGTTTTCTATGTATGGGTGTTTTGCCTGCACATATGTCTGTATGTGTGTGTCTATGCACCATGTGTTCAGTGACCACAAAGGCCAGAAGAGGGCTTTGGAGCCCTGGAACTAGAGATATAGATGATTGCGAGCTGCCATGTGGGTGCTGGGAATTAAACACAGATCCTCTGCAGGAACAGTGCTTTTCAATGCTGAGTCATTGCTCCAGCGCGGCCTTCTGGTGTTAAACAACTGAGGCCTGAAGATCCAGCCCCGACACGACCCCGGGACTAGAGGCACTCAGGACAAACTAACGTTAGCACAAGACAGACTTCTCAGTGCCACCAGAGTTAACCTCATTCCCTCCAAAGACAGAGACGGGACCTCTTCACCTCGCTGATGCAATTGTGTAATTGCTTGTCTGTCATTCTATTTTATGACAGCACAGAGCGGAACACAGTGCACCCTTAAAATTCCCCAGAGCCACTTGTGACAACTTAGATTTCTCTTTTTTTATTAATTATTTTGCATGCTGAAATTATTTTTAAATGTCTTGACATACTTAGAACTGTGGGTCTATTAAATATTTCATAAAATCTTGAAATATTATTTGTTTATATGAAACAAGATCATTAAGGTCATAAGGTAAAAGTCTCATTATGTTGTAGGATTTGACATTAGGGCTAGGTAGGGTGGCACATGTCTTTAATCCCAGCATTTGGGAGCAAGGACGACAAGTGTCGCTTTATGAGTTTAGGGCCAAGGGGGGGGGGTGGGCTACGTGGTGAGGCCCTGCCTCAAAACAACATATTTTTACATTAGATACAAAGATTTTAATAATTTTTTTTAAAAGAGATGGTATTGATTTAATATCATTTGTGTGATAGTCATGAGTAACAGAAATAAAAAGATATAAAATTGCTTTTTGTCAGCTGAGGTATCTTTGGGTGCTGGCCATTGTAAATCATTTCTGGACTAGTTGCTATTGGTTTCTTTGAAAAAATTGTTTTGTTTTTCAAGACAGGGTTTCTCTGTGTAGCCCTGGCTGTCCTGGAACTCTCTCTGTGGACCAGGCTGGGATTAAACGTATACACCATCATGTCCAGCCCTAAAAAGATACTCAATATAAAAATGTTACCTACGAATTTTTAAGTTGAGGTTGTAATATATCTAAAATGATGTTTTTTAAGTAACTCAGTTAAATTTCCTTTGTATGGTGGGGATTATAATAGGAGATTCAATACTGATAAAAAAAAAACTATGTAAACTTCCCCTATAAAGAACAGAGATGGCTGTGCTATACTTAAAATATAGTCACTGGTCTCTTACATTGCTAACACTGCCTTAGTTTAGGTTTCTATTGCTGTGCTCAAACACCATGACCAAAATCAACCTGGGAAGGAAAGGGTTTGTTTCATCTTACAGCTATCATTGAAGAAAATCGGAGCAGGAACTCCAGGCAGGAACCTGGAGGCAGGAGCCGATGCAGAGGCCATAGAGGAGTGCTGCTTACTGGCTTGCTCTCCATGGCTTGCTCGGCCTGCTTTCTCACTCAGACCACCACCTGCCCTGGACTGGGGGAACCATCCACAGTAAGCAGAGCCCTCCCATATCAATCATCAATCAAGCTTGCCCCCGGCCAATCTGGTGGGGACATTTTCTCACTTGAGGTTCTCTCTTCTCAAATGACTCCAGTTTGTGTCAGGGTGACTTAAGCTAGCAGCACAACCAGTGGCAATGGCGTGCGCCTTTAATCCCAGCACTCAGGAGGCAGAGACAGGCAGATGTCTGTGAGTTCGAGGCCAGCCTGGTCTACAAGAGCTAGTTCCAGGACAGACTCTAAAACTACAGAGAAACCCTGTCTCAAACTAAACAAAACAAAAAAATAAAAATAAAAAATAAGGTTTTCAAGGTTATTTTGTCCAACTTAAAAAAAATCTATGCACATGACTTGTGTACACACATTATTTACATATGCCTATATTTTATATTGTTTACATGATATCTAATTAGCTTAAGTAAATTGTATAAACTTGAGACATGACCGCTCCATGGTATGGTTAAGGGAAAGGTTTTTATTGTAGATATGGAGAGAGAGAGAGAGAGAGAGAGAGAGAGAGAGAGAGACAGAGAGAGAGACAGAGAGACACAGAGAGAGAGACAGAGACAGAGAGAGAGACAGAGACAGAGAGACAGAGACAGAGAGAGAGAGAGAACATACCAAGCATAGCAGGGCCATAAGAGGAGTGAGTATCTAGGGGAAGGAATCCCCTGAGCTGGAGGGCACTTAGGGCAGGAGAGCGGGTGAGAAGGCAGGTTACGTACTTGTGATACTGAGGGGGCATGAAGCCCAGCATTTGCTTAATAAGCCGATAGCAGCCACAGGTAGCCATATGTCCCTTCTGTCAGAAATAAGGGACCTTTGAATAGATGGGAACTGGCTTCACAAGTTCCAGAGCGATGCTGGTTTTATCTGCAATGCTGGCTGTATCTGACCACCAGAAATCCTCCCACATTCCAGGATGAGCTCATTTTTGGCTGTTTGGAAAGCCTTTGGGGGTTTGGGGAACTGGAGTTTCCTTCGTACCTGACACCAATGATTATTTTAACTGAAAGTCCAAAGTTAGTCCAAAGCCCTTTTAATTCACAGTGTAAGGAAAGTTTTGAAAAATGTCAGGCAGCATCTCAGATGCTCTGTAGTTCACCGTTGTCTTGGCTCTGGTCCACACGCAATCTAAAACTGTCCTGTGGTTTGGGAAAACAGACTGGCCTCCAGGACACAGTATCTTCTGTTCCAGGCACAGCTTCGCCCTCGGAGACAGTTGCCCTCCCTCAGAGGTGACTCTCTAAAATTTGCTGCTCCTAGAATCCAAAGGAAAAAATTACTTCCTTTCAAAATAATTGTTTATAGTTCCTACAAGGTGCGTGGGGCTTCTAATGAAAAGAACAAATTGATTCTTAAATCAGGTTTATTTAAAATAAAAATCTCTGCCAAACTATATCTAAAGGTCATAAAACAGTTACACCAGCTGAGCTGTTTGTTCTCCAAGACTCTTGTAACTGGCCTTCCAGGGGCACACTAGCGTACTTGATCCCAGGGCCTCTGTGGTGGTTCAAATGAGAAATGTCCTCCCGAGGTATGTGTGTTTGAATATTTGGTACCCAGTTGGTGGCGCTGATGTAGCAATGAGGTCTTTTTTGTATTTTGTTGTTATTTTTAATTGGGGTTACTAACAGGAGTTTGCGGGGTGAGGGGCTACTTAAAAGGAGGAAGGATAATCCCAAACAGCTGCAGCACCGCACTGTATCTCGCTCCCCCTCCCCAACATGGATGCCTTTTCAGAATCCACTACCCTGGCGTTCCCCGTGCTGCTTGCAGGGAGCTTGGCGGTCCAAATAAGTGCCTCTTTCCTTTTCGGTCCGGTAGTACGTGTTACTGCTTTTTATAGTGCTGAGGAGAGACTTCTGAATTTTCGTTCTTCCCGACATGAAGCTTTCTGCGATCCCCTGTTTCCCACTGACTCTGTTGATCCTTCCCTTCCGTCCTGGAAGAAATGGTTCAGTTTAGTGGAAAAAGCCCGACAGCAAATCCATGCTTCTGGGATCAGCACCAGTCACTTAAAGGACTGTTCAAAGTCTGTTTTTAAATTATGTTTTTAAATTAGTTTATAAAGTACTAGGTTTCGGGGGCTGGAGAGACCGCTCAGCGGTTAAGAGCACTGGCTGCTCTTCCATAGGACCAGGATTAGATTCCCAGCACCCACATGGCAGCTCACATTTTCTCAATCCATTCATCCGTTTATTCCATTCCCTGGCTTTTGTGGACGGGGCGGCAATGAATGTGGATATGCAAGTATCCCTGTAGTTACTACAGTGTAATAGGATTGAGAGTCCTTCGGGCATATGCACAGGAACGGTACCCACCTCATCCTCTAGTTCTACTCCAGCTTTCCAAAATAGCTATACCAATTTAAATTCCCACTAACAGTGAATAAAGCTTCCCCACATCCGTACCAGAGCTTAAGGTCATTTATGCTCCTGATAATGGACTGGATGTAGCTGTTGAGATGTTGAATCCACTGCAAAAGACCAAAGACTTAGACTCCATTCAAACTTAGATTAAATGAGTTTATTCTTACTGCTGGCAGAAGGAGGGCAGCCTGAGAGCCAAGCAGCACGCCATGCGGAAGGGGCTAAAGGGGGAGAGGTTTGTAAAAGGTGATATCAAAGGTGCACATTACAATTATCTGTGGAGTCGCAGCTGGGCCAGAGAACTGTTTCACTCCTGCCAGCTCTCTCAGTAGAGCATTGTGGTCTCAGTAGACCACACCCCCTAAGTCCCGTGGCGATAAGTAAAGTTTACCAAAGCAGACAGCAAGTGGTTAAACACCACACAGCAGGAACACCATTATCTTATACCTACCTCGTCTGAACACTCTGGGGGAAGTGTGACTAATCCACTAGGCTAGAGCAGGCAGTGACGAAGTGCCCTCAGGTTAGGGCTCATTGTCACACCCACAAAAGAAAAATCTTTTTTTTTTTCACGGTCTATTTTTTTATATTTAAAAATTTCCATCTCCTCCCCTCCTCCTCCCCCTTCCCTCCTCTCCTCCTCCCCCTTCCCTCCCCTCCTCTCCACCCATACCTCCCCTCCCTCCCTCTCCAGGCCAAGGAGCCATCAGGGTTCCCTACTCTATGTTAAGACCAAGGTCCTCCCAACTCTCCCCAGGTCCAGGAAGGTGATCGACCAAGCTGAGAAGGCTCCCACAGAGCCCGTCCATGCAGAAGAATCAAAGCCCAGCGCCATTGTCCTTTGCTTCTCAGTCAGCCCCCACTGTTGGCCACATTCAGAGAGACGGGTTTGGTCTCATGATCCATCAGTCCCATTCCAACTGGAGTTGGTGATCTCCCATTAGTTCTGTCCCACCGTCTCCATGAGTGAACGCACCCCTCACGTTCCTGACTTTCTTTCTCATGTTCTCTCTCCTTCTGCTCCTCATCAGGACCTTGGGAGCTCAGTCCAGTGCTCCAATGTGGGGCTCAGTCATTTTCTTTATCTATCGCCAGGTGGAGGTTCCCTCACGGTCCTGACTTTCTTTCTCATGTTCTCTCTCCTTCTGCTCCTCATCAGGACCTTGGGAGCTCAGTCCGGTGCTCCAATGTGGGGCTCTGTCATTTTCTTCATCTATCGCCAGGTGGAGGTTCTATGGTGATATGCAAGAAATTCATCAGTATGGCTATAGGAACTGGCCTTTTCAGGCTCCCTCTCCTCAGCTGCCCAAGGAACTAACTGGCGGCATCTCCCTAGAAACCTGGGAACCCCTCTAGGGTCAAGTCTTTTGACAACCCTCAGATGGCTCCCTAAATTAAGATATATGCTTCCCTGCTCCCATATCCACCCTTCCTGTATCCCAAGCATCCCATTCCTCCGAGCTCCCTGCATTCTCCCCTTCATGCTTTTCTCTCCCCATCTTCCCTTGGCCGCGTCTCGCCCCACCCTCAAGTTCCCAATTTTTGCCTGGCGATCGTGTCTACTTCCAATATCCAGGAGGATTACTATATCTTTTTTGGGGGGTTCACCTTCTTATTATCTTCTCAAGGATCCCCAATTATAGGCTCGATGTCCTTTAATTATGGCTAGAAACCAATTATGAGTGAGTACATCCCATGTTCATCTTTTTGGGTCTGGGTTACCTCACTCAGAATAGTGTTTTCTATTTCCATCCATTTGCATGCAAAATTCAAGATGTCATTGTTTTTTTACCGCTGAGTAGTATTCTAGCATGTATATATTCCACAGTTTCTTCATCCATTCTTCCACTGAAGGGCATCTAGGTTGTTTTCAGGATCTGGCTATTACAAATAATGCTGCTATGAACATAGTTGAGCAAATGCTTTTGTAGTATGATTGGGCATCTCATGGGTAGATTCCCATTAGTGGAATTGCTGGGTCCTGGGGTAGGTTGATCCCAAATTTCCTGAGAAACCGCCACACTGCTTTCCAAAGTGGTTGCACAAGTGTGCATTCCCACCAGCAGTGGATGAGTGTACCCCTTACCCCACAACCTCTCCAGCAAAGGTTATTATTGGTGTTTTGGATTTTAGCCAATCTGACAGGTGAAGATGATATCTCAAAGTTGTTTTGATTTGCATTTCTCTAATAGCTAAGGAGGTTGAGCAGGAGTTTTAACCTGCATTTCCCTGATGGCTTAAGGATGTTGAACACATTCTAAGTGTTTAATAACCATTTTCACTTCTTCTCATTAAAAATTAATAAAAAGTTCCGTTTATGTGTGTGACTCCCGTTATACATCATGCACGTGTGTGTGGGTACCCACAGAGGATCTCCTGAAGTTGGGGTTACAGGTAGTTTGGTGTCTCTTGACATGGGTACTGGGAACTGAACCCAGGCCATCTGAAGAGCAGTAAGTGGCCTTCTATGGAGCTGCCTTTCTCTATTTTAAGAAAATGTGAATTACATTTTGTTTGTTTTGTATATAAGTACATATGCCACAACACTGTGTGACAGTCAGCAGGCAACCAGTGGCTTTTTTCCTTCCTGGTTGCTAGGCTTGGTGGCAAACACTCTCACCGGCTCTGTTGGTTAGTTTTTGTCAGCTTGACACAAACTAGGGTCACATGAGAGGAGGAGAATTCATTTAGGAATCCCCTCCTAGCTAATCACATTCGCGAGTGGGCTTGTCTGCGGAGAGGGCATTTTCTTAATTGCTAATTGATATGGTAGGGCCTAGACCAATGTAAGTGGTATCATGCCTAGGCAGGTGGGCCTGGGCTGTATTTTAAAAAGGAGCTGGACAAGCCACCGAGAGAAAGCCCACAAGAAACAGTCCTCCATAGATGGAGCTTCAGTTCATGCATCTGGGTTCCCGCTTAAATTCCTGTGTTAGCTTCTCTAGAAGATGGGCTGTAACCTGTAAGCCAAAAATAAAAACATTTCCTTCCCACGTTGCTTTTGTGAAAGTTTTATCACTGCAACGGAAATGCAAGCGCCAGCTGGGCACCTCTCTGGGCTCTTTAGAGTACGGCTCTTTCTGAGAACTCTCTATTCAGTTCTATACCCATTTTAACTGGTTAGTTTGTTTTCTGATTTTTATTTTTTTAGTTCTTTGTACATTTTAGAAACTACTTCTCTGTCAGAGATATAGCTGAGCAAAGATTTTCTCCCATTCTGTGGGCTGCGTCTTCACTTAACTGACAGTTTTCTTGGTTGTATAGAAGCTTTGGGTTCCCTGATAACCCGTGAGTCAATTGCTGGCCTTTATTTCAGCATTTGTGAAGTCCCTCCTCAGAAAGCCCACACCTGTGTCTGTATGGCAAAGGATGGTCTTAAATCTTCCTCTAGCAGTTTCATTGTACTAGCTCTTTAAATTTTTATTATTATTATTATTATTATTATTAATTATTTTGTTTTATGTGTATGGGTATTTTACCTGCATGTATGTCTATGTACCACATGGGTGCCTGTTGCCAGGGGAGACCGGAAGAGGGCATCGGATCCCTTGGAACTGGAGTTTACAGAAGGTTGTGAGCTGCCATTTGGATGCTGGGACCTGAACCCAGGTCCTCTGTAAGATCAGCCAGTGTTCTTAACTGCTGAGCTAACTTAGCTCTCTAGCCTTTATTATTGTAATTTTCACGTGTGTGTGTATGTGTGTGTGTGTGTGTGTGTGTGTGTGTGGTCTGTGTAGCTGTCATTGGTGTGTAGGTGCCACAGAGGCCAGACAGGGCATCGGAGTCCCTGGAGCAGGAATTGCAGGCTGTAAGCTGCCTGACATGGGTGTTGAGTTCCAAACTTTCCTCTGTAACAGTGATTCTCAGCCTGTGGGTCTCAACCCCCTGTGGTCGCATATCAGGTATATGCATTATGGTTCATAAGAGTAGCAAAATTACAGTTATGAAGTAGCAAATAAATAGTGGTTTGGGGTCACCACAACACAAGGAACTGTATTAAGGAGTCACAGAATTAGGAAGGTTGAGAACCACTGGTCTGGAAGAACAGCAATGCTCTAAACTGTTCATCTATGTCTCCCGCCCCTCGAAGTACCAGATCTTCCGTACACGTCTTTGATTCATTTGGAGTCGAGTTTTGTGCAGAGCAAGAGATAATGGGCTAGTTTCATTCTTTTACAAGTCGACATTGAGTTTTCCCATTATTTGTTAAAGAATAATGTTTCTCTAATGTATGTTCTTTGACAACTTTGTCAAAGTTTAGGAGCGTGTAACTGTGTGGATTTATTTATGGACTTACTAATATATCCTATTAGTCTACTGTCTGTTTTTCTGCCAGCACTATCCTGTTTTGATTCCTCTGGCTCTATAATTTAAGTTGAGTTAGGTATTATTATCCTAACAGCCAGTGTTCTTTTTGTTCCGCATTGTTTGGTTTTCCTTGATCTTTTGAGCATTCGTGTACTTTTGTTCCTTTATTTGATTTGGTTTTTTGAGACATGGTTTCTCTGCGTAGCCCTGGGAGTCCTGGAACTTTCTCTGTAGAACAGGCTGTCCTAGAACTAAGAGATCTGTCTGCCTTTGCCTCCTGAGCGCTAGGATTAGCGGTGTGCACCAACCAGGGCACCCAGCTGCATTCCTGTACTTCTTAAGACTAATAGTCAATGCCTGTGAGGAACGGCCTTGGGATTTTGACTGAATTATCCTGCATCTCTGTAACGAAGCCAACTTGACAATTTAGATGTTTTCTTGAAGTGTTCAAGCATATTGGGAGTTTTGTATTGATTTGTGGATCGTTTCTGGCAGGAAAATTATTTTCACGATATTAACTCTTCCAGTCCATGGGCATGAGAGGTGTTTCCATCTCCTAGCATCTTCTGCAAATTCTTCAAGCTTTTGTTGTAGAAGCTTTTTCATTTTCTTGGTTAAATTTATTCCCAGACATTTTATTATCTTGGGGGTGGGCTACTCAAGCGGGATTACTTCACTGATTTCTTTCCACTGAGGTGTGTCATTGGTATAGACAAAGACCATAGATTTTTGTGTGTTATTTTTGTATCCTGCCATCTGGCTCAAAGCGTTTACTGGCTCTCTCTTTTTTTTAATAAAGATTTTAGGGTTTCTTATGTATCACGTATCATACTCTTCAATGGGGATACTTTGACTTCTCTTCCTATAAATATCCCTTTTACTCATTTATATTGTCTTCTTGATCTAGCTAAGCCTTTAAGCACTGTGTGTATTGAATTGGATTAAAGAGAGGACTTGCTTGTCTTGTTCCTGGTCTTAGTGGGACTACTTTGAGTTTTTCTCCATTTAGCATTCTGCTGACTATAGGTTTTTTTAAATATTTATTTATTATGTATACAATATTCTGTCTGTGTGTATGCCTGCAGGCCAGAAGAGGGCACCAGACCTCATCAAAGATGGTTGTGAGCCACCATGTGGTTGCTGGGAATTGAACTCAGGACCTTCGGAAGAGCAGGCAATGCTCTTAACCACTGAGCCATCTCTCCAGCCCCCTCTCCGTGACTTTTATCATGAAGGGCTGTTTGGTTTTGTCAAAGGCCTTTTCTGTACCTACTGAGATAATCTGTCTTCAATTCCATTTATGTAATGTATTACATTTATTAATTTATACGTGTTGAACCATCCTGCATCTGTGTAATGAAGCCAAACTGGTAATTTAGATATTTTCTTAACTTCAATTGGCAAGCATATTGAGAATTTTGCATGTATTACTAGGGAGATAAATCTATAATTTTCTTTTTATGCGTGTGTGTGTGTGTGTGTATGCTTGTAATAATCTTTGATCTGGTTTTGCTATCAGGGTAATAGTAACATTGTAAAGACAATTTGAAATAATTCTTTCCCTTTCTATTTCATAGAATATTAATATTGGTGTTAGTTCTTTGGCAGCTTGATATAACTCTGAAGTAGATCCATGTGGTCTTGGATGCCTTTATTTGGGGAACTTTTAAAAATTACTATTGCTTCAATTTCATTGCTGGTCATATATCTGTCAATATTATTTGTTTAATTGTGATAAGTCAGAATGTAGAGTTTTATTTATTTCTTTTAGGTTTTCCAGTTTAGCAGAATATAGGTTTTTAAGTTATATCTTTATGGTTTTCTGGATTTTACTGGTACCTCTTGAGTTTCTCCTCTGTTGCCTCTAATTCTATTGGCATCTATTATAATAGCTCCATTTTAACCTCGAATTTTATAAGATTTTTTTTCTCTTTCTTTTGGTTACTTTGGCTAAGGTTTGTCAATCCTGTTTATGTGTACACAAATCCAACTCTTTGGACTAGAGGGAGAGCTCAGCAGTACTTGCTGCTCCTATAGGGGGCTGATGTTTGGTTCCCAGCACTGAGTGGCTCACAGTTCCCTGTAAGTCCAACTCCAGGAGATCGAATCACATTCTGGCCCCCATGGGCACCAGAACTGGCAGACACATATTTATACACAGAAGCGCACACATACATATCATTTTAAAAAATCTTTCGCTGGGCGGTGGTGGTGCATGCCTTTAATTCCAGTACTCAGGAGGCAGAGGCAGGCGGATCTCTGTGAGTTTGAGGTCAGCCTTGTCTACAAGAGCTAGTTCCAGGACAGGCCCCAAAGCTACAGAGAAATCCTGTCTCAAAAAAAACTTACAAAAATATTCAAGTGTTGTATTATTTCTAATTGTATTATTACTAATTTCTTCTCTGATCTTAATTGTTTCTCCCAATTTGCTGTTTTAGGTTTAATTTATTCTTGTTTTCCCGATGCTGTGAGATGCACTATTAAGTTATTTGAATTTTCCCTGATTAATTTATTTGCTGTAGGCACTTAGCTAATATGCTATTTCTTAGGTCTGCCTTCACTTTATCCCATAGACTTTTGGTAGGTTGCATTTACTAACTCATTATTCAATAGTGTGTTGTTTAATCTCCATGAATTGTGTGCTTTCTGTAGTTTCTCTTGATGTTGATTTCTAGATTTAGATTCATTGCAGTCAGATATAATATAAGAAATTATTTCAATTTTTCTATGTTTGTTGAAATTGGCCCTGTGTGTTAATATATGATCAATTTTAGAGGAAGTCCTGTGGGCTGCTGAGAAGATTGTATATTTAGTGTTTGAATGAAATGTTCTATGGATTTCTGTTAGGTACATTTGATTTATGATGTCATTTAACTTCAACTTATCTCCTTTTAATTTACCTGATGACCTACCTGTCCATTAGCAGAGAGGTCTTAAAGTCACCCACTGTTACTGTATCGGTGTACTGCATTGCTGTTACATAATAGACAATGTCTGCGACTTAGCATATAGCTCCATTTGCTCTAGAAAATTGGGTACACTGGAGTTTGGTTTGTGTACATTTAGAATTATAATAACCTCTCGGGGGATTGTTCCTTAATGAGTGTGACGTGACCTCTGACTAGTTTCGCTTTGTTAGAATTTAGAATGAATATCCCTGCTTCTGCCTTTCTTTTTCTCTGGAGTGCCGTTTCCTGTTCTTTACTCTCAGTGGTATTTATGTTTGATGGTGAGGTGAGGTGTGCTTTTTCAAAGCAGCAAGAAAGGTGGGCCCCATTTTCTGGTCCTGTCAACATCTTTTTACTGGGACCATCAGTTATTGAGACAATCAATACTCAGTGTTACCATTCTTTGTCATTTTGTTGCTTTTGTGGTCTTCAACCTCTGTATGTTGTGGGTTCCTGGGAACCCTACTCTTGGCCAGGTTGACCTAGTTCCATCTCCACTGAGTGTTGTGGTCCCTGCACACCTGGGTTCCTTCCCTACCCTGGATGTGCTCCAGCTGCTTCTCCTATCTTGTATGTACTTCGTGGGTCCTTACCTGTTTGGGTGCCCTTAGGCTCTGGGTCCAGTGTGGCCCACTTCCCACTTGTGCTGTCTCCATTTCATTTTGTGAGTCCTTGCACACCTGGGAGCCCTAACCTGGGCCGACGATCCTAATTCAAGCCTCTGCACCCACCACCCTGCTTTATTGATCCCTGTGCATCTGGGCACAGTTCCCTGATAAGGTTCTACCCTTATATTTTGTACTTTCAATGATCCTAATATTTTACTTTTACCTTTCCAACTTAAATGCCTCAATATCTCATTATTTCCTTTTCTTCCTTAATTGCTCTGACTAGAACCTGTAATATCGAACTGGATATTATGGCTTTGTTCCTGAGTTTATGGGAAGAGTTTTTAGTCCCATACCATGGAATATGACATTACCTGTGGATTTTTCATATATAGTCTTTATTACATTGAAGGAATAACCTTCTATTCCTGGTTCATTGGGGTTTTTTTCCTCCTTTTTACTTTGCAAAATATGCAGAAAATAAAAATTTACATTTTAGCCATTTCATTTTTAAGCCTATGGGCTAGTCCTTTGATGACGTTTCATTTTTAAGCCTATGGGCTAGTCCTTTGATGACGTTTCATTTTTAAGCATATGGGCTAGTCCTTTGATGACGTTATGTTTTTATAATTCTTACCACCACTCATCTTTATCACTGCATGCTGAAACTCTGCATCCATTAAAAATGTCTCATTTGTCTCTCGCTAAGGCAATGGTTCTCAACCTGTGGGTCACGACCCCATTGGGGGTTACATATCAGCTGTTTAAATTAAGATTCCCAACAGTAGCAAAATTACCATTATGAAGCAACAGTAACTCAACTCTGTGGTGGGGTCACCACACCAGAGGAACTGTACTTCAGGGTCTCAGCGTTAGGAAGGTTGAGAACCACTGCTCTAGGGTATGGGAGCCTTGCCTCTGCTTTCTGTTTCCATGTTTTTTTTTTTTTTTAATCTGAGATCGAACCCAGGAGCTTATCTATAATCAGCAAGAAGTACAGCACTGAGAGATGCTGCCAGATTCCATGAATTTGGCTACTTGAAGTGCATCATACAGATGGAATCATTCACTGAGAAACAAGTCTTTAAGATTCATACATGTCGGAATTTCCTTCTTTTTGTGATTCTGCTTGCTTTCCCCCTTTTATTCCACCTGGGACCAGGGCCCATAGTCATTAAATCTCTCATGCCCATCTCATAATTCAAAGTGTAGGTGGAATTTTCTGTCCTGACAGCCAGCTCCCAAGTAACCACACAGAGACTTATCACTCAACTGATAGCTTAGGCTTATTGCTAACTAGCTCATACATCTTAACTTATATATATTTTTTTGTCTCCCACATGGCAGTACCTTTCTTCAGCACAGTTTGTTCATATCACTTTTTCCTGCATCTCCTGGTGACTCTCTGCCTTTCTTCTTCCTAGTCTCTTCTGTGTCTAGCTGCCCGCCTATACCCCTTCCTGCCTCGCTATTGGCTAGTTAGTTCTTTATTAAACCAACAAGAGCAGCACATCTTCACAGTATACAAAAGGATTATTCCACAGCACAAAATTCATTTAATCTCTCTCTAAAAATCACCAAAGTCTTAACAGTCTCAAAAGAGTTTAGAAGTCCAGGCCAGGAAGTGATGGTGCATGCCTTTAATCCCAGCTCTCGGGAGGCAGAGGCAGGCAGATCTCTGTGAGTTTGAGGCCAGCCTGGTCTACAAGAGCTAGTTCCAGGACAGACCCCAAAGCTATAGAGAAACCCTGTCCTGAAAAAAAACCAAATAAATAAATAAATACAAAACAACACCAGAACAAGCTACATACTTCTAATACACAATGGTACAGAGTAAATATTCTCATTCTGAAAGGGAGAATGAAACATATGAAAGAAAGAGCTGACCAAAGCAGGATCCAAACTTTTGGATCCAACACTGAACCCTACAGTTCCCTGTGTGGCATCTGGGTTTTGTGATGGATTCATCTGAGACCCTTGGGCAGGCCAGTCTTCCAGTTATCCCGCCTACATCCCATGATGGGCTGGTAGCTTTTCTCCGTGGTTGTACCACGTTTGTAGCGTCTCTAACAGCTTGAGGTCTCTGGTGAAACTTAGGTTTCACCTTCCCAGCTTGGTAAGATTGTCTCTCAGTGCCTCCCTGCAGGAAATCTCATCCTGCCACACATTGCTGGGTGTCTGCAGCTATAGCACAAGGCCCAAAGGTCCTATTATAATGATATCTCCCTTACTTGCAAGACAGATGCTGTCAGCTCCAGATGTTTTCTGGTCCTTTGGATCCAAAGTGGCAGCAGTTTTTTGTCCCTTCAGGGTGATCCTGGAGACTTCTTTAGGGGGTCATTTTGGAGCAGGGAACCCTTGTGGCAGGATTTTATTCTTCTTTAAAATGAATTTACATTTTCTCAAGTTTAGATTTTTTGACACGTGGTGTCTTACCCTTAGGATACCTTTCCTAAAGCACAGAGTATGTAGATGCTTTGTGTCTTCCCTCTTCCTTTTCTGCAACTTTAAACCCAGCGCATGCTCCTTTCTTCATCAAACTGTACATTTAAAAAAAAAAAAAAACCCTTCTGTTCCCTCACTATGGATCTGAACAAGAGCAGTAAGAGCCGGGATTACACGAGTGCATGGCATTTTGTTTCCTTTTCCAAATAATTTACTAATTTTAATCTAGTCAGTATCAGTGATACACTGAATCAAAACAGGGCATCCTCTCCCCCTCCCAGCGAAATACAAAGCACTGTAGACTGTTCTTAAGATAGATATTTCCTATTCAGTGTGCCTGATAGTGGATCGCAGGCAATTATTTATTGAATAATGAACGCTGAATCCCTGACGCTGTGAGCCTAGAGGTTTCATCGAACGTCCATTATACAATTTCTCACGGATTAGCACTGCTGACATTTACAGGGGTATTCGTTGCCAGTATCCATTTTCAGTCTCGGGTTCTGGGGCAGACAGATGAGGGGGCGTGTCCAGCCCGGCCCACGGGTGCGTTGGTTGGTGGAGTCTCGCAGAAGCCACGCCCCTCGCGGCCAGCCGCCATAGAGGGCGTGTCGGTGGGACTTCCCTGAAAGGGCTGCGCCCCCGCAAACACCTCCCCGCCCCCCCGCACGCAGCCCCGCGCACGCGCAGGCGCGCCTCCACGGCCCGGTCGCGCCTGGAGTGAGGAAGCGCTCTGTGGAGCGGCGGAGCTACGGCGCTGCTTCCACGGCTGCTGAGGAGGGGAGCATGTCTGCAACTCGAGCCAAGAAAGTGAAGATGGCCACCAAATCGTGCCCCGAGTGCGACCAACAGGTGGGCCGGGCCGGCGCGAGCGAGCGGGCGGGCGGGCGGGGCGGGCAGGGCGGGCGGCCGTTGCTCGGCGGCGGTTGGCGGCCCGCGGCCAGGCGGGGGTCCGGGAGCGGGGACCCGGCGCTGCCCGTTCTGGTCCCCCGCCGGCCCGCGGCCCCCTGCCGCCCCGGGTGGCTTTGTTCGCCCTTGCGGGGAGTGCGGTGCGGCTCCTCAGCTGTCGCCCCCCGCCACCTGGGTGGCAGCGTAACGCAGACAAAAGGACAGTAATGCTGCTAACTTTTTGCAAATTTGTGGACTTCCGGAACACCGCAATAAAATCAGTTTTCATGGGTGATTTCTAGTCCTTCCATTACGTTGTTAACGTTGTTAACGGAACACGACCGAATGAAGTCGGCATTGAAGCTTTTCCTCTCTGCATGCGCCCCTTCCTATTCGTGCTATTTACTGTTGTAAATTTGACATGTCTGCTTCCAGATTTTTTTTTTTAAATTTATGCGGGTTCGTGAATTTGAAACGAGTCATCTAAATTGAATTCATGGAGTAATAGCTGCAATCTTCAAAAAGATACATGCTTTTCTTTTCCTGCATTTAAGCACGCTTTATTCTCATTACAGTGTAATGAACTAAAATTCTCTCAATTAAAACCATCCTTAAGGCCCTTCGTGCCAGCATGCAGAGCTTGGTATACTTCTTTTTCCACTGACTGAATATTCAAATTTCCAAAATGACTACCTCTTTCTCCTCCCCTCCCCCCCTTCCTTCTTTCTCATTCTCTCTGGAGTAATTTAAAATGGGCGGAGACTTAAGCTGATTTTAATTTATTATTTAGGGCGCTTTCTTGTCGGTTTATCAAATCTTTTAACAGAATGTTAATATATTTTATTCATATAATTTATAAACACGCCGATCAGGGAAAGTTGTGCAAGAATAGAGACGATAGAGCTCTATAAAACAGTCATATTTTCCAAAATGTAGTGATGCATTCATTCTTTCCACCAAACTAAATTTTAACAAACTTGGACTCTGTGATCAATCTGTTGTTACATTACTTCGATTTTTTAATAATTTCCAGTTAAGGCTTATATAAAATGAATTATGCATTGTTTCTGTATGGCACAAATCCCGTGTATCCTTTTGTTTTACTTGGCATAAAGTAATCTTTTGGGGGGAAAGGCCTGATTTTAATATCCTTGTCAGGGGCCAGTGAGAAGGTGCAGCAGGGAAAAGTTCTGCTCAGGCCCGACCACCTGGGGTGGATCCCCAGGAGCCAGGAGAAGGGAGGAGAGAGCTGGCTGCCCTGAGTTGCCCTATGACCTCCACATTTAGTGCTAAGCAGGTCAGAGATGGGTGTGGGTACACCAATTCTACACACACTAATGGTAATAAAAAATACTGAAAAAAGCAAACAAACCGAAAAACCCTGGCTAAAAAAGAGCAGAAGACAGAGTCCTTGAGACTGCTCAAGACGTCAGGGTTTTATTTGGAAAGATGACCTTCATCTCGGTATCCAAATACACGTGTCTCTTTTCTCATTTTAATTTTGTATGTATCTGTGTTCTGTGGGAGTCTGAGGACATACGGTGGCAGTCTGCTCTCTTTTCCACCATGCAGGGGTTGCAATCAAATTGGCAGTGGGGGCCCTTAGCCTCAGAGCCATTTCCAAGGCCCCACATGCATTCCTTTGTGTAAAATCAGCTTTATTTTGGCTGCAATAATAAAATACCAAAAATAATTATCCAGTTTTTCATAGTTCTGATGGAAGTTCAAGGCCAGGATGGGTTCTAGTGAGAGTTCTCTTGGCTTGTTGATGCCAAGCTGTCTTCTCAGTGTCCTCGTGTGGCAAGATGTGCATGCTCTAGTCTCCTTAAGGTCACTAACCCCATTAGGGGCATCCCACTTCACTTAAACTCAGGCACCTTTTGAAAAGCCTTACTTGGAGATACCATCACAGTGGGGTTTAGGGAGTCAGCATGGAAATGCTGGTCAGTGGATACTATTTAGTCCTTTATAAACTAGTGCACTGGTTTTGCCTTGTTTTTTTTTTGTCTTTTATTCTCAATACTAAAGAGAATATACAGGATGGCAAATGAACTTTTGGTGATTTCCCTGTGGTAGGGTCGAATTCAGGGCCTTGCCCTTTGCTGATATTTTTTTTCAAGTAATAGTAGTTGAAGAAAGTAATAGGTTAATTTTAGTTTTCTAATTAAAGAGTAGAAGCTTGCCGGGCAGTGGTGGCACACACTTTTAATCCCAGCACTTGGGAGGTAGAGACAGGTGGATTTCTGTGAGTTCGAGGCCAGCCTGGTTTACAGAATGAGTTCCAGAAAGCCAGAGCTGCACAGAGAAACCCTGCCTCAGGAAAAAAAGTAGAAACTTTTAATTTTAAACTAGGAAAAAACCCCTATAATTGTAAGTAACTTTTTAAACAAAACACTAGAATGTTGCCAAGATTAGAAGTTATTGCATAAATATTAAATTAAGTTTTTGTATATAGTTTATAAACATAAATGAAAAATCTTTAAGGTGAAATTTTTCCAGTTGACTAGGTAGGCTAGTTTAAAAAACTGGTGCGAGGAGGCAGAAAGCTCGATTTTTAGCAGCTTTTAGCATCTCTTATATAGGCCCTTAAAAATATAGTTTCCTAACTTAAAATTTTGTGTTCTATACTTTCATGAGGGTCTCATTCACTGACTGGAAAATTACTAAGCTGTTCTGGGTATATTACTATTCAATATATTTGTCAGTTTTTTTTCTTTTTTTAAAGGTGTATTTTGGCTTGCTTTCATTTTAAACAATGTACAGTTTCTCCATATATATGTCACATCTGGCAAATGTGTGTGCTGTACCCACACCCATCTCTGATCTGTTTAGTACTGAAGAATCTCAGTACTCACCCTTATTTTGGGCAGATACATTAACATCTGTAGTAGATGTCTGAAATCTCAGACAATGCCAACTCTGTCTATACTGTGTTTTTGCATATGTACACACACCTAGAATGAAATCTATAAGTTGGGCATAAGCAGTCAATAGCTAATAATTAAATAGAACAGTATATTCTAATAAAAGTTCTGTGATGTCTTGTGAATGAGAATTCTTGAAATGAAACTGTCTACAAAGACTGGTTAAAACGTCAGCCATGTGGAGAGGGCGGAATGTTACTGGCTTAGTAGCAATGTGAGCTATCTTTAGCCCACAGATAGCCGTTCTCTGCCTTGCTCTGTGTCAGGTCTAAATCTGGAAAGATAAAAAGCTTTTGAGATGAGTTAACTTAAAACTCTAATTTTCCACCAATCAAAGGGCTAAAAGATTTGTCAGACAGCATCTGAGGCCTGTAATGAAGATTTCTCACTTTGCTGTGACTTCCTACTTAAATACCAGTTTATTTGAGAAGTGCTTTGATCTATGACTCTGTTCTATCCCTATGAAAACTTCATGGAACTTGCTTTTCATGTAGGAACATAGAATTTGGGGTAACCTACATCTGTTCGTAGGCCCTAACCCCGCCGGCAGGGTCAGCTATTCAGGGTCCTCTGAAGGGGCGCTAACCTGCAAGACATGAGCTGTAAAAGAGGAAGGAGACCAAGCAAGATTCTATTGTCAAGGTCTCCGTTTATTGGGGTGAAAGTTACAGCTTATATACCCTTGAATGGGGTGGAGGTAGGTAGGCAGGAATTCTGCCGGGGTAACTGAAGGTCATCAGCCAGCACCTGGAGTAAGCCAAAGCATGTGATTCATTAACATTGGAGTAAGGGGTGGGTTCCCTTAACAGATGTGATCCATTAGCATTGGAGTAAGGGGTGGGTTCCGTTAACGGATAGCTCTCAAGATAGTGGGATGAGGGGTGGGTTCTCTGTAAACATCCTTAGGACAATGACCTCTGCTATCCCTGTCAGGACGATGTTCCCTGACAAATCTATCCTTAGGAAAATGGTCCCTGACAAATCCCCCTTCCTTTTATTAAGGAAGGCAGCTAATAAGTGGAGAGCACTGGTCAGAATCTAACCACATAGTCAGACCTATAGGAGAAGGGACTGGGGCAAGGAGGACCCCTCTCTCGAGTGGAGTCTCCTATCCTCTCCTGGGAACAGAGAGGTGTCTTATGGGTAGTATTAATTATTTTTTGGCCCTTAATGATGGCCTGTGATGAGGGCTCTTGTCTTAGGTTGAATGGGGACCAGGTTTTTGTCTTAGGTCGAGTGGGGACCAGGTTTTTCTCCCCATTACCCGTCATAGGGTTCCCAGGGCCCTGTCTTAGGTTGGGGGCGGTCCCGCCATCAGATGCCTGTCCTTGAAGCTCCTCAAAAAGGTATCTAGCAAGACCAAAGTAAGCAGCTCTTTGACTGCAGGGTCCCTGTCTTAGGCTATGTGGAGGGCAATCCTCATCCCCTGACATCATGCCATGTTGAGCCGGCCTGTACGGCCTCTGTATGATGTGCTGTTCAGGGGAGGGTTCCACAATATTCCCGTCATTGGGCCTCTGCGTGGATATTAATGAAAAGACTGCGAGGAGCTTCTAAAACAAAAGGTATAAAAGATGTAATTTGGACACCAATGACTCCATCTCTGGACAAGAAGAAAGGGTACCTTCCAAACCCAGTATTCACCTTTTAGTCTGACCTATGGTATAAACTCCTTCCTAAGTGCCTACTCCAATATAAGATTACGAGTGCTGCTTGCCAAAAATTTTTTTCCAGGGATTCCAAGGTCTAACGGGTTTGGGGTCTGTAACAAGGGTAGAAAATTGAAGAGCAGCTGCAGGTCGTTCTGTCTCCAAAGTTCTGAGGTCCTCCGTGGAGCCACGAGTATTTAGGCGATGATAATGAACAGCAACGGAATCTTTTGTTATTTCGTCAACCTGGGTCTTAATAAAGCGGGTTAGTTTTGAAAAGGCCCATGGGCCAAAGGATAAAAGCAATAATAGTCCCAAAAGAGGGCCCAACAAACTGGGCAAGAGTGTGGATAACCAGGGGGAGGTAGAAAACCAGTTTTGATACCAAGATTCCTGTTTTTCTCTGTTTCTTTTTCTTTCTTCTAAACTGTTTTTTACCTTTTGTATGCTATCCTGTACTAGGCCTGTTTTATCTGAATAAAAGCAACATTCTTCTTTAAGGGCGACACAAAGTCCCCCTTCTTTAAGAAAAACAAGATCAAGGCCTCGTCTATTCTGCAGAACCACCTCTGACAGAGAGACTAATGAGTCCTTTAGGTTCTCCAGGCCCTTTTGTAATTCCTGGATGTCTCTGTCCACCGCCAAACTGAGTTGGGCATATTGCTGTTGGGAGGTGATAAGAGAGGCTATCCCTGTTCCTGCACCTGTGGCTCCTAATCCCAAAATAATAGCTAAAGTGATGGCTGTAATAGGTTCTCTCTTGTTTTGGGGCATAGTAGTGCCCTGTTTTCAAAAGTGGAGGAGATCCTCTGACTCATGTATCGTCAGACGAGGCACCAGCCGCACAAGCACACAATAATCTCTATTGATCAAAAAGTTATTGGTAATTATATAAGTGGTGAGGCCCGAGGCACAAGCAAAATAAAATTTTTTAGGTGCAGAAATATAAGAAAAAGAGATATTAACAATAAATGTCTGATTGTAGGTATACTGTAATGGTTGGGGAAAGCGTAAAGCTGGTCCCCTAAGGCATAGTCCTATGCCAGAGACCTGGCCTATCGTAATACCTTCACCGTCGACAGGATGCCACCTTAAATGCTTTGTATCATTAGTTAGATGGGGGGAGCCAAAGGCAGCCACACCTTCATAAAAGGGGGGCTTTGGTGAAAAGCAAACCCAGCATTCCTCATATAGGGAATTATTAATGGCATGTAAAGCAGTTATAGAAGCATTGACCATAGATAGAATAAGATCAGCAGAAGAGGGAAGTCCTTGGGGTAAGGTGGGTTGAAAAGGAGGGGCTGTTACAGAGGAACCATTGGTTGGGGGTTGTTTGTGAGATGGACGACTAGGTTGCCCACTAGCCAAAGAATGTAATGCCTTATTGGGGCCTACTGCGGTAACGGAGGATTGGGGGACTGTTCTTAGTAACTTTATTTTAAAAGTCACCCCAAAATCCCTTCCGGCCTTATAGAGACGGAGCCCCCATTCTACCCCTCTAGAGCTGGCCCAGTCAAATTTTTTTCCTGCTTCTGTAAAGGAAATTACCAAGGGGTTACACCAGCCCCTAGATTGGCTGTCAGATACACATTGAGCAGATAGTTTTTGGGCTGGATCTTTTCTCTTTACTTGAATATAATCCCAGAAAGAAGAGGGATTCCAATATGTATCCCCAGTAGTTTCACAGCCCCATGAGGCACAGAAATAATCAGAGCTATATCCACATTTGGAGGCCAGGGAGCGATTTCTGTGGGAGGCCCCAGGGCAAACATATATTGGTGTAAGGGCAAGGGAGGTCCTACTAAGTTTGTTGGCACAGCCAGGCTCCGTGGTATGACATGAATCTTCTGGAGCCTGAGTTAAAGGGAGAAATTTATCGGCCACTCCCCAATCTGTATGGCCTCCCAGAGCCAGTTTGCAGAGATCTACCTCTAGAGGGCCCCAATCAGGAGTTGCGGCTATGGTGGAGGAGGAGTTAGCAGTGTCACCTGCTTCATTTATGACCTGCCAGGTAAAATTGAAAAGTTGATACAGGGGTGTCGTCACTCCGATATGGTTGGTCCAAATTAGAAGGAGCCATAGCCAAGGTGGTTTCAAGATTTCTGCCAGCAAGAGGAAATTTTCTCAGGGTTTACTTTCCCTGGTTGGATTATACAATTTTATCAAACGCTCAGGGAGCCACCTGGCATTTTGAGCCTTGGTATCATAAATACATGCATGGCCTTTTCCCCTAATAAGCACAGGGTCAGGGCCAGCCCAGACTCCCAACAGGGGGTCCTTCCATAGGGCTTGTGCATAAATAGATTGGGTAGAAGGGTGCCACAATCTGTCCGCAGCGGACTGCCCTTGATTGTCCAAAGTTAGAAAATTGAGCACAAAGAGAGCATGAGCCAATATTGTCTTGGCGTTGCCTTTTATGGGGTAAAGAGTCTCTTGTGTCATTAACTTAGAGATGGTATGCTTAAGAGTCTGATTGGCACGTTCAACAATGCCCTGGCCTTGTGGATTGTAGGGAATACCAGTACGATGTTTTATATTTAACTGGGCACAGAATTGTTTAAATTTTTGGCTAGTATAGCCAGGTCCATTGTCAGTCTTAAGCATTTGGGGATGTCCCATAGCAGAAAATGCAAGAAATAAGTGAGCAATGACCTGTTTAGTTGCTTCCCCTGTCTGAGCAGATGCATACAGGAAGCCACTATAAGTATCAATAGTAACATGAACATATTTAAGTTTACCAAAGGAGGGGACATGAGTAACATCCATTTGCCATAGTTCCCCTGGGATCAGGCCCCGAGGGTTGACTCCCAGATGAGGTTCAGGTAAAAAGGTCACACAATTCTTGCAATTTTTAACAATTTGTCTGGCTTGTTCTCTAGTTATACCAAATCTAAGACGCAAGGTTGAGGCATTAAGATGATGGAGTAAGTGAGCAGCCTGAGCCTCCTGTACAGGATCCTGTACAGAGACCGAGGCAACTAAACGAGTGCTCTTGTCCGCCAATTCATTTCCTCGTGTCAAAGGTCCAGGCAAACCAGAATGTGCTCGAATATGGCCCACAAAAAACAAATATGAACGGTCTCTAATTAATCTTTGAATTTTGGAGAACAATTGAAACGTAGGTGTTGAAGGCTGAATGGTAGGAACCATTTCTAGAACCTGAATAGCCCTCACAACATATTGGCTATCAGAGAACAAATTAAATTCTTGGTGGTGGATCAATTGGAATATGGTTAAAGCTGCATATAATTCTACCATCTGCGCAGATCTGTATGGGGTATCAATAGAGTAGGCCTTATCATTAATAACATATGAAGCTTTTCCATTTTTTGAGCCATCTATAAACACAAGTAAGGCATTTGGAATGGGCTGCAAGCGTGTATTCTTTAAAAATGTAAAAGGTGTAATATTAAGAAATTGGATAAGCCTGTTTCCTGGCATGTGGGTATCAAACTTTCCCCGAAACCCAGCAAGTAGCACAGCCCATTCATCATGTCTTTGTTGTAGCCAGGTTATCTGATCTCCCGAATATGGGGTAACAATAACATCTGGGTCACGGCCAAAGTATCGAACCGCAGTCTTGATACCTGAGAACAGAACCTGATTCACTAAAAAAGGATAGGAGGGCAAAACCTTGGATGAGGTAGCAGGCGCATGTATCCAAAGAAGCGGCTGCTCCTCTTGCCACAGGAGCCCTGATGGCATATAATCAGTGGCAAATGTCAATAGATAAAGGATTTTTTCAGGATCAAAATATCCTGAGCCTTGCTGGGAGATAGCTTCTTCTACCCTTATAAGTGCGGCTTCTGCCTCTAATGTAAGGCTCCTAGGGGAACTAGGGTCAGGATCTCCTTGTAATATATTAAATAAAGGTTTTAAATCTCCTGTTGTGAGTCGCAAATAAGGGCGTAACCAATTAATATCACTTAAAAGTTTTTGAAAATCATTCAGGCAACGTAAACTCGTTCTTTTTATATGGATTTTTGAGGTGCGAATTAAGGTTGGTTCCAATTGAAACCCCAAAAACAAAAAGGGATAGCAAGTCTGAATTTTTTCTGGGGATATAATAAAGCCCCTATATTGTAAAGCCAAGACTAAATCCTGAGCTATTTTTTGTGCCATATCAGCCTTGTCTGCAGCTATTAACAAGTCATCCATGTAGTGGATGAGGTACGCAGAGGGGTAAAGTAACCTTATGGGATCCACAGATTGTGCCACAAAACGCTGGCATAGGGTGGGCGAGTTGGCCATGCCCTGTGGTAAGACTCGCCACTGAAACCGAGGGTTTGGGCCAACATGATTAGTAATTGGGATGGAAAACGCAAATCGCTTACAATCTGCCGGGTGAAGGGGTATAGAAAAAAAGCAGTTTTTTATGTTGATAACAATCTTGTGAAAATCTTTGGGAATAGCAACTGGTGATGGCAGGCCAGGCTGTAAAGCTCCCATGGGTAGCATGGTTTTATTAACTTCCCTTAAGTCCTGTAACAGTCTCCAGTCCCCATTTTTCTTTTTAATGACAAATATAGGGGTGTTCCATGGGGATGTGGAGGGCTCAAGATGTCCCTGCTCTAATTGTTCCTGCACCAACTGCAGGGCAGCCTGAACCTTTTCCTGAGGCATGGACCACTGGTCTATCCAGACTGGGTCATTAGACCTCCAAGATATCTTATCAGCCTGGAGTGCAGGAGGATCAGTGGCCCTTAGGAAAAAAGGTCCACGCCTAAGCCTAACCTACCTTGGTGTTGGCCAGTAGCAATAGGGTCTGTAAGTCCTTGTTCTTTCTTTCCTAATCCTTTACCAGGGAGGAATCCCATTTTAAGCATCTGTTTAGTGACAATTTCATTAGGACTAAGCATAATGACTCCCATTTGTTTTAAGATGTCCCTTCCCCAGAGGTTAACTGGGAGGCCTGGGACTATAAAAGGCTGAATGGCGCCTGAATTACCCTCTTTGTCTTTCCAGGTTAATAACTTAGAACTTTTTAAAGTATTATGGGTTTGTCCTATACCTTGTAAGTGGGTGGCAGTGGAATCTACAGGCCATGCTTTAGGCCAGTACCTGGATGATAGTACAGTGGCATCCGCACCTGTGTCTAAAAGACCCTGGAATTGTTTATTATCTAGCCATAAAGTCATCATAGGTCGGGTATCAGAAAGCTGTTGTACCCAATATATGTCAGAAGAGCCGGGGCTCGAGGCACCACGTTTGTTTCCTTGGCAGGGGAATTGTCCCATCATAGGTAATGGCAGGGCTTGTGCTATGCGATGTCCAGCTCTAAGAGTTAAGGGGCCTTCAGTAGCAGTGGCAAGCAATTTAATTTCTCCTTCATAATCAGCATCAACCACAGAGGGAGTAACAGAAAGCCCCTTTAGGGAGCATGAAGCTCGCCCTATAATAAGATAGAACATGCCAGGAGGAGGAGGTCCATACAGCCCAGTCTCTACAATCATGGTCCCATCCTCAGGGGTTATAATCCGGGTGGAGGAGGGGCACAAGTCCAATCCTGCGCTCCCTGGGGTGGCCCTGTAAAGGGGTTTTGACGTTGGGTCGTTCCCCTTGCATGAGCTGGCTGGTACAGAATTGGTGAGTAAGGGCCCCCGATCGGGGCCCTTCTCCCGTTTCCCTGAACCGCAGTAGCTGAGACAGGGGTTAGGGAGTTGCCCATATTATCAGTCTTGGATTTGCAATACCTTGCCCAATGTTTGCCCCGCCTACATCGGGGGCAGGGTCCTGGAGGGCCACCCCCTCTATCCTCAGGACAATTTTGGTTATTCTCAACTATCGATCGAGAGGGGCATTCTCTCGCAAAGTGTCCCAGTTGACCACAGGTGAAACATGTCTTCCCTCCGGGGCGAGAGTGTCCCCTTTGTCCCTGAAATACTGCGCCAATGGCCAGGCTGATTGACTTTGATAGCTGATGACCAAAATTGTCTACCTCATTGCACACCTTAATCATACCAGAAACATCAATGTTCCTCATTTTTCCCCTTAATGCAGCTTTACATGCAGTATTGGCATTCTCAAAGGCCAGCTGTTTGACCAAGGTCCCTTCCATTTCCTCTGGCCCCAAGATTCTTTCTGCTGTTTCTTGGAGCCGACCCATAAACTGAGCATATGGTTCCTGAGGTCCCTGGATGATTTTAGTGAGCGGGGTGGTAGTGGCGCCAGTGGAGGGAACTGCCCTCCAAGCTGCCAAAGCAGTCTGTGCCGTCTGGGAAAGTATCCCAGTGGACAGTCCTTTTTGCTTGTCTTCATCTGCAAACTTGCCTTTACCAGCAATTTTATCAGCTGTCCAGGAGGCAGTCTGACTTAATGGGTTCCTTCTATTTTCGTTTGCAAGGGCTTCAGCCCTATCGAGAAACTCAGACTTCCAAGTCAGGTATTGTCCTCTATTCAATACTGACTGGACCACCCTGCTCCATTCTATGGGCAGCATAAATCCTTCTCCTGCCAATCCCTCCAATATAGAAAAAGTAAAAGGTGCATTCATCCCATAATTTTTAACAGCAGAGTGAAGATCTTTAATATGTTTAATTTTTAATTTTTTATATATGGGCCAGAAAGTTTCATATTCATTTTGTTCAGGCTCTTCCTCCGAATCAGAGGCCATCTGATCTTGCTCATAATTGCCCTCTTGCCTTGGCTCTAGCCCTGGGGGGGGGTTTCTGTGGTATCAGGCTGAGACTCAGCAGCCTCTTCCACTTGCCTGGCTCGTGACCGGGTCAGGACTGGATAAGCCATTTTACGATTAAGTTTAGAGTTTGCCCGTTTGTCTAAAGTCGTGCCCTTTCCCATAGTAAACTGTAAATCCTGAATCTGAACAGAAAGGTCTGAGAGCTCATGTTGTAATGCAAGCACTTGTTTGAGACCTCCTATTTGCGCCTTAAGGGCAGCTTTTGTATTAAGTAATTCCTGAATCAAGGGAGTGGGCAAAGGCATGCTATCGGGGGCAGTCAGAACATAAGGCGGTGGCCGCGGAGTCCTTTTTGGCTGACTAAGAAAGACGCGGGGGGCTTTATCCCCTCTACCATACCTTCCTTTCTCATAACTAGCCGCTTCTACCTCTAACTCATTTTCGGACCCTGAATCCAAAGGCTCCTCTGAACTTTGAATCCAGCGATCCGAGTCCTGCAGGCCGGGTTTGATTTCATTTTTAAAAGCGACCAGCGATGGATAAATGCTTTTAGGCGGCTTTTGGATCTCATCTTCAGCGGGCACGGTCTCTTTTTGGGGAGCTGTTATAGATTTAATAGGTCCTGGGGAGGGGTCCTCGGGGATACTAATAACAACCGAAGGACAGGGGGAAGAACACCCACCCTCTTCATTTTTACAAGATGATGGGCGGGATGCCTCTAAGAATTCAGTGACTATCGTTAGGAGATGGGAACCATCCCCTCCTTTTTCTGGACTATTTATGACATCCCTGATCAGGGACCGTAACTAAAAACAATTTCTGGCACAGAATCACCTCCTTTAATCATCTTACTAAGATCTTTGCCCACCTTGTCCCAAATTTTGGGATGTATCTCTGGGCCTGTTAAAACTAACCAAGGGCATTTTTCATCTATAAAACAAAAGAATTCAGCTAAATCTCTCTTTTTAACTCTTACTCCTCTTTCCCTAAGTGACTGTTGAAATTCCCATATGAATTTCTCTTCCTTTGAAAGCGATTGTCCCATGTCCTATAGACGACAACGAACCTGCGCCTACCTCCGTCCTGCAGACCTGTCCGAGTATCACAGCTGGTCAGGACCTTATTTTCCTTCGTCCCGGGACTGCGCCTCGTCGTCCGATTAGTTGGCCGTACTTCAGGGTCCCTGTTCGGGCGCCACTGTAACCCCGCCGGCAGGGTCAGCTATTCAGGGTCCTCTGAAGGGGCGCTAACCTGCAAGACATGAGCTGTAAAAGAGGAAGGAGACCAAGCAAGATTCTATTGTCAAGGTCTCCGTTTATTGGGGTGAAAGTTACAGCTTATATACCCTTGAATGGGGTGGAGGTAGGTAGGCAGGAATTCTGCCGGGGTAACTGAAGGTCATCAGCCAGCACCTGGAGTAAGCCAAAGCATGTGATTCATTAACATTGGAGTAAGGGGTGGGTTCCCTTAACAGATGTGATCCATTAGCATTGGATTAAGGGGTGGGTTCCGTTAACGGATAGCTCTCAAGATAGTGGGATGAGGGGTGGGTTCTCTGTAAACATCCTTAGGACAATGACCTCTGCTATCCCTGTCAGGACGATGTTCCCTGACAAATCTATCCTTAGGAAAATGGTCCCTGACACAATTTAGCTCCAGCATAAACTCTCTCTTACTCCTTTTGATGTGCTGTGTTTTTGCATCAACACCCTCAATCTCTTTCTAAATACCCCTTTCCATTTTTAACCTTCTTGTTGACTTTGGATAACTAAAACCTCAGAAAGCAAAAGTAATGAGATTTCTATAAATGAGTTTTCTGTATTGGTTTTGGTTATTTTCAGGATTGAAAAAAGTCAGGACAGGCTCCAAAGCCACAGAGAAACCCTGTCTCGAAAAACCAAAAAAAAAATAAAAAAGTTAATGAAATATTGTAGTGCCCAAGTCCGTCCATTCGTCCGTCCTTCCTTCCTTCCATTCATCCTTCTTTCTTTCTTTATTTTGGTCCTGGACAATTTCAAGCACAAATTTTAGGAGTGCTATCATTTTTATATCTCTAGACTTTTTCACCCACAAATATTTATTGAATGTCTATTTTGTGCTAGACGTGAGTCCAGACACCAGTAGTGTGACATTGAGCGAATGTGTAGCTGACCCTGGTTTTCCTTTCTTCTTTAAAATTGACAGCCTGAATAGTACTTTTCAAAGAATGAATTGGTAAATAATAAATCCTAGTAAACAATATTTTGGATTTTCCCATTAAAAACTGAAAGTATATTATTAGAACTTATTTTTTTTTTGTTTTTTTGTTTTTGTTTTCCGAGACAGGGTTTCCCTGTAGTTTCTAGAGCCTGTCCTGGATCTAGCTCTTGTAGATCAGGCTGGCCTCGAACTCAGAGACCCGCCTACCTCTGCCTCCCGAGTGCTGGGATTAAAGGCGTGCGCCACCACTGCCCGGCTTATTAGAACTTATTATTATCTTAATGTGAACTGAAATTTAAGGAGTGTTTAGGGCATTTGTATAAAATCTCCCTAACACTATAATTTAATCAGACTGACTAACATTATTCAAGTTGTCCAACCCGTTTGAAGATTCTTTTTATAGGATCTGGTTGTGGTGGGGTTTTTGTTTTAAATTTCTGGGGCAGGAGTTGAGAGGGACATTCCACTAATAATAGGACTTTAGGATGCACTAGCTCCGACGTAGGAAGTGTTTTGAGTGGAACTCATTTAAAAAAAATCATCTCATCATTGAATTAGTCAGTGGACACCTAGGTATCAAAGCCAATCTTCATCTGTTAATTTACAGAAACAGGTTTCTATGATTTTATTTTCTTCATATTTTTTCTTTGGTGGTATTCAGTGTTGAACTTGGGATCTTATACATGCTGGGCAAATGTTCTACCACGGAGCCATTATATTCCTAACTTTTTAATTTTTTGAGACAGTGCCTAAGCAGGCTGTCTAAACTAACTTGAACTGATTGTATAGCCCAGGCAAGCCTTGAACTTGTGGTCTACCTTCTTTAGCCTCCTGTGTTAGGGTTATAAGGCTGCCTCACTGAGTCGTACCGTTGTTCTCTCCTTTTTAAATCAACTGGCTCATTAGTTAATTTATAGTGTGTGTCTGTGTGTGAGTGTGCACTGGCGTGTGCATACACACACACCCATATGTGTATGGAGAGTACAGCCCTTGGGAGTCGGTTCTCTCCTGCCTTTTGCCTGGTATTGAACTTAGGTCGTCATACATACAAGCCATCTTGTAGGCCCCGTTTGTTTTCTCCTAAGTGTAAATTAAAGATCTTATGTTGTACTGGGCATGGTGACCCATGCTTACAGCCCCAGCTCGTGGGAGGGAGAGGCAGAAGAATCAAGAACTCAAGGGTAGCTTTTGTTATATATAGCAAGGCTAGTCTAGGTCACATGAGACTCCGTGTCAACAAAGCAAAAACCAGAGCAGCTGAGGTGGTTCGGTGATGAGGTGTTTGGATGAATGCAAGCCTTATACCTTGAGTCTGAAGCCCAGGAAAAGTGGAAGAAGAGAATGAGCTTTGTAGTGCTCACCCTCTCTCCTACGCAATACACAGTACTATTACTACTAACTACTACTACTAGTTACTAATAGGAGTTAGTAGTAATAATAGTAATAATTTTTTCTTTGGGTTTTTCGAGACAGGGTTTCTCTGTAGCTTTGGCACCTATCCTGGAACATGCTCTGTTGACCAGGCTGGCTTCGAACTCGTAGAGATTTGCCTGCCTCTGTTTCCTGAGTGCTAAGATTAAAGGCGTGCGCCACCACCACCACCATCCAGCTATAATGATAAATTTTTAGAACAGAAAAAGAGCCAGTGTTCAGTACTTTTTGTTTGTTTGTTTTGTTTGTGTTTTTCAAGACAGGGCTTCTCTGTGTAGCCCTCACTGTTCTAGAGCTCGCTCTGTAGACCAGGCTGGCCTCAAAGTCAGAAATCCGCCTGTCTATGCCTCCCAAGTGCTGGGAGTAAAGGTGTGCACTACCATGCCTGGCCGTGTTCAGTACTTTAATGCAAACAAACAAACAAAAGAATGGGTTTTTCTCCTGCCCTGTTAATAACCCTCAGTTGTTTGGGCTCCACTCACAGGATCAGTAGTTTGGTTTGGATCCATTTCTTGTTTTTTCATTCTGTGAAATGTAGCTAATCTAATTTTTCAGTTTCCATTCTCATTATTGCAGCTGAGTCTCACATCTTCCGTTTGTATTATTTAACTTCCCACTTTTCCTCAGTTTGCTGTAAACTGCTGTCAGTGTAACAGTATAAAAATGCTGCCTCATCGTATTTAACCTCCCCTGGCTCTGAGCTGTTAGGGTTTTCTGTTGGTCATTCACGTTTACACGCACTTACATTGTGTTTAGTATTTATCATATTGGTACCGTAAGATAGTTCAGTGTCATAAACACTAGGAAAATGCGAATGTCTGTCTGTGAAGTGGTAATTACCTCAAAGAGGTTTGCATTCACCTGTGGTTCTTCAAGTAGTTCATTCAAGAGACTTCATGAGTACTGAGAAATCTAACCATGGGAGAAGAGTAATCCAATTTTTCTTTTTTTTTTTCCTGCAGATTCCTGTTGCATGTAAATCATGTCCCTGTGGTTATATATTTATTAGCAGAAAACTTCTAAATGCTAAACATTCAGAGAAATCTCCATCTTCTACAGGTAATTGTGAAAATTAAACACAACAGCTTAGCTCTTGAAAACCAACTTGTGACATGGGTTCATTTTACTTAAATGTGAACTCCCTTATAATATAATATTGATAGTGTGTAGTATAGTTCTAACTTGTTAATAAGTGTGGTAATTGGTATAAAGTGAAAGACAGTGTGTGGCCTACCATTTGATGATTCTACTGTGTGGGTGCCCGGTTTCTCACCGTCTCCCTTGCTATTCTTGTCTCCCATTGCCGCTCTTTGCTATTGACCTGTTGGTGGAATCACAGTATGTGAGACTCTTTATCTGGCTTCTGTCACTGAACAAAGTGGTTAACTTTTACGTCCTTTGTTTGTGTTGCTCAGTTGTGTTCTTTATATGGATATGCCACCATTTATCACTTCCCCTGTTGGTGGACCATTGTCTTTATTTTTGTTCCCTTTCACAGTGCTGGCAAAACTTGTAATAACTTTGGAGTGTTTTGTTTTAAGTATAATTTTTTCAAGATTATAATTGTGTCATTTCCCCTTCCCTTTCCTCCCCCCACCCCTCCCTGTATAACCCCTTTCTCTTTCTCAAATTCCTGACTTTTTTCTTTGTTGTTGAATATGTGTGTGTGTGTGAGAGAGAGAGAGAGAGAGACAGAGGTGGGGGAGGGAGGGAGAATGTATTTTTAAATATATAAACAGTCTGCTTAGCCCATATAACATTAATTGTATGTGTGTGTTTTCAGGCCTGACCATATGCTGTTAGATAACTAATTGGCATGCCCCTTCTTGAGGATTCCTTAGCTTTGTCTTGGATTGAGGCCTCATGAACTTCCTTTTTTGTGTTAGTGTATCTATTGGTTTCATCCCTGTTCAGGTCTTGTTTCATCCCTGTTCAGGCAAGCCATGCTGGTGAGACTTCATGGATACAATTTCTCTGACAATTCTAAGAGACATAATCTGACAGCAAACTTCTTGTTGCTCTGGCTCTTAGAATCTTCCTATACCCACTGTTCTCAGTGGTCTCTGAGTCTTAGGTGCAGGAGTCGTGTTATAGATGTATCAGTTGGTGGGTCTAGGCTCCACAACTCTGCATTTTAATTGGTTGTGGTTTCCTGTAATGGTTTCCATCTGTTGCAAGGAGAGCTTTTTTGATGAAGGATAAAAGCTTTTGTTGTTTTGTTTTGAGACAGGGTTTCCCTGTGTAACCATTTTGGCTGTTCTGGAACTCATTCTGTGGACCAGGCTGGCCTCAAACTCACAGAGATCTGCCTGCCTTTGCCTCCTGAGTGCTGGGATTAAAGGCGTGCACCACCACCTGGCTGCATTTGAAAAATAATTGTTACATAATTCTTGTAAGTAATTTGTGAGGTATAACACTAACATTTGAGTCATATGTAATGTACATGGCCAGGGTTATTAGTGTTTGCCTCTCCTTACGCACTTACCACTTCTGTTGTGGGAGGTTCTGAGTCTTCTAGTTATTGGAAATATGTTATCAATGATTGCAGACTGTAGTTACCAAACTATGCTATAGAATCACTAGAATTACTCTTTCTGTCAAGGTTTATTTTGGTACATGTTATTCTATTTTCATTCTTTTCCTTTGTGCCTGGTACCATTATTTCAGAATCGTGAGTGACAACATACAGCATTGTTCTATCCCTTTATTTCGCTTAATGTGATTCTTTGTGATGTCTGATCTTCATTGTCGACTTTATTGGACTGAAAATCATCTAGGAAACATGTCTCTGGGAATGTCTGAGGCCTTTTCCAGAGAGTTGTAACTGAGGAGGAACGATCCACCCTGAGTGTGGGCAACTGTTCTATGGGTTGTGGTTCTAGACTAAAGGAAAAGGAGGAAGGGAGCTGAGCTTAGTGTTCTCTGTGCTTCCTTAATGCAGGCACAGCGTGACAGACCTCATGTTCCTACTTCAATGGGGCAACAAGACTAACAGCTAATATATCTTCCGGTTCTGTCACATTGTTACAAATGCTAGAATTTGACAACCCCCCACCCCCACGCCACACTCACAGGGATTCTTTGTGTAGGCTTGGCTGTCCTAGAACTTGCTCTGTAGATCAGGCTGGACTTGAAATCACAGAGATTTGCTTGCCTCTGCCTCCAGCGTGCTAAGATTAAAGGCATGCACCACCACTGCTCAGCATGATTTCAGTTTTAATAGCTGAATAATATTCATGAACGTTAGTGTGTGTATGTGTGTGTGTGATTGTGATTTTCTTCACTAGTTTGTCTGTTGATGAACACTTGGGTTGATTCCAAGATCTGAAGAGTTGTAAATGGTACTGTAATAAACATGGAGTTCAGGCAGCTTTTTATGTGCTCATTTTATTTGCTTTGTATGTGTACTTAATGGAGACATTGGATTATATACAATACTTCTATCTGTCTGTCTGTCTGTCTGCCTGCCTGTCTGTCTGCCTGCCTGCCTGTCTGCCTGTCTATCTAAGCGCATATATATATTTATTTATTTTTCCATATCGGTTATACTATGTTTTTATGAACATGTCAAAATATGTCCAGTGAACACAAAGACATAATTCTCACCTCAAAAGCAGAGAGAGTTTATTCTGGTGCCAAGTGAGTGACAGTGGCCCAGGTTACTTCAGATTCCATGTTTCAAAATGGTAGCAGCTTGATGAATTTCAAAAAGTAACAGAACAAAAAAGTTACAAATTAAGTCGCCTTTCAAACTCATTAGAAGAAATACTCCATAGATGAGTTAGAAAGCTCTGCTATACCTTTCCGGTGCTATTTGAGGACACTCTGAGATTTTTATTTAGTGGAAGCTAGTGGGCCTTTAATACTTTCCAAAAGGTTTTGCCTGATAATCTCAAGGATAAAAAGATAGCCCAGGATAAATTGTAATTAGACTCTGGATCTGAAGCCTTCTGACCTTTCCACAATTATTGACGTTCTATTCCGTTAATCTGCCTTGCACGATGTTCACTGGCAAGTATGAATTTTTTCATGACCTTTTGTTCACAGTAATTACATGATAGTACAAGGCAGAGCCTTTAGCACAGTCTTAAAGCAATTTCTGGGAGTTTCAAGTATAGCTACCTAATATCTGTAGTTCTTTTTGAATAGGCATGTAACTTAAAGAGCCTTAATTGTTTATAAGCATAAAGGATTATGTGAATTTTTAAGGCAACATATTGCAACAGCAGATGTTAGCAACCATCTGTCATGAGTGGGAGATTGGTTAAAATAGGGTGCGTCTTTTAGAGAACAATAAGTACTAGTTAGAATGATAATAATTTTTTACGAACTTACCATGGAAAACTTCTCAAAACATTATTATATGGTGGCATATGCCTTTCCTAACCCTCAGCACTGGGGAGTAAAAATAAATAATAAATGATCTATTATATAAAGTTAGGAATTTTTAAATGTTTAAAATGAATTTTGGTGAAAGGAAGAGAGTTAAGTGTTAAAGGTTTATTAAGAAGTGATTAGGCTGGGTGGTAGTGGTGCATGCCTTTAATCCCAACACTTGGGAGGCAGAGCCAGCCAAACCTCTGAGTTCGAGACCAACCTGGTCAATGGAGAAAGCTCCAGGACAGGCCCCAGAGCTACAGAGAACCCTGTGTCAGAAACACAAAACAGAAAAGAAGTGACGGGCAGTGAGATCGCTCCGTGTGGGGCACTGTTGCCAAGCCTGCCAGTCTGTTTTTGATTTCCAGTAATGCGCAAAACAATTCCACACGAGTTAGGATTTAAAGGGATATTTATTTTGGGGGGTAAAACTCACAAAACACCAACCGTCAGGAAAGGAGCCTAGTCGCTGGAGTAGGTGCGCTGGAGTAGGTGCCGGAACCAAGCACCGAGGCTTGCGGCTCTTTTATAAAGATAAATAGACCACGCCCCAGTGGGCTGGTATTTCAGCAGCTATTGGCTGAAGGAGCGGAAGTTCCTTCCGCAGCACTCCAGGTGGAAAGAAAGGACCAACTCGCACAAGTTGTCCTCTGACCTGCAGCATGGTGCATTTGTGCATGCACATGCACACAAAACTACACATATAATAAAAATAATAATAACAACAAATGTCTTGTGTAGGAACCTAGAACCTTAGGCAGTTGTTCTTTGATTTATTTGCAAATGAGGTATGTGTTAGAGATAAGTTTTTTGCATGTTTGTTTTTTAAATAACATTAATTTAGGGGGCTGGAGAGATACATTAGCAGTTAAGAACACTGGCTACTCTTCCAGAGAATCTGGGTTCAGTTCCCAGCAACCATACGAGGCTCACAACCATCTGTAACTTTAGTTCCAAGGGCTCCAACACTTTCTTCTGGCCTCTAGGGGCACTATATACATGTGATACATAGAAATACATTTGGACAAAACACTTATACACATAAAATAATAATGTAAAAATTCTTACTAAGTCAAGATTTCATTTCTAGTTGAATGGTTGAGTGAGAGTTTAAAAAGTATCTTTGAAGTATCCCGTAGATTAATGGGAGAAAATCTTAGCCTTAGATTAATCCCTATCACCGTTGTTGTTTTCAAATTTTGTTATTACTATTTTATACGTATGTTTGTATGCTAGCACCCATGTGCTACATCGAGCATGGAAGTCAGATGATAACTTTCAGGAGTCAATGCTTTCTTTCTACCATAGATGCAGGGATTGGATTAAATCAGGTTGTCAGGCTTGTGCATCAAGCATCTTTACCCACTGAGCCCCCCCCCCCCCAACCCCCATGTACAAAAACCTTGCAATTAAGCTTGAAATTGAGGTTATTGCTGTGTAGCCCCTGCTGGCCTACAATGGTATTAGTACAGGATGGTCCCGTCTTCCATTTATAGGCCTCTACCACTACATCCCATGTTCAAGGATTGCTTTAAAGGAGGAAGTAAACACGGTATTTCTTAAAATTGTGACTCTACCAAATCTACATTTATTTACTTGTATGTGTGGGATACATGGCATGGCATGCATGTTAAAGGTAGGGTAAGAAGACAGCATGCGAAAATTGGTTCTTTCCTTTCACCCTGTGGGTTCCAGGGATCAATGCATGGAGCCACTCCCTGGAGAAGTTCTGAACCAGCTAGTTAGCCAATTACCATTACTAAGGGAAATATTAATTAACTCTGTTTTGTATCTTTTAAGTTTTATTTCTCAGATGTGCCATTTTATATTAATTACTGGCTGTATCTTTTTTCCTTTCAAGAATTTTAATTAGGGCTGGAGAGATGGCTCAGAGGTTAAGAGCACTGACTGCTCTTCTGGAGGTCCTGAGTTCAATTCCCAGCAACCACATGGTGGCTCACAACCATCTGTAATGAGATCTGGTGCCCTTTTCTGGCCTTTGGGCACACATGGAGGCTGAATACTGTGTACATAATAAATAAATAAATCTAAAAAAGAATTTTAATTATAAAACTTGTAGAAGCAAATGTAAATGAATTATAAGTCAAATTTAGTTATAAGACTTCACTTAAAGGTGAGAAAAATATTCACGACAATTAAAATGAGAATTCACTAATATTTTACCTGTTCACTTCTCAGTGGGTAGATGCTTAGTCAAATAACCACCTTATTTTTTTTATTGAAAGCAGGATAAAAAGGAAAATGATTACTCATGAACAGGCAAAGGTCAACAAACAAACAAAAATTTTAAAATGATAAATTCACTTTACGAGAGAGAGAGAGAGAGAGAGAGAGAGAGAGAGAGAGAGAGAGAGAGAGAGAGAGAGAGAGAGAGAGCGCACACTCAGGAGGCCAGGGTGGGTAGATGGACTTTCCTTTGGGCCACCAGCTTACAATAACGACAGGGAGACTTCTTATTAGTTATGAAAGCTTGATTTTTAGGCTTATTTCCAACTAGCTGTTATAACTTTAATCAACTTGTTTCTATTAATCTTCATCTTGTTACATGACTCGGCTACCTCTCCTCTGTACCGTATGTCCAACTTCTTCAGTGTCTTGTTGGCATTTCTCACTCACCTAGATTCATTCTGAGTCCTTCTCTCTGCCCAGAAGTCCTGCCTATTCTCTCCTGCCTACGTAGCTATTGGCTATTCAGCTCTTTATTAAACAAATCACATTGACACATCTTCACACGGTGTAAACAGATATTCCTCAATAAAGATGGGAAGAGTGAGAGTTGTAGGTCAGCCACCCTTGACCTCTAAGAACAGTGCCAGGGGTTCCCTTTTGTGGGTTCTTAGTTTTGGTAATAAAATAATTTAAAAATAGACTCAGAAGCAAGTTCAAGAACTATTTTTATTAGAGGTTGGGAGGAAAAACACAGGGCAGGCAAACTGTAAGCCAAGCCACTTGTTTTTAGGTCTCCTGCACAGTTTTGTTTTGGGATTTCTTTCGGCCATACTCTCAGGATTGTACTTATAATTGTATATTCACACATTCATTCTGTCTCTGCACCCCCCACTGTGTGTATATATTATAGTTACATGTGTTTCTATTTCTGGAAAAAAATTTTCAGTTTCTTACCTAGGAAGTTCTAGGAAAAAAACACGTGGCATTGTATTTCCTATCTTCCACTGTAGCATTAACACACATATTACTCTAATTTTTCCTTGGTTTGCAGTGCTTTCTTTCAGGGCTGGGGTGTTAACCAAGGTAGAATGAAGAGAAACATGTCAGGTGTGGGGGAACATGAATAAAGGAATCCCATACTAGCTCTGAATAGGGTATAATAAGGGGTTCTTATTTAAAGGGGAGCTCATAGATCACAACGGGGAACGGGAACAGAATCCAACATCCAGGTGTGGCAAGCGGGCACACCATGGGCTTTTTGGTAACGAAGGTCACACCCAACCTGGTCTAGCATCTCAAAGGCCATTGGCTGAAGGAGGTTCCCCATCACCTCCCCCTTTTGTCTAAATAAGAGTTCCAAACCCAATACAAAACTACATACAATAAGAACAGATATCAAGTATAAAAATTGGAATTACAACCAGCATAAACAATATTAAGCAAGAAACATATGCTAAATGTTTCAATAATTATTCTATCCTAAGGAGTCTAAGTCTTGTATTAGAAATGGCTTGGTTAAGTCATAAGGGGAAAGTAACCACAACTATCTAGACTTCAACTCTATCGAAGACCTGAGAAGAGAGATATTACTTGAGTAGGCAGGAAGTGCAATGAAGCAACTTCCAAAATGTGCAATAAATGACTGAGACAATTGGCTACCTGGGCAATCACCCAAAGTCTCATTTGCAACACTGGAGCAACCAACTTTTGCTAAGGCCTAGAGTAACTGACAGACCATTTTCAGAGGCAGGAAAAATTTAAAAACCACCTTACCCTGTCTTGCAAGGTTTGGCAGTCTTTTTTTATTGTGTCCTGCTTGTCCAGTTCAGACATTGTGCATTTTGTCAGTGGTCGAGGCAGGGACAGTTTTGCCAAGAAAACAAGCTCCAAGTGGAGTGTTGGCCAGGAAATGAACGAGCAGCCTCCGCCAGCAGTGGAAAGTTTACCTAGCATGCATGTATACATATATACAAGTCTTCCACTTGAAGGCTCAAGGCTTCTACTATTTGGGGCAGTTTTTAATTATCTTTTAAAAATTGGCTATTTTTCAAATACAGGGTTCATGTATTTTGAGTTCAACTCAAGATCACTTAGAAACCCGAGATGACCTCCACCTCCTCTACCTCTCAAGCACTGGAAGGACAAGTGGTGCTGGGGTCACACCTAGGACCTTGTGTGTTCCAGGGAAGCCTCTTATCTTCTGCCCTAGGAGCAGTTTAAAACCATTGTTTTCTTTTTCTTCTCCTCTTCCTTGGCCTTGTGTACTTACTGGATGGTGTCAGCTTACAGACCACACCACTCAGTTGATAATACAGTGACTATAGTTATCTACTTAGTGAGGAAGGGCGAAGGACTGGGCTCCTTTCTCACAGGAAAGATAGGGCTGTCATACTTCTTATAAGGTAACTTTTGCATCTGTGTGTCCCATAAACAGTCCTTGCAGGAAGGAAATGGAAGGGTAGGAGAATAAAGGGACATACTACCAGGTTTAAAGAAAAACCTTTCTGGAAACCTTACAAGTTCCACTAAATGTGTTAGTCAGAGCTAGTTTTCCTGGCAACTTTCCTTGCAAGAGAGTCTAGGGAGAGTGTAGCAACTTGTTAACAGCTGCCAGGCTGGGTGTGGTGGGGCACACTTTTAATCCCAGCACTGGGGAGGCAGAGGCAGGTGAATCTTTTTGAGTTCCAGGACAGCCTGCTACACAATGTCAGTGTCTTAAAACAAACAAAATCCAAACGCCTCGCTAAATAAGTAACAAATCTGTCTAAGCATGTTGCACATTTATTGATTGTTTACTTCGTTTTCTGTCACTGTGTTAATTACTTTTCTTGTTGTTGTAACAAAATATTTGAAAAGAAGCATTAAGGGACCTGGTTTACAGTTGTAGGAGGCACAGTCCATGAGGTCAGGGAAGGCATGGTAAATGCGAGATTGAGGTCAGGAAACCGAGTAGGTAGAAGTGGAGCTGGGATGGCAAATTTTAAAGCATGCCCACAGTAGTCCACTTTTCCTAGCAAGACTTCACTTCCTAAATGTTCCATAACTTTCCAGAACAGCATTTAGGTTCCAAGTATTCAAACACATAAACTTATTGGAGACATTTCACATTCAAAATACAACATTCTTTCCCTAACACCTGTATGCTCATGACCATGCCATTATGGAAAATGCATCAATTCCAACTTCGAACGTCTTCATAGTGTTTAACAATCCAGCATTATTCAAAAGCAAAATTGTCTGCTAAGACTCAAGAGTCTATTATGAGAACCCCTGTAAAATTAAAAAAAAAAACCAAACAGTTACATACTTAGAGTATTCAGTGACATAGTACAGATTCCAAAAAGAAGAAATGAGGGCTAAGCAAGGAAGGATCAGACCGAAATAAGGCTGAAACCCTCCAGAGCAAACACCAAAACCCAAAGCTCCCTGTGCATCTGGTGCTTGTGAAGGAGTCAGCTGAGCTTTTCTGTCTCTGTCACCTGTAACACATACAGCCTCTCACTTGGAATTACTCTACTGCATGCCTGCAGCTTTCTTTACATGAGTTCTAGTGTCCTGGGGTCGCTATTACAGCTCAGGCTTTAACTTTCAAGGTAATGTAATAGCTTCTTGGGCAGCCAACCCTGCTACTCTGCCTGGCCTTAGTGACTTTCTGGAACATTGGCACAAACCACAATTAACTTACTTTTGCACCTTTTACTCCTGTAAAACTAGTACCATGTGGATGATAATGCCAACCCCTACTGCCAGTTTTAAATACATCCTGACTCCTAGGTTAGAGTTGTGTGCACCTCTGTGCCTTTGGAGTTGAATCTGAGAAAGCATTGTCTTAGACAAATCTCTTCAGTCTTCACCCATTCAAGTGAATTTGGGTTTTTCACAAGTTGGTGCTTCAGTGGGTGAGGTCTTGCCCTCCCTTTGCAGACTATGAGGTCTCCTTTTAGTGACACCAACCTCTGACAATTAAAAGATGCTTTGTCTGCACCATCATTATCTACAACTTTAAGCCCATATTTCTTTTCTCACAAAACTGCATGTTTTCTTGTCTTTAGGCTTCATGTGTTCTCCCCCTGTAGACAAGTAACTGTTTCATGGCCTGAATGTTACTGTTTGAAATTTCCTTGAGAAATAAGTTAATTCATTAGTCTTGAATTCAGTCTTGCTCAGCATCTCAGTGTAGGTGCAGGATGTAGCCAGATTCTTTGCCACAGTTTAACAAACATGACTTCTAACCCAGTTCCCCATAGAGTCCCTGCTCCCCTCTGAAAGTTCATGAGCACAGTCTTCCCTACTGCCCTCAGAGCAGCCTGCTAGACATCTGTTCTAGTCGGGCTCCTCAGTCTTCAGCTTCACATTCCCCTGTGATTTTCCTGCAGAGCAGTTTCAAATGTTTAAGAACAACATACTTATGATATCTATAATTTGTGTGGTGTGTGTGTGTGCGTGTGTGTGTGTGTGTTTGTGTGTGCACGCGCGCGCGCCCCGAGTCATTTGTTAATTCTCTTCTTTTTAGGAATCATCATACCACTTATATTTCTACTAATACTGCTCAGAAGCTCTCTTCAACACTTTCTGTTTTCTGTTTTTGTTTTATGTACTATCCTAATGATGGTGTCTTTGTATAGTTTTGATTTGGGTTTTTCTATTTTTTTCTTAAAAACAATTTTAAAAATTTAAGTGTATGTATGTGTGTGTCTGTATGTAGGCAAATTTGCGTGTTCGTACAGGCTGGGCTGTAAAAAGGAGCATATGTGACTCATTCTTCAGAGAAGGTCTAGTAGGGCCTTCAGGTCCAAAGAGGAGCTTCGTGTTGAGATAGCCAGAATCAGGGGCTTGTAGGAAGTTCTGCTTCACAGGACTGAGCTTGACCTGGTGTGGCCTGTATGTCAAAGGACATAGAAGCAGGAAGCAGGTAGGAGTATAAACTAATATCCCCTCTGTATAATGACTGCTCTGTCACAGCAGGTGCTTGTCCACGTTGGGGTGTATGTGACCTAATTGAGTCAGGTAGGGAGAGAAAGGGGGTGTGTGGGTAGCTATAGGGCCCAGGATCTAGAATTAATAATTTTGTTTTATGAGACAGGATATTTAATAGAACCTGTGATTTTCTGATTAAAGTAGGGGACCTGGCCAGCAAGCCCTAAGGATCCACCTGTTGTCACTTGTCCAGTATTGGGATTACAAGCACATGTCACCATGCCCATATTTTTATGTGGATGCTGAGGCTCAAGCTTAAGTCCTCATGCTGTGTGACAAGCACTTCACTGACTAAGCTGTCTTGCCAGTCCGTAAAACAAGACCTTTAAAACTATAAACACCATAGTCTTTTTTTTATAAGCAAACAATTTTTATTCTTTTTTGCTTCTGTCTTCTGAAGTTTCAAAATGATATTGTTTTACAATTTGTTTTACAAAACAAAATGATATAATTTAAGAACATCTATTCGTTTTGAAAGAGGATGACATAATAGACTTTGAAGTGGTATCAGATAAAATATTAAGAGAAACATTCCAGACTCCTAGGAAAAAAACACACCATCTTCAAACACAATACTCTTATAAGACATTAATGATAATTCCTTAATACTGACTATCCAAGTTTCTTAGGGCTTCTGTTGCTGTGAAGAGACACTGTAATGAGATCTGGTGCCCTCTTCTGGCCTGCAGGCACACATGGAAGGAATGTTGTATACATAATAAATAAATCTTTAAAAAAAAGTTATTGTGGCCATGGTGTCTCATTACAGATGGTTGTAAGCCATCATGTGGTTGCTGGAATTGAACTCAGGACCTTTAGATGAGCAGGTGGTGCTTTTAACCACTGAGCTATCTTGCCAGCCTCTCCCCCCCTCCCCCTTTTTTTTGTTTTTTTTGTGACAAGGTTTCTCTGTAGCTTTGGAGCCTGTCCTGGAACTGGCTTTTGTAGACCAGGCTGACCTCGAACTCACAGAGATTCGCCTGCCCCTGCCTCCCAAGTGCTGGGATTAAAGGCGTGCGCCACCACTGCCCGGCTGACCACAATAACTCTTAATAAGGAAAACATTTAACTGGGGCTGGTTTACAGTTTCAGAGGTTAGTCCATTGTTGCTATCAGACATGGTGCAGGAGAAGGAGCCAAGAGTTCTACATGTGGATCCGCAGGCAGCAGAAAGAGAAAGCGAGAGAGATGCTGGGACTGGCTTAAGTTTATGAAACTTCAAAGCCCACCCCCCATGTCACACTTCCTCCAACAAGGCTGCACTTCCTATAGTGCCTCTCCCCGTGAGTCTATGGGGCCATTTTCATTCAAACCACCACACCAGCCTAAGTTCATAGCTGTGTTTTCCCACTGCCCTAGTTCTCTTTCTGCTGCTGTGACACAATACTGAAGAAAAACTTTGTTGTGCTTGTATCCAGTGCTGTGGGCTGTCACATTCCTTAAGTGACCTGCTTTTTTATAAGCTGAGAGTTGGGTCTAAAAATGGTGAGACTGGCTTTCAGTGTCAATGCTTTTCCTGCAGACATGGTGAACATTTTTTAGACCCACAAACTCTGTGCAAGAAGTATGGCAAGCACCAGCCCCACAAAGTGATAAAGTACACGAAGGCAAGAGGCTCTTGGTATGCCTAGGGAAAGCGGCATTGCTACGGGAAGCTGTGGCTGCGGTGGGCAGGCTAAGCCTGTTCTCCACGAAAGGCCTACAGCTACAGAGGGTCGTGCTGAACGACTGTGTATCTACGGGAATATGGGCATTTGAACAGGGAGCCATTAAAGGAGAAAGGGCCACTGGTCCAGTTCTAAGCTAATTTTGTTATAAGACAATAAAATCATGAACTTTTACTCAAAACAAACAAAAACCCCTGAGACTGGATTCTTTGATTTTTGCCTGACTGTAGTAGGTACTTGAAGCCCGTCTGCCTGTTGGAGATGTTAGCAGTCGTTGATGTTAAAGTAGCCACACTGGTTCTAGCACTCATGTACTTAGTGTGTTTAATAACTTAAGAATCAAAGTCTTCTCTTTGTCTGCTCTTTGGCTATCAAATGATATGGTCTGAATAGAAAGATAAAAACAGGTTTGTTTAGCTGGGCAGTGGTGGTGCACACCTTTAGTCCCAGCCCTTGGGAGGCAGCGGCAGATGGGTCAAGACCAACCTGGTCTACACTACAGAATGAGTTCTAGGACAGCCAGAGTTACACTGAGAAACCCTGTCTCAAAAAAAAAAAAAAAAGAAAAGAAAAGAAAAAGAAATCCACAAACTAAAGAGCTTCTTCAGTATAGTGGCTAAGTATTTAGAACTTTAAATATTATATGCTGGAGATGTTGGGATATTTGACATGTTTCCGTTTGTTACAGTTGTGGTTTTGGTACTCAAATTGAACTATTATGGTCATTAGAGCCCTCTTCAAATTGGACCCTACATTTTTCAATAAATTCTCAACTGGATCTTTCTTGCAGTCTGGAATAATTGAATATTATTATTTTTGTGTAATCCAATATGCTTTAGTCTTAGGCCTAGGATAAACTATTCTGCAATGGCATGTAGAGATAATTAATACTGGTTTAATACCCACCCCCCTTTTTTGAAAGCACACTCTGTTTATGTAGTTCTGGCTGTGCTGAGACTAGGTAGACCTAGCTGACCTCAAACTCACAGAGATCCACCACCTACCTCTGCCTCCTGAAGGCATGTACCGCTATGCCCCACCCCTTTTTTAAAGATATTCTCACTATGTAGCTCAGACTGGTCTTGAAGTTTCCACCTTTTCCTCTTTACCATTGTGATTTTAGGTTATTTGGAGAGTTAGTTTTCTAGTTTTTGAAGTTAGATGTATATTGAAGTAAAAAAAAAAATCAATCTAACCTTTTAGTTTGTTGTAGGGGAGTGATTTTTGCAATAATGAAGTTACTGTATTAGTAAAGTTTCTGTATTTAGTTTACTCCACTTATGGAACAAGATTCTATTACATCAGTGATTACCTTCTTTGTGAAAATTCCTTATTTTCTGTGCTTTGAAACCATGTTGTATGGTTGCTCTGTGGTTGGTTTTTATTATAACCTTTGTTGTGCCTAAAGCCAGTTTTGCTTCTGCGTATTTGACAGGCATAGTTCAATCTGTAATTTAGGTAAGGGTTAGGAAGCAGTGTATTTTCCATGTATTTTACTGTGTTAAACTTGGAAATGAGATGAAAGACATGGGAAGGTTGTTGTGGAGTTGTTTAAACTTACAGGGGCTGAAATTAAAGTTGCCAAGTGAAGAAATTTGTTTTCTCTTACAAGGTTTTTTTTTTCCTACCTACATGGAATTCTGTTGTTTCTTTGTTGTGTGTGGGTATGGGGAAGATCTGGGTGGGATTTTTAGATAGTACAGAATATGCTGGGAGGTGTGGCTTAGAAAGTAGGAGGAGGCGATGGGAACTGGGCAGACAGTTGTGTGAAGCCTGAAATAAACCACTTTCATTCGTCCATACAGAAAACAAGCATGAGGCCAAGAGGAGGCGGACAGAGAGAGTTAGGAGAGAGAAGATAAATTCTACAGTAAATAAAGATTTAGAAAACAGAAAGAGATCTCGAAGTAACAGCCATTCAGATCATATCAGACGAGGAAGAGGAAGACCTAAAAGTACAGCTGCCAAAAAACATGAGGAAGAAAGAGGTATGACTCAGTCCCAGCAGCCCTTTTTCAAATATTAAATTGGTAGAGATCATAATTAGATAACAGTAGTGAATATGGTGGAAGCTTTGAACTCTTGGACACAGAAAAAAAATCACAATTCATAGTTTGTAAAAGAAAAGAAGAGCTTTTTTTTTTTTTTTTTTTTTACATTGCAGTACTGGGTTTTGAGCCCAGTACACAGGCCAGGTAACTTCTACTACAGAGCTATGCTCTCATCCCTTACAATCTTAGTTTTGAAATGAGAACAAAACACAAATTCTTGTGAGAAACCTGAAGTCCCACTTTAGATAAAATCCACATTGTTACAAACTGGCAATAAAAAAGTTAAAGATTGTATGTGTATGATGTGTTTCGAATATCAATAAAAATGATTGTACCTTTTTTAAAAACACAGGTCTAGGCAGTTATTTTAAACTGTTTTACTGTGCATTTGAAAATTGCTCTTTGGGAGATTTACATGCTTCCTACACAATTGGCTTTTGCATAGTTAGGTAAATTCTTGAGTTCCAGGATAGCCTGGTCTACAAGAGCCAGTTCCAGGACAGCCAGGGCCACACAGAGAAACGCTCTCTCAAAAAGACCCCCACCAAAGAGTAAGAAGAATCATAGAATGAGCTCCTGTAATACCTGTATGAAAATTGAGACTTTGACACTGATAATTAGTGGAGTCAGGTAGTTACTCTTTATATTTTGTAGAACCCTCAGCTTAAATGATTTCATTTCCAGTGAAATAAATTTATAATTATAGTTATGTTTTATGTATCTTTGGAAGCTTAATTTTAGATATACAAATATTTCCTATATAAACACAAATGGTATTTGAGACACAGAATTCTTCATGATTTCTCTGGTATATAGCTGTCTCTAGCTTTTACCAAAATGAAAAGTGTTTTGATACTGTGCAATTAAAGAACAAAGTTTGTGTCATGAATTACTGTAAAAGACTTAGGTATTCCTAAATTCTTGGAGTAATCTAAATCTTTCCTTCTGTTATACTATTCCAGCCGCTTTGAGTTACTTAAACATGACTTCTTAGCAATGAGGTCATCAGAGAATCTTACTTGAAAGGCTATTTTGGAATAGAAACTGGGCAAGAAAAGTCCATAGAGAAGAAGAAAAGATACAGTAATTGGTCAGACCAGACCGTTGTTCTCAGCTGAAGTGAACACAGCAGGGAAGGGCTGCTTCTGATGAGACTGAGAGTCTGACAGGACAGTGGAGACAAAGGCTGTGTTGTTGAGCACATCCGGATTCTGTGCACAGCACTGAAAATTCACCTTATTAGTACTTGAATAAGGAAGCATTTATTTGACAGTGAATATTTTTCAGATATTTTCCGTTCAGGAATATTTTTGGCTGGGAGTAATGGTGCTTGCCTTTGATCCCAGAACGTGGGAGACAGAGACAGGTCTGTTTTCTAAGAAAGCCTTGTTCGCCCTAGCTCTAGTCTCGAGCTTGAACCCAGGACCTTTTGTATACTAGGCAAGTATCATTCTACAGAACTACACCACCAGAAGCCAAATTATTTATTTATTTTTTGTTTTTGTTTTTGATTTTGATAAAATTTCAAGATATGATCTGGATTTCCACCCCCTTTTGAAAAGATGGCATCTTGCTATTTATCCAAGGCTCTCTAACCAAGTTCTCTAACACAAGATCTTCCTGTATTAGCCTCCCAAGAGCTGGGATTATAGGCATATCCCATCATGCCTGGAATAAAGTGGAATCTCTTATGTACATTGGGCCCAGATGTAAATATTTTAGGCTTTGTGGGCCACAGAGTCTCTGTCTCAGCTGCTGAACTCTGGAGAGCAGCGTGTGAGCGCAGAGAGCTGTGCTGCTGTGGAAATGGGAGGGGGTGTTGTTCACTGGGCTCTGAATAGAGCACACGAGGGATGTCCATGAATTTTACAGAAGACCTCTTAGTAATGCTTTGTAGGGCTAAGTAGCTGTTTGGTTTAATTTATTCTGCCTTTATTGGGCCCTTGCTCTTCAGGAACTTGAAAACTTTGAAGTAAGCGTAATTTTAAGTTATAATTTAATCTTAATGAATTAAGATTAAAACTTGACACCATATAAAATATTTTAATTGACTTTTTTGCTTTCTATTTTTGGTGAAAAAAAGACTGGGAAGAAGAGAAAATGAAAAAGAGAGTCCTTTATCCACCAAGTTGACACTTTGAAAAGGAAAAGGAGTCTCGGTCTAGGGAGCCAGACAGCGAGGGCAAAGGCAGTGAAAAAGCTCAGGGAGACTAAGGTTGAGCATGGTAAACACTGAGTTCTCTGACTGGGCTTCTATCTTTCAGGTAAGAGAGACCAGAAGCAGTCTTCTAGGGAACTGGAAAAGCCCAGGAGGAAAGACCTACAATAAACAGAGACGCACCTAGTAGACCATGACTGCAGTCGGGTCTCACATATTCGCATGCTGCTTCTGATCAGCCCTTTTTATACTTTTAAATAAATATAAAATCACTAGAAGATCTCTAGAAGAAAGCATCTAGTAGAAAGAGTCAAGAATAAAGAAAAAGGAGAAAAAGAGAATGGGGAGAGAAAAAGTATTTTTCAGGGAAAGGAAACTAAGTGTTAACATCCTTGATAAGAAAAAGATGCTGCCCCAGCAGGAGGAGCAAGACGCTTGAGAGTCAGTGCAGGGCAAAGACAGAACACGCCTAGAAAGTAGTCTTCAAGGATCGCTTTAAATACGAAAAGTGCCAAAACATGTGAGTTACAAAATGAAAAAGTTTAATAGGCTTAAAGATAAAATTGAAGAAAGACTTCAGGAAGTATAAAAATAGAGAGATTGAGAAAATAGATGGAGAAGATAAGAAACTTAAAGGACCAATTTGAAAAGTTAGCATCTGTGGTTTCAGTAAAAGAATCTAGAAGATGGAAGACGAGGATATTGTTGATGACTTCCAGAAATCTCTCCAAACCCGAAAGACACTGAAAGTTCCCCATCCAGTGGAAGGTCAAAAATTAGAACAAAGCATATCATCACTGTTAAAGAAAAAGAAATGCCTAGGTTTTTTTTTTGTTTGTTTATTTTGACAGAATAATCAAAATATTTGATTGAGTATAGTGGAATTCTGACTAGCAAGGAATAGACTACTTCTGTGTGAACAGCACTAACTCAGGAAGTTTTAAAACACAGAAGGAAAGCTACATACAGTATGTCATTAACATTTAAGAAAAAACAAAATCCAGTGTGTCACCAGGCAGGGCAGTGTGTCACCAGGCAGGGCAGTGTAAATATCGAGAAGTAACAGGGAAGAGCCTGAGGAGTCTTGCAGAGTGGGGAGGGTCTGGGCATGCCAGGGCCCTCTCTGTTGCCGTGATGACTCCGTGCGGAGAGCACCACATAGAAGAGTTTGTTTGTGCTTATGCTTCCAGAATGCTAAGAGCATCATGGTGGAGAAGCATGGCAGGCATGGTGGCAGGAACAGGTGCAGAGAGCCCGCATCCTCACCTGCAGCCTCGAGCAGAGAGAGCAAAGGAAGTAGGCAAGACTTTTAATCCCAATGTCATACTTCCTCCATCAAGACTGCATCACCCAAACCTCCCAAACCAACTGGGACCCAAATGTTCAAATGCCCAGGATTGGGAGGCATTTTTTAGTTAAAACAATACACATGTCTTAATATTTGGGTTGCATGAATATATGAATCTGTCAGAATATATTCAGATTCTAAAGAATTTGTGCATTATTTTATGGTGTGTAAATTTAGCAGTAATTTAAAAAATAATATAAAAAGTTTGGGTTTCTCAACAGTGATACCAGTGGTCAGAAGAAAATTTATTGCATTAATAATTCTAAGGGGAAATCGCAAACCTTTTTCAACCAAACTGCAATTTATTGTGATAATAGACTAAAGATACTTTGTGATATTCAGGGTTTCAAAAGGTATACTACCCACACTCCTTTCCCAAGAAGCTACTGAAAGTTGCACATGCTACAAAAAAGAAAGTCAGAAAGGAATACTGGATCTAGGACAGAGAGCAGCCAACTCAGGAGAGGTGGAGAATCTCCTTTTGAAGAGGGATCCCAGGGTAATAATTGCCCTGGAATCCTCGAGAACAGTCATTTCAGATTAAGCAAATGGGGAGACTTGGAGAGATATTTCCACGAAGATAAAATAGTGTGTGAATATCCTGAAAGATTTGTACAACTGAGACAGTTTGAGTTGAATTAGAAACGAGAGCTAAGCAAATAATCAGTTGAGGCTGTGGAATGCTCAGCAGGTAAAGGCCTGACCACCTGAGTTTGATCTTTGAAACCCACCTGGGAGGAGAGGACAGACTCTAATGTAGTCGTCCTTGATCTCTACCTGTGTGCAGTGTCATACGAATGCATGCTGGCACACACACACACACACACACACACACACACACACACACACACACACACAGAGTTAATAGGATTGCTTCTTCAGAGTAGTACTTCAAAAAAAGTAAAATCATTCATAGACATAATGTAGCCATTGAAAATTGATGTTACTAAAGTGTGATTTAAGAATAAGATGAAGGGATATGCAGTATTTGAGATGGCCGTAAAACATTAAAAACAGTAAAATCCTGGTTTTCTAAAGTAGAAACAAATAATGCAGAAAACTCACGAAGGAGCATCTTATAACTGTCGCATGGATACAGATTTGTTTTTATAAAAACAGAAAGGAGCAGCTAGGGGGCAGTAGTTGGAAATTAGGAAATATGTATATAGGGATGCATTTTTTAGAGCTTTTTTTGACAAAATGAATTGGCCAAATTATATGCATGTTTAACTTTGATTCAGATAGCAAAATATTAAATCAGAAATATAATTATTGCAAAGTATGAAATAATTCGAAGCATAAACAGAAAGATGATGTTTTAACTGATTTTATGACTTTTGGGGATTTTTCTATTGCTTAACTTTCAAATTTTCTACTTTGTGGTTTGCATTTGTTATTGGGTAGAGAAAAATGACAGTTAAAAAGTTGGCTATTGTTTCTGTAGAGAGGCTAAGGTGAAGATGTTAATATGTTCAGAAAATTATTCTTTGTTCAGAAAGGAGTAACTTCTAGGGGGAAAAATTAATTTTGACAGATTACAGTTTATGCTAGTGAAGGGAAAGAAAAAGACAAGATTTTTACAGAAATTACGTAATATTAGAAAATGAGTAGAATTATAGTCTTCATTTCAAACCTCATTTGTGTCATTTAAACTATAGTTCGTAGCATTGTAGTATCGCATATATTTGTCATTTGGATAAATACTTGAAAGCCTGAGAAATGTTGTTAAACTACTGCATCTGCACGTTTGTATTAAGATTTCCCTTTCTCTTTTAACAGAGAAACAGGAAAAGGAAATCGACATCTACGCTAACCTCTCTGATGAAAAGGCTTTCGTGTTTTCAGTCGCCTTGGCGGAAATAAATAGGAAAATTATCAATCAGAGACTTATCCTCTGACATTTGTCTGCACAGCCTGTTGACACTTTCTTCAGGATTACATCAGCAAATTCTCAAACAGTTATGGACTCTCAGGAGCATTCTGACTGTATGAATGAGGCCATTGATTGCTTTTTTTCTCTGTTACTTAGTCGGGTGCCACACTTTGGGAGCAAAGCTGTGGGATTAGACTTTGCTGGAATTTCCTTGTTTACCAAGGATTATTATCAGTGTTTTGTGTTGGGATATAACTAAATGTATTTACAAAAAAAAAAAAAAAAACTACCAAAAAAAAGAAATAAATAAAAAGCCCCGAAAACTGGATGGATATTTACAGACAAGGGGAATAGGAGTGGAGGTGGAAACAGGAAAACTAGGGCAGTTAAAATGCTTCATAGTTTTCAGGTTTGCACCAGAGATGCAATATTTTAAGTACTGTCAAGAGAGTGACTTTTAAATATTTATATTTCAGGCTTTCATCATTAACAGATTGCATATATACAATCCATTGACTTAATAAATTGGTAATTGATATTTTATTAAATGGAGAATTACGAATATAGATTATTAATTCTGTCTTCAATTGACCCTTTCCTTGGCCACTATTTTAATGATTTAAGGTAGAAGTTATATATTCAGAAACTTTCTAGACAGTTTGGAAATTTGGGTGCTATATGAAGAAAAGCATTTAAGGCTGTATCGTATAAACACCTTGTTTTCTTGAATGTTTATTTATTGGTTTAAAAAAACTTCTGTTATCAAGATGGTGCCTGTTAATCTAAACACAAGATATATTTATTACATGCAAAATATTTCTTAGCTACTTGTAAACAGTGATGTTTTGTCTGAATGAATGTTCATTTATATACATAAATTCTGGTAATTATTTAAACTGTTACTTCATCCTGGAAAGAAATAAACCTTAATATTGAAAGTGAGTAGATTAGTGTGGTGTAGCTCTTTGTCCTAGTGAAATCTGTAAAATATTTCAGCCAGTTTTTCCAGTGTTAAGTCACGTTCCTATGCTTCGCGCATGTTGACACCAGTGCACTGCGTGCTGACACACTAATGCGCGATTAATCCTCCGCGCTTGCAGCTTTGCCTCCTTTCTTTCTTTCTTTCTTTCTTTCTTTCTTTCTTTCTTTCTTTCTTTCTTTCTTTCTTTCTTTCTTTCTTTCCCAGTCTGCTTGGAATTCCCATAGCCGCTTAGGGAAATGAGTCACTGTTTAGTGAACTTTTAAAAAAAGACTAATTTATTATTTTGTATGTGTGTGTACACATGCATTAAAATGTGTGCATACCCCCACATGTACACCCCAGTGCCCGAAAAGGCAGAAGAAGATGTCGGATATCACGGAGCTGGAGTTAAGGTGCCCCTGAGCCTCTGACTGGGAACTGATGTCCTCTGTAAGAGCAACACGTGCTCTTGACCACTGAGCCGTTTTGTTAGCCCCTGCCTAGACAGACATTTTTGCCCGTCTAAGGTACCCCTCCAGTATGTATATGTTTATTTTTGAGATGTAAATTATCCTTATAAGTCACATGGTAGTTATTTTTCTACTGTTGTGGTAATATGCCATGAACCAAAGCAACTTACACAAGGAAGAATTTATTTTGGGCTATGGTTTCAAAGGGTTGGAGTCCATGGTTGTGTAATGGAGATAATAGGTTGCTGGGAATTGAACTCAGGTCCTCTGGAAGAACAGTCAGTGTCTTAACCACTGAGCTATCTCTCCAGCCCCCAAGATCTCTTAAAGATAATTAAAAGATTAGGTTAGGTGTGTTGAAAGTATTTGCAAATGTGAATAAGATTAAAGTAATTTGGGAGGTAGGCTGAATCACAAATGTGGATGTTTATCCCCTGTGCTGGTTGGTTTTGTTATTTTAGATATAACTGGGAAGATGGAATCTTAACTGAAGTGCTTCTATAAGATTGGCCTTGTGTCTTCATCTTGATAGTGACTGAATGTGGGCACCCAGGCTCACTGCAGGCCGTGCCTTTTCTGGGCAGGTGAGCCTGGGTGTGTAGGGAAGCAGGCTCAGCAAGCCAGGAGGAGCAAAGCTGGTAAGCAGTGTTCTTCCGTGGTCTCTGCTTTAGTTCCCTCCAGGGTCCTGCCTTGCCTTTCTCTAGGGAGCTATGATTCTGGGGCATGTAAGCCAAATAAACCCTTTCTCAAGTTGCCTTTGGTCACGATGCTTTACCACAACAGAAGAAATAAGTAAGACGAGTTCCTACTCCGCTCAACTTCATGATATTCTAAAACATTTTGGGAGCAGTTTGTTTGAGGCTTGAGTTTGTTCTTTATTAGTTTTAAATATGAACCATTATTCCACTGTAAGGATGCCTTGAGCTACATTGTACAGAAATCATCACACCATTCTAATTCTCTTTTAGGTTTTATTTTTTGCCTGTGGGTGTATAGATGTACATTAGTGCAGGTGACTGTGGAGGCCAGAAGAGGGCGTTAGGTCCCTGGAACCAGAGTTACAGGTGGCTGTGAGCTGCCCAATGTGGATGCTGGAAACCAAATTCTGGTGTTCTGCAAGAATAAGTGTTCTTAACTGCTGAAACTCAGGAACTCACGAGCTCTTTGAATAGAACACTTAGTTTCTTTCCAGAGGGGAAGTGGACACAGCCCCACCCCTAAACCAAGAAGCCATTTGCAATTGACACTTTCTGGGGAAGGAAAATCAGTTTTCTCTAATGTATCTGTATTGTCAACCACATTCCAGGGTGAGCCCCGTGCCCAGGTGTAGTTGACCATCACAAAATGGATTTTTTTGTAGGCAGAGTTTCTCTGTGTCCTGGCAGTCACTCCCAAATATAACCACCCAGAGACTTATTAATTATAACTGCTCAGCCGATAGCTTAGGCTTGTATTAGTTAGCTCTTAACACTTAAAAATTAACCCATTTCTATTCATCTATGTGCTGCCCTGAGGCTTGTTCACCTCATGTGTGAACTTCCCATTTCCTCAGACCCTATCCTTCCCAGAATTCTTTCTGCCCCTCAAATCCTGCCTAGTTGTTGGTCAATTAGCCTTTTATTAACAATGAGCAACATGCCTTTAAAGTGTACAAAGATTGCCCCACAGCAGACTCCATATTTCCTTGTGTGTGCTTTCTGTTCTGTTATTTTTTCTTAGTGATTTTGTTTTTTGAGACAGGGTTTCTTTGTGTAGCCCTGACAGTCCTGGAATCCACATTGTAGACTAGGCTGGCCTCAGATTTATAGAGAGAGATCCACCTGCCTTTGTCTCCTGAGTACTGGGATTAAAGGTGTGTGCCACTACTGTCTGACTTAAGTCTGTTTTTATTTTCCTTTGTTTGTTTGTTTTCCTTAGACAGAGCAACACACAAACACAGAGGGGCAGAGAAAGAGAACAAACATGAAGTTAGGGAAGCAGGGGTAAGATCTGGGAGAAGTTGAGGAAAAGAATATTATCAAAATATATTGTATGAAAAGAGATTTTAAAGGTTAAAAAAAAAACCTCAGCCATTTGTAAAGTAATTGACAGTAGTAATGTTATTAGTCACCTCATATACAGGGCTTTGAACTTCTGTGTAACTGAAACTTACGTCCTTTGACTGTCTTCTGCTTGCCTTCCTTCACTTAATCCTGCATTTTGTCTTTGTTGTCACAGGTAATAGAATCTTATTCTTCTTAAGACAGAGAGAGAGGGAGAGAGGGGGGGGGGAGGGAGGAGGAAGGGAGGGAGGGGGGCAGGCAGGAGGGGGGAGGGAGCATGAGCGAGCTTGTAGCAGTTGGTTTTCTGTTGTATGGGTCCGCTCAGGTCAGCAAGCTTGGCAGCAAGTGCACTTACCTACTGAGCTGTCTCATTCCAGGCGCCTCCATGTTGTTTTCCAAAGTGGGTCTTCTGGTTTACATTCTCACTAGTGTACAAGGATTTCCATTTCTCCACATTGTGCTGGCACTTAATACTGTGTTTGTGTGATAGCTGTAATAACAGGTGCGAGGCAATACCTCTTCATGGGTTTGATCTGTGTTGCCTCATGCTTGATAGTGAGCACCTTTTCAAACACCTGCTGGCCACGTGTGTGTCTTGATAGGGAGCACCTTTTCAAACACCTGCTGGCCACGTGTGTGTCTTGATAGGGAGCACCTTTTCAAACACCTGCTGGCCACGTGGGTGTCTTGATAGGGAGCACCTTTTCAAACACCTGCTGGCCACGTGTGTGTCTTGATAGGGAGCACCTTTTCAAACACCTGCTGGCCACGTGGGTGTCTTGATAGGGAGCACCTTTTCAAACATCTGCTGGCCACGTGTGTGTCTTGATAGGGAGCACCTTTTCAAACACCTGCTGGCCACGTGTGTGTCTTGATAGGAAGCACCTTTTCAAACACCTGCTGGCCACGTGGGTGTCTTCAGAGATGCTTGTGTTGGTCCTTTTTCCACTTTTAACAAGGCCATTTGTGTTCTTTCTACTGAGTTGTTTGAAATCCTTTGTAGTTTGAATACTAAGTCATTTACATGTGGTGGCACATGCCTTTAATCCCAGCACTCAGGCAGAGGCAGAAGGATCTCTGTGAGTTTGAAGAAAGCCTGGTCTACAGAACAAGTTTCAGGACAGCCAAGGCTACACAAAGAAACCCTGTCTTGAAGAGAGAGAGAAACAGAGTCAGAGAGAGACTGAGTTCCAGAACAAGTTTAAAAGCTCCAGAGAAACCTTGTCTCAAAAAAAAAAACCCCCAAAACAAAACTGAAAACCAGTTGGGTGGTGGTGGTGCACACCTTTAATCCCAGCACTGGGGAGGCAGAGGCAGGCAGATCTCTGTGAATTTGAGGGTAGCCTGGTCTACAGAGCGAGTTCTAAGAGAGCTCCAGAGCTACACAGAGAAACCCTGTCTCGAAAGGTCAAAAAACAAAAATTATGTGTGCCTTGTAGCTATTTTCTCCCATTCTGTGTGTTGCCTTTCATTTTGTTTTGCCCTCTGCAGTGCAGAAGACTTAGTTTGGCATACATACAGCCTCTATTTCTGCTTTTGTTGTGATGCCAAAAAACCCATTAATGCCCTACACTGGAGCTTGCCCCCAGTTGTTTTCTAGTTTCAGGGCTTACGTAACGAGTACATTTTAAGTTGGTTCTTTTGTGTGATGTAGCTTCAGTTTAATTCTTTTGATGTGGCTATCCAGTTTTTGCAGCTTCGGGGACTGAAGGGTCTGTCTTTTCTCTGTGTGTCTTTGTGGTGGCTTATTGGGATCATAGCACGCTTCGGAGGCGCAGTTCCAAACTACAGAAACAAAACGAATATTGAAATAAAGCAAATCACACCTTTGTTTCCAAGCCTAGATAAAAATAGTTTTCATGATATTGAATAGCATTATGGCAAAAAAAAAAAATGCACCGGATGTGTTGGCACACCCTTTTAATCCCTTGCAACTCCAGAGGCAGAGGCAGGTGGGTCTCTGTAAGTTGAGGCTAGCCTGGTCTACATAGTGAGTTCAAGGTTAGCCAGAGCTGCGTAGTGAGACTCAGACTCAAAAACACAGAAACAAAACAAGAGAAGTTCCTTAATCTATAAATGCTTTACTCCTGGAAAGTGCTAATGATCATTTGAGACTACAGTGGTGGAGGACCTTGCTGTGATGCTGGTGGCTGCTGACTGGCTGTGAATATGGATACTCAAGTTGGGTTGTGCTGTAGGGGTTCTTACTTTAGCACTTGACCCTAGTAGACTTTCTTTAGCAATTGGAATCAGCGCTCTCAGATGCTACGACTTTATCAACTGACACATTTCAATTCAAAAAATTTTGATTATGTTATTTGTGTATGGGTATGTGCACACGGGTGTAGGCACCCATGGAGGCTGGAAGAGGACTCTAGACCTTCTGCAAACTCATTAGGTGCTCTATCTCCAGTTCCTCAGTCCCTTTTAAAGATTTTATTTTCATTTTATGTGTATGAATGTTTTACCTACTTGTATGCACAGTGTGAATGTTTGGTGCTCTCAGAGGCCAGAAGAGGGCATCGGGCTCCCCTAGAACTGGAGTTACAGATAGTTGTGAGCCCCCATGTGGTTGCTGGGAATGAAACCAAAGTCCTCTACAAATGCAGCAAGTGCTCTTGTTGGGCTGTCTCTACCCCCTGGAATTCTGTTTTAACTCTGTTGAGAGCATCTGCACAGGTGCTGGATTCCATCTCAAGAAACCACTTACATATTTATAAGAAACAACTATCACTTTTTTTTATTTTAAAGACTTATTTATGTGCGTGTCTGTGTGAGTTAATACCACGTATGTGCAGGTGGCCATGGAGATCAGCTGGGGTTACAGGTGGTGGCAAGCCACCAGATGTGAGAGCGCCAGGAACCGAACACCTGCCCTCTGGAAGAGGCGGCTGAGGTGCCTCTCCAGCCCCTACCGAAGTCTTACCTTGTGGCTGTAGCAATTCACTCCCATCTTAAGTTCTGCTTCAAGCCAACTATGAAAGTTGGAATCAGCATCTCCCACATTCTTCCTGATACTTTAGCTGGCTCCCGTGGATCTTAGTGGCGTCTAAAGGGGCCTGGATGCGCCAGTGGAACCCACAGCTCTAGCGCATTGCGACCCTTCCTGTGACCTGAAAGTCACAGTTATCCTGGTCCTTGGTTTGTAGCGTGGATGTGCGAGCAGTTGAGTAAACATTCATCTTGCACATTTTATTGGCACTCTTAGGGTCCACAGGCATTGTCCAATGGGCAGTAATACTGAGCATTAGATCTCAACAGTGAGTTCAAAAGATTCAGAATATCATGCTGTAAGCAAATGTCATCTAGGCCTTGTTTCGTTTTCTTAGTACATGATAGATCCATTATGTATGTCTTACAGAATTTTTCAGAATGATAATGAGCATTGCATTGCCTTAAATACAGCTCCCAGTTGTATTGTCGTCACCCCTCCCCCTCCACGTGTCAGCCAGCAGATCCTTTGGTACTTTGAAACCAAGCATAGATGTCTGTACAAATATGAAATTCCTAGACAGCACCTTGCAATATAAGACTGTTTACTTCCACACTGACAAATCAGTTTATTGTTGCTACAGTTAGGGTTAGGGGTGCTGCCTTCATCTGTGATTTTAGCTAGCTCTTCTTTCTAGTTTGCTGCGTTCACTCTGTGCCTTTGTTTTGTTTTTGAGACAGGGTTTCTCTGTGTAGCTTGGCTGTCCTGGAACTCATGTTGTGGACCAGGCTGGCCTGGAACTCACAGAGATCCGCCTACCTCTGTCTCCTGAGAGCTGGGATTAAAGGCCTGTGCCACCACTTCCTGTTGTGCTTTTGTTTTGGGCATGGATTTTAAACCTCCTGATCCCACCTCTGCTGGCTTCAGTCTTCTCTTCAGCAGCTTTCCCAACTCCTACCCCGAGAACTTTTCCTTGTGCTTGCACAGCCTGGTAACCACTGGTGTTCTTCCTAAGAGGCCCAACTTTTAGTCTGTGTGGCTGTTTTCTTCTTAATTAGAGAAATTCATGAATCTTCCTTTTTCTTGAAGGCTGTGAACTATTAATCGGTCTTACTACAATGTTGTCTCAAAATAGGACCAAGGAAACTGAAAAGAATGGACAGGTGGAGCACACACAACACATTGAATTGTGTGGGTGTGGCTTGTGGAGATCACAGATGACCTCAAACACTTAGAAATACTGAAAGAAGGTCTGGAGAGATGGCTCAGAGGTTAAGAGCACTGACTGCTCTTCCAGAGGTCCTGAGTTCAATTCCCAGCAACCACATGGTGGCTCACAGCTATCTATAATGAGATCTGGTTCTCTCTTCTGGCATGCAAGCATACATGGAAGGAATGTTGTATACATAATAAATAAATAAATCTTTGAATATTATAAGAACTACCAACATTTGACAAAAAGATGTGCAAATTCATCACAGAGTCGCAATGAATCTTCAGAGTCTGTGTGTATTGTATATATGTGCATACACATAAGCACATGTATATATGGGTTCATTTGCCTGTGTGTGTTGTTTATATGTTCATACATATATTCATCTGAGGGTGTCTACACACTAGCCCATGCATGTGCATCTATGGAAACCACAGGTAGGCATTGGGTATCTTATTACTGACCCTCCTCATTGTTTAGACACTGCATCCAGAACTCACCCTTTCTAGAGCATGGCTGGTGAGTGAGTCCCCTGGGTCTGCTTGTGTTGTGCCCAAGTGCTAGGGTTACACCTGACTTTCATGTGGGTGTGGGGATCCAAATTCAGGTTCCCATGCTTGTGTAGCAGGTGCTTTGCTGACCCAGTCATCATTCCAGCCTCAAATCTTCCAATTCTGAAGAAAATATAGGGGTGGGAGCGTAGAGATGACTCACCGAGGAAGAACGCTTGCTGTACAAGCATCGCTGTTTGAAGCTGGGCATGGCTGCAAGTGTGCCCATGTGGAGGGGAAGAGAGAGTTACTCAGGCACACTGGCTGCTGGCCTACCTCACGTTTTGGTGGGAGACCCTGTCTCAAGCATCAGGTGGAGAATGATGGGGCAGTACTCCTCCCTTCATGTTCTCTGGGCTTTCTGCTCACACAGGTGTGTACACCTTCACGTGTGTGCACACATTGCACATACAAAGAACAACATTAAAGCATAGTGACATGTAATCCTAGCGCTCAGGAGTCTGAGACAGAAAGATCGTTGTGAACTCTACGCAGCGAGTTCCAAGCCAGTCTGCAGTCGGCTGTGTTAGACCCTGTCTAAAGGAGCAAAGATCTGTGAAGTACAATAAAGAATAAATGCAGTAAGCTAGCAATGGCTTGCAGTTCTTGGCCTTGTTCCAGTGCTCTGCATTCTGTTCCACTGATCAGTGCTTTGTGCTAGCGGTACAAAGGGTACAGTAGCTTTGTAATGTAGTTTGAAATCAAGAAACATGACATCTTGGGGTTGGAATGATGGCAAACCATCCACACACATAAAATAGAAATAAATGTGATACCTTATTTGTTTTGTTTTGTTTTCTGTTTGAAAATCGTTTCGGCTTTGGGAAGAGTCTTCTCTGCTTCCATATTAAGATTGTTTTCAGATTCTGTACAAAATGTCATTGGAATTTTGATAGGAACTGTGTTTATATTTATGTTAGGTAGCTGATACATTGGAACAGTACATTTCAAATCCATTGTATTCAAGTCCGTATGCATGAAACATCTTTCTATTTGTGACTTTTCTATTTCTCCAGTGTTTTCTAGTTTTTAGGGTACAGATCTTTCACTTCCTTGACTAAATTTTATACGATCTCAGTGCTTTGTTCTCTTCTCTTTCATATAGATAGTTCCTGGTACAAAGAGATGCAACTGAGCCGGGAGTGGTGGCCCACATCTGGAATTCCAGCACTTTGGAGATAATGGCAGAAGGACCGGGACTTTGAAGCCAGATTGTGTCAAAACTTTGATCCTAGAGGCTTAGCGGTTAAGAGCACTGGATGCTCTCCCAGAGGATCCGTGTTCGATTCCTAGCACCAATACCGTGGCTCACGACTGTCTGTAACTCCAGCTGTAGGGGATTTGACTCCTCGCCTCCACAGGGACCAGGCACACATAGTACAGAGACTTACATGCAGGAAAAACTCAAGCACATTAAATAAAAACAAAGAATTTGGACCCTGTGTTTGAAACAACAGCAAAAACAAAACCCCAACTGATTCTGAAAACATTTGTTAACTCTAGTTTTTCATCTTGCTTTCTGCAAATGGGTAATAGTACATTCAGACTTAAATGCCTTTTTCTTTGTGTTGTCTGATTGCTCTTGGTGCAACTTCCAGACTTGTGTTGAGCAGAAGTGGTGGGAATGGAAATCCTTCTCTTGTGATGATCTTAGAACGGGGCCTGGGGAGAGCTCCCAGCAGTGAGAGCTTCCACTGCTCCCGTAGAAGATCCAAGTCTGGTTCCCAGTACGTGAGTCAGGCGGCTCACAACTGGCTGCAACTCTAGCTCCAGGGGAGCTGGTGCCTGTTTCCAGCCTCCATGGGCATCTGCACACATGTGATTCATAGAAACTCAAACAGCATTTCATACATGCACATGAACCCAAGGAAAGTAATAATAATTTAAATAAAAAATGCTTAAAGTAAAAGTAGTGGCTTCTGGGCAGGTGATGGGGCAGGGGGACAACAGAGGCTGCAAGCAAGTCCTCTGGACAGCTGAAAACATTTGACTTTTCTGTCCTTTCAGAGGCTGGCAGAAAGGTGCACACAGTGTGGTTTAGTCTTGAATAGTCTATGTGACAAGCATGGGAGAATCAGATACTGGTTGAGATCATAAACTAGGTGCTGTGTACCCACAGCACAGATGGCCTCTTAACTCCCTGTCCCAGGAAGAGGGTGCTGGGACAGAGAGTGCTACAGAGGGGCATGCTGACTTTCCCAGGCTGTGAGATCTGACCACTTAGGGTTGTGATTCTCAACCCATGGGTTGCAACCCCTTTGGAGGCCAAGTGAGTCTATCACAGGGTCACCTAAGACCATCAGAAAACACAGATATTTACATTACCATTAATAATAGCAGCAAAATTATAGCTATGAATTAGCAATAAAAATAATTGTATGGCTGGGGGTCACAACATGAACTGTATTAAAGGGTCTCAACATTAGGAACTGAGAACCACTGATATAGAATGGCTGGAGTCTTAAAGGAATAGGACCATGATCTATGAATGGATCAGTGTGCCCATCCCCTTTGTTCTCAGGATTGAGAGGCCTCTCCCTTCAGCTCCACCTGGCTGCTTTTGGTGTGATCATCTTTTCTAATGTTCTCCCACAATAACCTACCCATGGTGGTTATGAGGCTCTCTGTCAGAACATTTCCTTCTGAGGGTAATCCTGAATCAGCTCCTTTCTGCAAACCTGCCGTTTCTCTTTATTTAGGTTATAATATGTGCCCCTGGCTGAGCATCTGCGGGCTCCTCTGAACTCAGGGTGATAGGGACAATGGCCGGGAGATAGTAAGTCTCTTTTGTCCTGGACATAGGGGCTGCTTTTCAATGCTAACTGAATGGCAGGGAGCTCCATCCCCTCCCCTTTCAGTTACTGGAGTGTCGGGGTCCCTATATGACCCAGAAGCACCCTTCCCCTCCCTATCAGTCTAGGTCCTTATTTCTAGGACCTAGATATTATCTTCATGATAATGCAAACTGTCCTTCTACTCTTCCTATGATGAGACCTCCTATTCTTCAGTTTTTGACATAAAGGTTCTTTACTATACTCTGTAGGCAAAGACTGCTTGTTTATTTCCCAGCCGTCCAGACCCGAAATAATCACACAGAAACTCTATTAATTACAATACTGATTGGCCAATAGCTTAAGCATATCTCTAGCTAGCTCTTACATCTTAAATTAACCATCTCTATTATTCTGTGTATTAACGTGAGGCTCGTGGTTTACCGGCACAGTTCCGGGGCATCTGTCTCCTTTGGTGGCTGCATGGTGTCTCTCTGTCTCCGCCTTCCCCCCCCAGCATTCAGTTTGGTTTTCCACCTGGTTTTATTCTGCCCTGCCACAGGCCAAAGTGGCTTCCGTATTAACCAATGATGATAAAACGTAGTCACACCATACAGAGGGGACTCTCATATCAATACTCCTATCACCCACCCATTTGACCTAGGCCAAGCCCTGCAGAAGGACCTGTCTTCCCTAGACCTTCTTCCTTTCTTTCTTCTGCAGCCCAACCATCCAGGAAGATCCCTGCCAGTCCACAGCCCTCCTCAGTGCTCTGGCTTCCTGGGGCTGAGGTCCAGAGTCCCTCACTGTTTGCTCCCTAGGTCTCCCTCCCCCAGAAGCCACCCCATCCCCTCCTCAGGTTCAGGAGGCTCTCACATCACTCACCCAGGACACAGGGAGGCCTCCCAGCTTCACTGGGCCACTTTAGCTTTTCCCATACCTGGATTCCTAACTTATTAGACACAGCACACCCCCTCCATGAGGCCATTAAGAGGCCCATAGAGGAGCCTCTCCCCTCTCTGCAGTCCCAGCAGAGCTCCATAGATCTGCTAAACATGCCCTGCCCCAGGCCTCTACCCTGTAGCCTCCAGACCTTTCAGACTATTTCCTTCACTCAGCGAGCACTTCTTTGTTACAGCAGGAGGTACCTGTTCTCCCGGAGCACAGCTGGATGCAGCTGGATAGGTCATGATCCAAGGACACCGCTACTCCCAACCTCACCACACCACCTCTCCACAGGCAGCGTGAGAGTCAAAGTTATATTTCAAGTTGTTGTAGTAATTAGGCGAGCAGGCCTGCTTTTCTTCTCGCCTGGTCCCGCACGGCTAGCTTAACACCCGGAACAACAGCACACAAATTGTATTCATTTAAACACTGCCTGGCCCATTAGCTCTAGCCTCTTACTGGCTAACATCTTGATTAATCCATTTCTACTAATGTATATCGCCACTAGTCTATGGCTTACCAGCATGAGTCTAACCACCGTCTGTCCTGGGTAGGAGAAGCATGGTGTCTGCCTGACTCTGCTTTCTTCCTCCCAGAATTCTGTTCTGTCTACTCCACCCACCTAAGGGCTGGCCTATCAGAAGGCCAAGGCAGTTTCTTTATTAACCAATGAAAGTAACACATAGACAGATGACCCTCCTACACCAAGGTGTAATTACTGTGCCTAAGAGATCCATGAAACAAAAATGCCTCTGATCTGCAAGCCCCTTGCCCAAGGACAGGTACTTCCTGAAATGCTGGACATGATTGATTATGGAAGATAACACGCCACATGTTTTCACTGCTCCACTAAACAAGTTTGTTTGACACAACTACACCGGATGCATTTGATCACAGGTAAGGGGGAGCTATGCAGGCAGGAAGAACGTCAGGATATATGCTTGTCCCGGTTGGGTCTGTTTATGACTTTGCCTTTTTAAGCCTCTGCAAAATGTGACTCATGGCCATTTTCTGGGTACCCTGGAATGAACCTGGCCAGAGTTCATCATTCTGGCAAGTATTTATTTAATTAAAACTTGCTTCAAATTTGGCTCAAAAATTGTGGAACTGCTCTTTCTCTCATGTTCTCATATTTAATAGCAGAGCTGACAGCTCTCACCAGGGCCCTCATCCTGGCCCAAGACAAACAGGTTGGCATCTATACTGACTCCAAGTATGCCTATAACATCATTCATTCCAACATGTTGATCTGGAGACCTGGGATTCCTAACACAAGAGGAACACCCATTGCCAGTGCCGATGCCACTCATACAGAAACTCCTAGGGCCATCCAGTCTCAATGGTACTCTGCAGGGGCACCAAAAGAATAGACAATATAGCTCCCTGACTGGCAAAATGGTAGATAAACTGGCCATGGAAGCTGTTCTCACCCACCAGGACCTGAAGAGAAAGAAACCTAATCCTTGCACACTTAATGTGGTAGCACATACATTGTCTGAGCCCACAGATGTGGATTCATTACACCTTGACGAAAGGTCAGAGAGTGCAGGCCTATTCTTTCAAGGTTATGACGGGAGGTTTGACCCAGGGTGTGGCTACTAACAGGATGATTTGACCTAGGCTGTGGTCAAAATGATGTTTTGGGTGTTGAGAAGGTGATTACTATTTGTTCCTTGTATCTTAGTAAAGAAGTCTTTTGTCTTCCCCCCTCCTCTTTGCATTTGGGTATATAAACCTATGAGAAATAAACTTGGGTGGGTTCAGTATTCACTGGGTTGCCCTCCCAACTCTATTCCGTGTCTCTGACTATTTCTTTTGTGTCTCTGCCTTTTCTGCCTAACGTTTCTAATCCACATGCTTCCTACCCTGAAATGTATGAACCCGTCGAGGCTGGACCCCAACAATACATTAAACCTCAAGCCCCACCCCATCAATCCCTCCAGCCATACACTCTTGAGGTTCTTACCCATTCACACACCCCCTATACCACCCAGTGTATCAGACTCTCATATTCCTCAAACAACACCCATCTGGCTGAGGCAGGAAGATAAGGTTTTCCTTCTAAAGCTCTCCTGGACCTGAGACTTCTGTTTGCATCCTAACCTTAGGCCATCGCCTTCCCCACTCACCTGATGAGAAGGCTTCTGCCCGCTGCAGGTTGACTTGACACATGGTACACAAATATCTCTTGGTTCTAACTGGCACTTTCTCAGAGTGGGTGGAGGATTTTCCTGTCTCTAACAGAAGAGCCTCCACCGTTACCCATCTCCCTCTCTCTGCAATTATTCCCCTCTTTGGCAGGGAAATCCCCCTTTTCAAGCTCTAGCTCAGTCCAACAAGTTCCCCTCAGCTATCTCCCAACACCTCGTTTCTTAACATATGCTGAAAGTTCCACAGCCCTTATCACCTACAGTCCTTGGGAAAGATGAGACAAACTAACTGATCTCTCTCTCTCTCTCTCTCTCTCTCTCTCTCTCTCTCTCTCTCTCTCTCTCTCTCTCTCTCTCTCTCTCTCTCTCTCTCTCTCGGTTTTTCGAGACAGGGTTTCTCTGTAGCTTTGGACCCTGTCCTGGAACTAGCTCTTGTAAACCATGCTGACCTCAAACTCACAGAGATCTGCCTGCCTCTGCCTCCCGAGTTCTGTGATTAAAGACGTGCACCAACACTGCCTGGCAAACTAACTGATCTCTTAAGAGAACTGACAGAACTCTCTCTAGAACTGAAATTTAGAACAGATAAAGCTTCTTCCAGCCCTTTTGAGAGAATCTGCTCCTCCCCCACCAAATCCCACACACATCAGGCCCTTCAAGGTCACATTTCCCTTGGGGCATGTACACCCATCACTCCTTAAAATGCTTGCCTCAGAAACAGCAGCCATGAAATGCTCTCTAATATCCAACCTCACCTGATTGCCCAATTTGTCTAAGAACAAGACAAGTTATATAGGCTTAACTCAGATCCCTTGAGCCAACAGCTCCATGTTCAAGACCTGCCTCTGGGCCCTGCCTGTACAAACTGTGGGCACAGCTGTCTGTGGGGGTCCCTACCACAACTGAACTAGGTTACTCTCCAACTCAGGAGCCCCTGGTGGCACCCATTTCACATGCTCCAGTGTCCTCTTCTCCTGTTACCCTGTCAGTTCCTTCCAAATGGTATACTTAGTTCCGGATTTTAGAGTCATCCCTGGAAATATTCCACTCCTATGAGGAGTAACCACAGCAGGGGCTGTGGCCCCAGGGAGCACAGCCACTAGACTCCAACACGTACAACACAGCCAACTCTCCTAACAAACCAAGGCTGACCTGACGCTGGCTAGGACAGTTCTGAAAAATGTCAGACTCAGATTCCCTCGCCGCATTGGCATTGCAGGATGGATGGCAATAACAAAGTCCATCGTTGCGGCAGAAAGGGGAGAAAACCGCTGTGTTAGGGGAGGCATGTTGCTTCTACAGGAATATTTCAGGTGTCTAAGGGAGAATATAGACAGCTAAAAGAAAGAATAGACTCATGGGCCTGATACTCCCCACCATGCTTGACCATCTTCTGGGGCACTTGGGGAACATGGGTTATGAGGGCTAAACTTATATTTTAAGCTTAAATTACCATCATTAAGAGATCTTTGGACCAAAACCACCTCTAACGTTTGAGTCCCACTTGCCCAAGGACAGATGGCTTCCTGGAATGTGGGGGCTGTCATTCATGTAAAATAATCAGCCCTGTGTTTTTGCTTCTGTAAATAAGTTTGGTTGCTCCGGCTACACAGGATGTGCTTGCTCTCACATTGGTGGGAGGTGCGTAGGCAGGAAGTAGTCAGGATGTATGCTTGTACCCGATTGGACGAAGGCAGGAAGTACATAGTCTTGTGGGGTTTGTCTTTATAAGTACCCAACTAAGGGAATTTGTGGTCGTTCACTGGAAATCCTGGGTATGGACCTGGCTAGTGTCCATTGTCCTGGCCATTTAAATTTAATAAAGCTTATGGTTTCAGAGGAGTCTCGCTTTATGGTGGTGGAGCAGAGAGATGACAACCAGCAACTAGCATGGCGACAGGAAGGGAAGCTGAGGGCTCACGTCTTGAACCACAGCTCAGAGAACAAACTAGAAATCTTCTAACTCTCAAAGCCTACTTCCTGTGACACACTTCCTCCAACAAGGCTATCTCCTAAGCCTCCCCACACAGTGCCCCAACTGGGGACCAGGGTTCAAGTACATGGAGCTGTGGGAGAGCATCTCATTCAAATCAGCACAGGGACTGAGACCAAACAGATAAATGCCACTGAGGAGAAACCTCAGACCCTGGACAATAGGAGAGGTGCCTGGCGGGTTAGATGCGCCACCTCCAGAGCCCTGCTGTACAGCTGTGTGAACATTTGGCCAGGGACTGCCAGAAAATGTGAATGAGCCTTCAGGGTACCTGTGGGAAAACGGCTGCCCAGGGAAGTGTTTTTCCAGATTCAGTTATGACAGTACACAGAGGTTGCTACAGCTGTGGCCCCAAAGGGCCATGCTGCTGCCTGCGCTGGCTTTGTCCACATGGTCCTGGTTTTGCCTGTGTAAGATCCGAGAGTAATAGGGTCATGGAGGCTGGCATCAAGATTCCCAAATGCCAAATTCCCATGGACTCCCAAGTGGGCTGTGTGTGAAATTGTAAAGGTGTGTGATTGTAAAATTGCAGTGAAGACCCCAGGATGTTGGAGTTGCCAGAAACACACGACATCTGCTAAAGAAAGCGGTAGGTGCTCAGTAGAGAGGCTGTCTACACTGTAGGCCACCGAGTGGAGGGGTGTGGTGATGCCAGAGGTCTTGCATTGGTCTGATCTTTCCTTACTATTCTCCCCATCCTCCCTTTGAAAAGAAAATATTTACATTGTGTTTGTAGCAAATCACTCTCTCAAAAGGGGAAGGAGGTTTGACAAGAGAGAGGAGAAGGGGAAAGAAAGGGCAGGGGGGAGGAAAAGGAAAGAGAAAACGGAACTCTTAGTTTTTGATTTGGTGGGCTGGTGAGTCTAGAAACTGTTCTCCCACAGTGGCCACCAAATGGGTTTCCATCAAAGTCCCATCCCGTGTTTGTGTGTGTGTGTGTGTGTGTGTGTATGTATGTATGTGTGTATGTATGTGTGTGTATGTGTGTGTATGTGTTTGTATGTATGTGTGTGTATAAGTGTGTATGTATGTGTGTGTATGTATGTGTGTGTATGTATGTGTGTGTATGTATGTGTGTGTATGTATGTGTGTGTATGTGTTTGTATGTATGTGTGTGTATGTATGTGTGTGTATGTTTGTGTGTATGTGTGTGTATGTGTGTGTATGTATGTGTGTATGTATGTATGTATGTGTGTATGTATGTGTGTGTATGTGTGTGTATGTATGTGTGTATGTGTGTATGTGTGTATGTATGTGTGTGTATGTATGTGTGTATGTGTGTGTATGTGTGTATGTATGTGTGTGTATGTGTGTGTATGTGTGTATGTGTGTGTGTGTATGTGTGTGTATGTATGTGTGTGTATGTGTATGTATGTGTGTGTATGTGTGTATGTGTGTGTGTGTATGTGTGTGTATGTATGTGTGTGTATGCGTGTGTGTGTATGTGTGTGTATGTATGTGTGTGTATGTGTGTGTGTGTGTGTGTGTCCATCTGTGTCCCTGTCCAGTGATAGAAGGATAGGATAATGGCGGGTGTTAACCCAGGGCGTATCCTCTTGTCAATGACAGTTCCTGGAGAACAGCCCTCTCTGCAGAGACCGATGGACTCATTAGAACACAATGATGTGGACAGGTTGGAATGTCCGCAGTCTAGAGACTAATTACCTTAGCCGGAGCTCGCTTCAGCCCTGCCTCCTGCCTCCAGGTTCCTGCCCTGCTGTCCTGCTCAGAATTGCTTCTGGTTGTGGTGTTTATTACAGCAATAGAAACCCTAACTAAGACACTGACTCCGACTGACCTTGGGGCTATAGCCCCACTGTCTCCCAGCTCTGATGCTCCTTCCCATCAAGTGTATTTTAAATGGGCCTTGATTTATGACTTTCTCTGTTCTGTGAAACCATAAAGCTTCATGAAACTCCTTCCATGTTGGAACATGGAACCAACATCTGTGTTCCTTGGCCATGGTCACTCAAAATAGCTCCAGAATAAACTCCCCTTGTTACCTTTTAGGCTTTGTTGATGTTTCTTTCTAGCCTTTTCAACTCTGTGTTTTCCTGGACTCCATTTAGTAAATATTGGGCTTTTGTATCTTTTCTTGGTTTTTATGTTCTTTCATGTTTTCTTTTTAGTCTGTTCTGAGAGACAGTCCCTCCTTTATCATTATTTTGAGCATTTTATTTCAACTGTTATGTTATTGGCTTCTAATAACGATCTTTTCTTCAGACCATCTTATTTGTAAAGTTTTGAGTCATTCCCCCCACTCTCGGGTTATTTTCATTTCCTGTGGAATTTACTTTTCGAGTCTGTGTGCGTTTCAGTTTCTTTTTCAGGCTGCTACTTTTGCTACTATTCTGGTGGCCATCCTTAAGGAGAGTCTGCGTAACTGGATGTCTCTTGGCGGTGAGAATTATGACATGATGCTCTCGCGAGGTGCAGCAAGGTTAAAATTCATTTTTAGCCTGAGGCCACCTGATTAATAGGACAGGCCTTCCCTCCTTAGGGACACCAAGCTGATGATTAAAACCCCGAGATTCTCTAGGACAGTTGGTGTCAGATGCTTGTTTGCTTAGGTCTGGAGTGACCTACAGTCAGGGAAGGAAAAGCTGCTGTTAATCTATCGGAGATTGCCTGGTCACATAGTTGGCTAGGAGCTCTCCTCTCCAGCCTGCTATCCGACGCACCAAGACTTTATTAAAATTCATGTTATCTTACTCCAGCTCATGCGGAATGCAGAATCAAATCTCACTTATTTTTCTTAGAGTTAGTAAGCCAGTCTACACTACACTCCTCACCAATAGCCAGGTTTGAGAAACTCCTGACTCCTCTCCTCGTTTCCCACAGTGCTGCTTTCTCTTCGCTCGTCCCTTGCACACGGGGCTCCTTTTGTTCGGCTTTCCTGCCTTGCAGTTCTCAGAATCTCTCTCAGGGTCTCATCAGGTTTGGCCTGTGGTCTGACTGAGTAGCCCTACCTTTGACCTCTGATAGAGACTGCAGCTGTCAGAGAAACACCGGCAGCAGTCCCGGCTAACCTGGTAAATACTGCAGTAACTTCCTTAGTTTGCTGGATCTGATTCTGATCGATCGTTCCATGGCAGATTAATAAATAAAGGTAATGCAGCAGCTGGGAATCACAAGTGAGTCCAGTTGCTAGCTATGTATCTAATCAGTGGCCAGAAATAGGACTATAGGCCTGAGTCTCAGATAGCCAAGATTCATTTCTTCCTGTGCGTTACATGGGCAGTGAGGTGTGAGGCAGTGGGTCTGTTGGTGAGTTCTCGTTTATTTACTCAGTATGAAGAGATTCTGTGATGTTCCCATTAGGTTGTGAGGGGTGGATAACAGAGGAGTTAGCAACACGGCCCAGAGGAACTCTCCGTGGGCTGGGGCCAGCTGACACATGCCACTTAGGTTTCCAAGGAGCCAAACTCCCCACTCACACACGGCTGATGCATTTGTGTCTAAATGTGGTGCTGCCGGGGCCTCTGGCCAGCTTCAGGGCAGGAAATAGAATGTCCCCTTCTTCCCCAGTGAAATCGGTCTGTGCATGATTTATACCGGGGCCAGTGAAAAGGCTCAGAGGGACAAGCAGCTGAGGCAGGGAGACCAGGAAGATCTGCAGATCTTCACGAGCTGCCTACTTGCCCAGGTCTGAGAGCATCTGCCTGGAAGATGGTGATATTTAACATCTTACTGGAGACTTAGGAAAACAATGTTTCCGACTGGCCACTTGGGACCACGGATGAAGGCGCGTCTCGAGTTCAGGTGATAAATTTACGGTGTGTTTGTGTTTTCAGCAGTGTTTTGGGTTCTTGAAAACCCCCCAGAAAATGCTTTTAGAGTTTAATTTTTCTAAACAGCAATAGCAAATGAGCAGCTGCTGGACTTGGATGCATATATTTGGTTTTAGTTTGACCAGGTTTGGGGAAATTACACACGTAATTTAGAGATCATAGTGCGATTTTCAAACATGTTCTCTGATTAATAATCCAGACGCTTAATTCATTTGAGAATGTTGCAGCTGGTGACTGTTCTCAAATGCTCACTAACTTTGCTTTACAAATACGTCCCAAGTTAATTTTACTTTGTAGATTATGAATTGTGCATACAGTTAAGAACCTTTCTTCCTAAGTTGACTGGGAGTCTATTAAAACAACAGACCAAACAAAAACAGCACAACTGGTATCATGGCTCATGCCTGCAATACTAGTACTTGGAAAACTGAGGCAGGAGGATTGCTGTGTGTTTGAAGTTAACCTGGGCCACATAGTGAGTTCTAGGCTAGCTTAGGCTATAGAGTGGTTAAAAAAAAATAAAAAGTACCAACCAAAAAACAAAAATTGTTGCTTTGTCTCTCATGATTTGCTACCTTTGAAGAGTTTCGTTCAGCTACGACCCAGCAATTGAGCTCACTTGTGACTCTCCTGCATCACAGAAGTGGCTTTGTGTCAGGCTCTCTTGATCACTTCCGTCCATTTCCCCAGGGACCTTATTATGGCACTTCCCACCTCAAGAAAGTCCGTTGGTGGTTGTCTCCTTCACTATTTCAGTTCGAATATTTCTCATAACTTTTCAGTTCATCCAACTGGATCTCTGAGCTTTCCCTGGCCCCTTGAAGGATGAGAGATAGAAGGGGCCAAGGAAAGGCAATTCTAGTGAAGGCAGAGCTAACAAAACTCCAAGAGCCTAGAATTGCCTTTCCTTGGCCCTTTATATCTCTCATCTTTCAAGGCTCAGCTTAAAGTTTGTTTTCTCCAGAACACCCTTCTCCCCACCCCCAATCCTTTTGCCTCCTCTTTCACAATGGCATTCTGTGGCCAAGCATCCAGAAAGATGGTTGTGGGAGTCCAGCCAACCGGCATGCCATTTGGTCTCCTGACTCTGGCCGACCCTTTGGTTCCTGCTCTGCTCGCTTTCTGAGCCCATCCTCACTCCCTCTCTCACGTGCCCTTTGTATATATCTGTGAATGGCTGTGAGGGTTAATTTTGATCATCAAATTCATACCCCTGACAGAGAAGAACCTGAATGGAGAAATTGCCTCCATCAGATTGGCTTGTTGGCGTTTTCGTGGTGGCAGCGTTTTGCTTGCTAATTAAAGAAGTAGGGTTCAGTTCACTGTGGGTGGTGCCACCCCTCAGTAGGTGGACAGGCGCTATAAAGGACAGCAATGGAACAAGCCATGGGAGCCAATGTGAAGTGCTTCCCGCCTGGCTTGCCTCCTCCCCCTTCAATGATGACTACAGTCTGTAAGCGGAGATAAGCCCTTTATTCCCAGGGGCCAGTTTTGGCCATGCTGTTTATGACAGCAGCACGAAGGAGACTAGGGCAGAGATAGGCCACCTAGAGTCTGCAGTTGCTGTAACGGACCCTTCATTCTGGGGGCGGATTGTGGAAGTGTTTGAAGATTTGGGCTGAAAGAGCCCTTGCTCCCTCAGGACGTAATGAACTGTCCTGGGACTTGAGGGAAGGTGCCAAGAGCAATGCTAACTACGGAAGCCTGGCTTATGAAGTCTCGGAGGGAAACTTGAAAAATCCCTTACAGCATCTATCAGGGCCCTTTGTGTGAGAATCCGTGGTGTTTGGTCCTTTGGGGCCGAACAATGAGGTGTGATTAATAAGAGGCCAGCAGCACTGAAGCGAGGCTGGAACAATTGAGGCTGGTTAGCTAGGCCTGAAATGCCAGCTGTGATAGACAGGAGACCAGAGTTACTGAGGCGAACTCTTCCGGCAAGTGTCGGGTCGGCGCGTAGAAGCTGTGGTCCAGAGGGGGCCTGGGCTGCCTTTCAAGCAAGTAGCCAAACTCGATAATGTGAGGTCTCCCATACGGGCCATGGAGAGCAGCTGAGACTTAGCACCATGTGCCAGGGTTGGAGTCCCCGGAGAGAGCCAAGATACCATTGTTGAAAATGCTGCTTTGGTTGTAGAGGAGACATCAGAATAATGGAGAGGCCGGGACATCCACCAAAGACAGCCACAAGCGTAGAGTAGAGTCAGCTTGAGCCTACAAGACAAGATGGACGTATTGCTGTTTGCAGATATGTGGGACTGTCCAAGTCCTTGGATCCCAGAGGATCACGAGTCCCAGACACTGGATACTTTTTCCACTGTTGGGGTTGGTTTTGCTTTGATATGACTGTAATTATGCCTTGGTTCGGGCCTTTAGGGATATAAAAGTATATAACTTACTTTGAATTTTACAGGAGCCCACAGTTAGGAGAATCTGGAGAAACTTTTGATATTGTGCTGTTTTATATTGTGATATCAATATGAGAGCTTGGGACACGGAAAGGCTGTGTGTGATTCAACAGGGACGTGTTTGTGTGTCAAGTTGGTGACAGGTGGTCTTGTGATGGCTGGCCTCCCGTTGCTCTCAGCTTGACGCACCTGGGAAGAGGGTACCTGAGCTGAGAAATTACCCCCTCAGACTGGCCTGTGGTCACATCTGTGGAACATCTTATTCTTGCTAACTGATGCAGGAGGGCCAGGTCCACTCTGGGGCAGGTGGGTCTGGGTTGTTTAAGAAACGTAGCCGAGCAGGCCGAGGAAGCAGAACAGTAAGCAGTTCCTTCATTGGTTTCGGCTCCTAGCTCCCGTCTTGGTGTCCTTCAGTGATGTACTATAAGCTGTAAACTGAAACAAACCTTTCTTGTTCAGGTTGCTTTTGGTCAGTGTTTTATCAACCCTTTATCCATAGTTCTGCTATGCGGCCCTTCCCTCCATCCAGACTTCTGGGGTTTCTTGTGGTACAAGGAGAACTCTGAGCTCACAAGTAAAAACAGCCAGGGAGCCTAAATAAGATTACAATTAAAGTAATTTAATATAAAAGGTCTGCAAGTCCTACTCTGAGTAGGATTAGTCCTAGCAGATGAGCAGAGGTTTTCAAGCAGTGTGTGTGTGTGTGTGTGTGTGTGTGTGTGTGTGTGTGACGGGGGTTGGTACAGAGGTCTACAGGAACTCTTCCTTCCAGCTCCCCACCTCTTCAGGAGTCAGAGATCCCAATCCCTCCACCTCAGACTGTGAGGCACATGTGAGGCACATGTGAGGCACGCCACGGATGGGAGCTTCCTTAAGGCGAGAGCTGGCAGAAGGATAGCCCAGGCGTCTGGCAGCATGGAGCCGGTCGGCCTGGTTCTCACTTGTGAATTTATTTGCGTTTTCCAAATTAGCCGTTGGCGAATACAGCCCTCTAGAGACAAATGCAGGTTCCAGTCAGAAAACAGGAGTTTTCAGACTGCTAGATGGTTGCCGACATTTAAACTGAAGCTCTTCTGTGTACTTTGGAAATTTCTCGGTTTTTGCAAGCCTGAGTTTGTCTTTAAAAATGAAGATAACAGCTCCCACCTCCTACACCGGTTGGGAAGGCAAATACAGTAATTTATATAGAGATGTTACACCAATACCTGGCACATAAAAGTGCTGGTGTCTACCAGCCCCTTAAATGTGCTTGCTTTTCAACAAACGATGAGTAAGTAGATAAATGACTTAACTACTATTCATCTGAGTTTAGTTCCTGGTGGTGCTTTTCGGTTTTCTTCCAGTGTCCAGCTAACTCCCTCTGCCCTTGCTGAGACAGGGAGCCATTCAGCTGGGGATTCAGGGAGGGAAGAAAAGAAACAAAAAGGCTTCAACCAGGGCTAAGATGGCCGAGCGCAGAAAATGGAGGCAAATCCACCAGCAGCACAGGGCTAGAGGGAACCACTACACCCAGGCGAGGCTTCAGCACAGTTGTTCCCCCCACTCTGCCTCTTCAGAGGAGCCAGCTTGGCTTGGGGCTTGGTTCCAGGCAGTTTCTGGATTCATCCTGTCAGGATATGGGGCTGCTTCAATCCTCTATCTGGGGTCACTATGACGAGACAAGTTAGAGACATTTTTTTTTATGTGAAAGAATTAGCAACCAGTCTTGGTATCTGGGGGTCCCTGTGCTTCAGCCCCTTCCTTACGTCCTCAAATGACTACTAGAACTGAGCCTGAGGGACACAGGCCAATCGGACCCTCTGGCTGCCCCTGAGGTGTCTCAACTCACAGAACAGGTGGGGGATTCCATGATCTCCCTAAGGGCTTCATTTAGTCATCCGGTTCTGTCTTCGCCAATCACCTGGTGTGTATCTACAGAAACACTCTTCCCCTCTCTGGTCCTTAGATTTTTCCATCTCAAAACCAAGGGAGATTATAGCCCCGTCTGAAATTTCTCTTGCCTCCAGGATACTCTGGGAAAGATCTGACTCTGGCACATCATTGAGCAGAAGTCTTGTGTTGTGACCTTCTCCTGGCTGCAGTGTGCCTGAGTTCTCATGGAATCTACACTTAGTTATGGCTTCCTGAGTCCTTTTGTTTGGGAAGGTAATTGTTGGATCCTCCTAGCCCAGAGGTAATCAGTTAGGTTCCCAGTCAGAGTGTGAGCAGCCCCGTAGAAGAAAATTAGGGCCTCTGACCTATTCTGGTGCTGGTTGGGATTTCTCTGACCTGAAAGGCTGAAGACAGGAATTCCCAGTTCATCTAGGCCCTGTACCAGATTCTGAACAGAGTGTTTCAAGCCAGCTCAGCCCCAGGACTCCCCTCCCTTCACTCCACCCTCTTTGGACTACACGATGTTTGTTTCACAATTAGACAGCCTGCTAAGTGAAGCAGGAAGTAGGCCCCCCCTGGGGAGGCAGATACAGCCCAGCAAAGCAGATAACTGAGTGAAGCCTCTGGAAGCTTCTGGGGCCTGGACAGGGTCAAAGATAAGTGGAAATACCAGGCTTATCACTAAGCCTGGGCTCTTCTAGAGAAGCCAACCCAGCCAACCAGCCCACCTCATTCCCAGGGCTCCATATAGTTGGGCAACATCTATCTCCAGGCAAAGTAAACACGACCTGGCCACTGTGGCCACAGGATGGAAACTCTGTGCCCTGTCCCAGCACTGTGCAGGCCTGGCACCAGAGGCCAGCAGCGGGCATCAGATTACAGCCAGATATTTGCGGTAAGGGTGGCGTCAAGCCATGGTGCTTTGAAGTTAGAGCCTGAGAAACAATTGGTAAGGTCGCAGGACTAAAGGAGACAATGGCGATTGTTCCCGAGGCTTAGGTCTTCTTGGACAAAGAAATGGAGTCAATAGAAAATTTTGATTGATGGGTATAGCCTGTGGATAGCCATCTTGGGCCTCCCTAGCTTCAAGTAGGGTGTAAAAGACAGGCAATGTCAAGCGGGGTAACTAACCCTCCAGGGTGCGCTGGACTCTGGATTTCTGGGACTGATTTCCGTTTGCTTTCCTTTCTTAACTAAGCTTGGTTCCACAGAGAGCGAGTGTGTGTCTTCCAAGCATGCCGTCTAATGCTGCATGAGGAGGGTGCAGAGAGGTGCAGGGCGGACTGACCGGAGAGTGCGGAAATGTGTTCCCTGCTTGTACCCATAGCTGCCTTATTGGGCTGACAGCTCCGGGCAGGGGGTGGGGGGAAGGTGGGGAACGGCGGTCTTAATCTCTACATGTGCTAGACACTGTGCAGGCGCTGGGCTGACTTTCCTGGTCAGTCGCAAGCTTCCCGTGAGGAGGAGGGATGCCGCAGGCAGGCAGGTGAAGCCGTTCCCACGCTCGCAGCGGTTGCTATGGCACTACTCGCTGAGCATCCGCTTCTGGTTCTAGGAAACATCTCTTGATATTTGGTTTTGTTAGAGTAGGACCCGTCCCTCTCATAGCAATACACAATATTGTTATGAACGTACAAAAAGGAGGGGTGCCTTGTGTTCTGTTTCTTAGGCGTGTGCCTTGAGTTCTCCGTAACAGCCCTCTTTTTCCCACAGACAAAGATGGAAAATTTTCAGTTTTTTTTTGTTGTTTGTTTTTGTTGCTGTTTTGTTTTGTCTGGTTGGCTTTTCAAGACAGGGTTTCTCTGTGTATCTACCTATCCTAGAGCTTGCTTTGTAGACCAGGCTGGTCTCAAGCTCATAGATACCCACCTGCCTCTGCCTTTGGAGTGCTGGGATTAAAGGTGTGGGCCACCACGCTTGACATGCCTGTTTCCCCATATTTGTTTGCTGTTAGTTTCATCCCTGGACTTCCATAGATAAATGGACCTGGACCTTTCTCGCCCAGGCTTCCAAGCTCATCCTAATCTTGCCACATTTCTGTTTTTGCATACTCAAGTGATTGCTTCCTTAGGGCTGTATATATTCATCGCTAAATCAATGACTGGACTTTAACATCCTTCTTTCTTGTAAGACATTTTTTGGGGTTTTTGTTTCTGTTTGTCAAGCCTGCCAACTGTCAGGCTACCTGCTGAATACTTTCAATGTGTCAATCACTGATAAAACGTGTAAGGTCCACATTTCCCTAGTAAACCATGAGATACACATATAGTTATTTTTCTTATGTCACAGAGCAAGCAAGAAGGGCAGACTCAGAAGTTAGGAAACCCTTGGCCTCCGTTCTAGATAATAACCAAGAGAGAGAGAGGCAGGAGTTAAATCTAATCATTCTGGCTCTCAGGCCCCAAGCTCTTAACATTTCTCAGATATTTTAGGACTGGGAGTGTAGCTCAGAGGTACAACGCTTGCCCAGCATGTGAACATCACTCCCCCAACCCCTAACAACAACGAAACAAAAAACAGTGTGTGTGTGTGCATGTGGGCGGGGAGAGACAGGCTGCTGCATTTTGAGACAAGGGTTCACAATCTCATGTAGCTCGGGGTGGCTTCAAGCTTGAACTGTTGACCCTTCTGCCTCTGCTTCCCAAGTGCTAGGATCACAGGCACGGGCTACCACACTTAGCTAAGTATTTTACAGACTGTCCCCCGCTCCCTTAGAATCATCCCTCTGGAGAATTCTTCATTCTCCTGCTTCAACATCGAGACTGTGTTGAAACTTTTTCCCCCTGCTTTGACTGGAGTTCAGTTATAAAGAAGCTCCCCTGGGGAGGGCGCAGCGAGGAAAGGAAACCAAAATGTCCCCGTTTCTACATCTTTGCGAGCTCTAGCATTCTCTGGCAAGGGTGCACTGTCGTCAAAGTTCTGAAGGAAAATGCTTTCCAACCTAGACGTCTATGTCCAACCCAGCTGTTCTCTGGCGTCCAGTTGTTAGGATGAGAAGTCTGATGTCTGACTTCTCATTGTTGTGTTTGTGGTTCATTGTGCAGTTTTGTTTTCTAATTCCCAGAAGCTCTTATTTATTTTTTAATTAAAAATTTATTTTGTTTTAAAGTGCGTGCATCCCCGTGCATGTGTGTGTGTGTGTGTGTGTGTGGCATGCACATTGTAAGCTGGTTCCCAGAGAGGCCAGGGTGTTGGATCCTTTGGAGCTGGAGTTACAGGCTGCTGGGAGCTACTGGGCCTGGATGCTGGTTCTCTGGAAAGGCAGTGTGGGCTCCTAGCTGTTAGGTCATCTCTGCCATAAAATTGCACAGTGACTATAGTATTTGCTAAGTTTCTGAAACCCCAGTTAATTAGATGTGACACTAGGTGGATACATACTTTAATATATTTTTGCTTATTTTCTTAAAATAATTTTGATTTTATTTTGTGTGTGGGTGTTTTGGCCTGCATGTAATCTGTGTACTGCATATGTGCCGGGTCCCCAAGGAGGAGAAAAGAAGGCGTCAGGTCTTCTAGATCTTGAGTTGTGTGGGTGCTGGAAATAGAGCACAGGTCCTCTGGAAGAGCAGACAGTGTTCTTTAACCACCGAGCTGTCTCTCCAACCCTTCTCTTTGCTTCTTATGCATATTTCTTCATTTTCGTGTTTTGTTATTTTTAATTTTAAGTTACATTTGTCTGTTTCCTTTTTTTTTTTTTTGGTTTTTCGAGACAGGGTTTCTCTGCAGCTTTTTTAGAGCCTGTCCTGGAACTAGCTCTTGTAGACCAGGCTGGCCTCGAACTCACAGAGATCCGCCTGCCTCTGCCTCCCGAGTGCTGGGATTAAAGGCGTGCGCCACCACCGCCCGGCTTTGTCTGTTTCTTTTATATTGATTGGCTAATCTGTGTACCTTTACCCACAGACCCATCTTACTTACCCCACGTCTTTATTTCACCCGTTTTTGTGACTATACAGTTTATGAATGGCAACCATTTTGAATTATTCTGTTTCTCACATTCTCTGTTTCCTCCTTGATTATATTTCTTCTCTCCTTAATTTCCTATTTTCTTTGGGAGCTTTCTTTGAATACCTGATGGTCCTTTTTTGCCTCTGTATTTCAGAATGTGATGCAGTGGCTGAGGCTTTTGACCGCTCTGTTTTGTAGAATATCGTTTGCCTATAATTCCTGCCTGGCTACTGACCAATCAGCATTTTATTAAACCAACATGAGTGACAAATCTTCACGGTGTGTACTTCTCTGTGCAGAGATGTGGGGAACCGTTAACCAAGAATGAATCTCTTGGTGCTGCTGTCTACACTGCTGGGGGTCAGTTTCCCAGGGTTCAGATCTGGTCTGATTTAAACTTACATTGCGGGGTGACAAGTGTCAAGAAGTTAGTGCCGAAAAACCTTTTGTGGCCAATTTTAAGCATCTAAGAGGTATACAAGGAGCGGTTCTTAGGTCCACTGTGCCTGAAGTCCATTCTGTCGGCATTGTGAATGATGTCTTAGTATCTCAAAAAGACCATTTATCCTTTGTCAAAAGCTGTACTTCTACGGGATGTCAGAGGGCAATGAACTTTCTAGAAACGCAACTGTGAAGAGCAAACAGTGCTGCAGAAGGTTCATATACAATAGTTATAGTCTAATTAGTCTTAATAATAAAAACCTGGAGTCAGATATTAGGGGCTGAAAGCTGAAAGATCAGAGAAGCAGAGCAGCCAGCCACTAGTTCTTACCGCTACAAAACCCTCAGACCGAATGGAGTATCCTGTCTCTACCAGTCCTCAGACTAAATGCCGTCTTTATGAAACCTCAGGCTGAGGTTCCTGTCTCTTCCCGCCTTATATTCCTCTCTCCACCCAGCCACCTCACTTCCTGTCTCCACCTCCCTAGTGCTGGGATTAAAGGTGTGAGTCACCACTGCTTGGCTCGGTTTGTTTCTCTTTTAGGCCAATTTGATCTCAAATAGTCCAGGGTGGCCTTGAACTCACAGAGACCCTTCTGCCTCTATCTCCTGAGTGCTGGAATTAAAGGTGTGTACCACCACTGCCTGGCCTCTATGGCTAACTATTATGGCCAGCTCCACACTCTGATGTCCAGGCAAGCTTTATTTGCTGAAGCACAAACAAAATATCACCACATTTGGCCACAGGGCCAGAGAGGCAGCTCCGTGGGGAAGAGCGCATACTGTTCTTGTAGATGATCCGAGTTCAAGGCAGGTTCACAAGCAACTGTAAACCCAGCTCCAGGGAACCTGACACCTCTGGCCTCCACCAACATCTGCATCCAAGAGCACACATATCTTCTTTCCTACAGATCTTATGTTAGGAAGAAAAAAAGCCTAACAAGAACACAGTGATCAAGAGCAAATGTCTTTGCAGTATGTTAACAGACAACAGATGTGGAATTTACAGAAACAACCAAGAGGAAAACCAAGGTGGAGGTTAAGTACTGCTTGTAGACTTACAAGTCTTTGTTACATTTCCATCACCAAGAGGCACAGCGTGGGAGCCAGCGTAAGGGCTTGTGTGCTTGTCTTGGCTGAGGAACCTATTCTTAGTACAGGTAGGAACTGTCTTAGTTAGGGTTTCTTTTTTTTTTTTTTTATTTCACCATGTGGTTGCTGGGAATTGAACTCAGGACCTCCTGAAGATCAGCCAGTGCTCTTAACCTCTGAGCCATCTCTCTAGCCCCTTAGTTAGGGTTTCTATTGATGTCATGAAACACCATGACCAAAAAGCAAATTAGGGAGGAGGGGATTTGTTTAGGTTATACTTTCATGATCACTGTTCATTAACTGAAGGAAGACAAGACAGGAACTTGCACAGGGTAGGAACCTGGAGGCAGCAGCCGATGCAGAGGCCATGGAGCGGTACTGCCTACTGACTTGCTTTTCATGGCTTGCTCAGCCTGCTTGGTTATAGAACCAGGACAACCAGCCTAGAGAGGATGCCACCCACAGTGGAATGGGCCCTCCTCATCTATCACTAATTAAGAAAACGCCTTACAGCCAGATCTTCAGGAGGCATTTTCTCCGAAAAGGACATCCCCTCCGTTCAGATGACTCTAGCTTGTGTCGAGATGACATAAAGCTAGCCAGCACAGGGAGTACACAAAACCTGAGGAAGGTCAGCATCAATAACAATTCTGTTTCATAGAATGCCATCTTTGTAAAGTGTTTCCTTAAGCTTTGTGTCGTAGACTGTTTATAGAGTACATATATAAAAGAGTCAAAACAACTAACACCATTACATGCAGAATTATACAGAGGTCTTTTTTAATATATGAAGCCAGCTTCTCCTATGGAGTGAGATTTAGAATTTTTCTCTCAGGACAATGGAGTTACAACACTAGCTAAAATTTAGATCTCTTACAGACTTATGGGACGAGGTTAGTGGTTACAAATAGACCATGGACAAGCGCATCTTGCATAAAATAACAAACACTTTGTCAGGGCAAGCACATGTATATATGTATGCGTATATTATATATGCATATATCATATATGTTTATATAGTATATGCATGTATATATTATAAATATATGTTTATTATATATGTATATTATATGTGTATGTATATACACACAATACACATACATGCACACACACACATATATGTTTATGTATATATCAGGGTTTCAACCACCAAGATATCCCAGGTGGAGGACTGCCCTCAGACTCTGTTTAAGCTGACTAGCAAGGCAGCGTTACATATCCATATGCTGCTGTGGGCTGCCTTGCGTTTCTTCATGCTTAGTTTAGCCTGGCTCAAGGCCGAGGGGAAACAGGACCATACTCTGGCCTGATGTGCCCACTGCTTAGATTCCCTGTGGCTACAGCTATTGTTTCTCCTTCAGCCACATCTTAAATGAATCTGGCCTGTAACCCACGTCTGAAACAGAAACGGTTTTTAATGTCTTTTAGGTTAAATATAAAATGTTATTAGGGACAGAACAATGGACTTCAGTTTAAAGTGTCCTGAGGTGGCTTAACTGTCTATTAGCTACAGACTGCCTTGTGATTTCCCCAGGTCTCCAAGAAACACATGCTGCACAGGAACCCAAACTATATAAAAATAACTACACACACTTTCAGAGCCAGGAAACAGCAACGTCCACTTCCTCAGCATCCTCATGATTCTGAACGGTTGATGACATAGTCAATGAATAACTAGAAAGGAAAACCAATATTTAAGTATATTTTGTTTTGTTTTGTTTTTCGAGACAGGGTTTCTCTGTAGCTTTGGAGCCTGTCCTGGAACTAGCTCTTGTAGACCAGGCTGGTCTCGAACTCACAGAGATCCGCCTGCCTAAGTATATTTTGGGCATCAATAGATGTCCACTTTGAATTCTTGAAAGACTGAATTACATCTATTTTTTAACTCTATTTTTAATTTTACATCTAGTTTTACATTTAATTTTTACAGCATTTTTAAGACTTTTACAAATATCAACGTGTTAAAAATAGTAGAATTTTTATGTAACGATAACTAGGTGAACTTCTTAACTGATTAAAAACTTCTATATTGTTTGGGAAAATGAAAACTTGCCAAATGGGCTTGTCACCTCTATTGAAAGCTCCTAAACCATGCAATTAGCAAACAAGATGGGATCTCAAGGCACAAGCACAGAAGCTCCTCCAAGCCGGTCAACAGGGTGAAATCCTGAAATGGCATCTATGAGGGAAGATGATCCAGCAGCAGACAATGGGACGCAAAGAGGAGGCATTCCCAGGTGCTGGCCTTTGCTCTCCTTTCCCTAGGGCTGCTTCATACCCCCGCACACAGAAACTGGGCAGTACAGTCAACGTCTCGTTACTGCGGGACCGTGCGGAGGAAAAGGAAACTTGCAGCTGCTTCCTAGGCCTGCCCTCTGTTTCATTTAGAAAGGAAAACTGATGAATTCAAGCTCTAGACTTTTTAAGACAAAGGGTGAAAGGTAGTGGAACCATGCTGATTTTTAGGAAGGTTTTTGTTCTCTAAAAATTGGCTCTCTTATTAAGTCCTCTTGACTCACTGCCCTCCTGTTGTGGTGGTAGGCCCCATGGCCGAAGCAACTTACGGAAGGGAGGCTTATGTTGGGTTCATGGCCCTGGATCCGTCCCCATCACAGTGGGGAAGCAAGAAGGCACCAGACCGCAGCGCGGAGGCAGGAAGAGCTGGGGGTTTGCATCTTGAAACAGAGAGTAGAACTGGAAATGGAGGGAATCTTTTAAAATCCCTGGGCCCATCCCCAGAGGCGTACTTCCTCTAGCAAGGCCACACCTCCTAAACCTTCCCAAATAGGGCCCCCAACTGGAACCCAAACATTCAAATGTCAGAGTCCTGTGGGTGGGGGCATCTCATTCAAACCACACCACACTCATCTAACAGTTCAGGAAGCAGAGTCACAGCAGGAGAGAGAAGACAGCATACATAGAATTTTCAACACGCAATGCAGCTTTCTCTTGTTTTGAGACAGGGTCTAGTAGGGCCCAGTGGGCCTGGAGCTGGTTGAGGCTAGGCATGATTTGGAAGTACTGACCCTTCACCCCTGGGATTATAGGCCTATGTGCCTCTACTGCCCCAGTTTGGGCAGTGCTGAGGATCAAACCCAGAGCCTCTGGTAGGCTAAGCGATCATCTGTCTACCCACCGAGATACACCCCAGCCAAGTTTAGAGTATAGAACCTTCGTGTCCCAGCCCAGTGATGATCTGAATGTGTCCACTTCAGACATTGGTACTTCTGTAAGAATCCGATTCAAGCTAAGAATTTTCGAAGATAAAGTGTTTGAAAAACCACAGGAACGCAGGCCTCATTGTCGTAAACACTATAGAGACTGGAAACTTAGACTTTGGTTGTCTGAGGTGTTCCTCATCATTGCTGGGAGCCAGAGGGTCACTGATAATTGTCCCAGAGGGCCTTTATAGGAACAGGACCCATGGGGTTGCACTTGGTGAGTAGCCTAGGTTGTTGTTTCTCAGATCTATTTTTAGGTACAAGTGGGGACCCAAGTGCATGTTTGGTAGGGGCAAGACCTGCAGACTCTCCCCACAGGCAGTCCAAATCCACACTTCATGTGTCATCCAAGCAGGAAACAACAACGGAAAGCTCGTTTTCAGTTTGCAGAAACAGTAAAGTTTTCGTGACGGTGAAAGGCAGAACTTGGTGGAATCGCCTTGCAGTGTGCTCTGCTCGCTGCTGTGAACTAGGTGTGTGGATGGCTGTGAGCACCGTCTGTCTCTTCAGCGTCTGGAATTCCTAAAGCCGCCTTGCATAGCCAGCTGACAGATATACTCTCTTAGGGATTTTTGCTAATGATAAATCACAAGGAAATTTATTTTGTTGTTTTGCTTTTTTTTTTTTTTTTGTTTTTTCGAGACAGGGTTTCTCTGCAGCTTTTTTAGAGCCTGTCCTGGAACTAGCTCTTGTAGACCAGGCTGGCCTCGAACTCACAGAGATCCGCCTGCCTCTGCCTCCCGAGTGCTGGGATTAAAGGCGTGCGCCACCACCGCCCGGCAAGGAAATTTATTTTAAGACAATTTTTTGATATACATGTAATTTTATCATTTTAAAAGACCAAAGTGAATTTGTATGATAATGAGAACATGTTTTTCTGTGTTTTATTTTTATTTTGTTTTGGTTTCTTGAGACAGGGTTTCTCTGTGTAGCCCTGGCTCTTCTGTAACTAGCTCTGTAGACCAGGCTGGCCTTGAACTCAGAGATTCACCTGTTCCCGAGTGCTGGGATTAAAGAGGTGTGCCACCACTGTCTGGTTATTTTTATTTTTAATTAAATTGCAATTATATACTTCCTCCCTTCCTCTTCCTTCATCCAACCCCTCCTATATTGCCCCCCACTCAAATCCATGTCTTTTTTCTTTATTGTTATTATATATATAAAAGCACATGAATTTATAACTACAACCTACTGAGTTTGTTTAGTGTTACTTGCATATTATTTCAGGTCTGATCACTTGGTTTTGGATAATCAGTTACTGGGTTCATCCCTGAGGAAGGCTCCTTCTTCTGTTCTTAGCTCTCCTTAGTTGCCTATAATTCTTCGTCTAGAGGTGGGGTCCCAAGGATTCCCCCTTCCCAGTTTTCATGCTAAAAGATAATTTTCTCCCAGCCTTTAGCATCGGCTGTATGAACCCCAGCCTTCTCCGGGCAGATTCTTAAAATAACTGCCATCAGCAGCCTCTCAAAGGGGAATGTTAAATGTCACCATGATGTCAAAGAGGCCCCAAGAAAAGGGCCTGGGCTAAACTCAGCCTGTCACTCTCTGGCAGTGACTGAGTAGGAGATAGGCAAAACAGACACACAGAAAACCTGACCCTCTCAACTCCCCAAACGCCCAGGCAGCAGGGCAGGCTGATGCTGTGCAGCAAGGCTCTTACCTGAACAATGGCCTTCCAGACCTTACCGCCTAAGTGAGAAGCGGACCTGTGGCGCTTCTTCGTTACCTTGCCGTTGCCCTTACCTAGCCGGAATTGGGATGTCAGGTGTTCCAGAGGGGGATCCCGAGGGTCTGGACCCTCTGGGGCTGCTAGCCTTGGCCAGAGCTCCCTTAGCCAACATGGACAGCAAACTTACAGTGCTGAGTGAGAAGGTTGACAGACTCCTGCATTTCCAAGAAGATGTCACAGAGAGGCTGCAGCGAGTGTGCCGGGGCATGGACCAGCTGGAACAAGGTCTACGTCGGCTGGAGGCATCCGGCGAGTTGAGTCTGGCAGCGCCCGATGGCCCTCTTCCAGCCACTTCTCAGGCTGCGTGGCCTGAGGTCTTGGAGCTGGTGAGGGCGGTACGGCAGGAGGGTGCCCAGCATGGTGCCAGGCTCGAAGCCCTCTTCAAGATGGTGGTGGCTTTGGACAGGGCTATTACTTTGGTAGGGGCCACATTCCAGAACTCAAAGGTGGATGATTTACTCACGCAAGGGAACGAGCCCTGGAGGAAAAGCAGCCTGGCCGCTGGCTCCGAGGAGGTTGGTTCTGGATTCCCCGCCCTGGCTGGAGGGTGTTCCGGGACCCTGGTGGGAAGACCTGCCTGGAAATTATTCTTAGAAGAGCTGAGGACATCATGTATTCTGTGTCCCGTTGATGGGAAAATGAAAGATGGGAACCTAGGGAATGTAGATGGATTTCCATATAGTTCTATGATGCTGCTCTAAGAAAGGATGAGGTCGTGGTCCCGTCAGAATGTAGGTCCATGGGCAGCTGTGCCACCCAGATGTGAAGGACAAACTAGACGTGAGGGGAAGGAGGGTGCTGTGCTTAACACCCCTGGGACTTCTCTCTTGCCCCTTCCTGTCCCTTTACATCTGCAGTAAGAGACATGGTCATTTAATCCCACAGCCCTTACTCAACAACCAAACCCTCATTGTCCCCTACACTGTGCTTTGTCCCAGAGATGGCAAAGTGTATAGCTGCCTGTGGGAAAGTGAGTGTTGACAGCGACTAACGAGGGACAACAAGCAGAGGTATGATCCTCCCTCCCCCAAGGTGAAAGATGGCATTTCTGGGAGTGGCTGTTTTCAAGGCTTGTATAATCACACCAGCTGGCTAATAGAAGCTTGTCCACTGGGCACATGTGTGTGAGTGTGTGCGTGTGTCTGTGTGTGTGTGTGTGTCTGTGTCTGTGTGTGTGTCTCTGTGTCTCTCTCTGTGTGTGTGTGTCTCTGTGTGTGTGTGTCTGTGTGTCTGTGTCTGTGTGTGTTTCTTGTGTCTCTGTGTGTGTGTCTGTGTCTGTGTGTCTGTGTTTCTTGTGTCTCTGTGTGTGTGTCTGTGTCTCTCTGTGTGTGTTCGTGTGCGTGCGTGTGTGTGTGTGTGTGTGTGTGTGTGTGTGTAGGGAACACCTTGTTTGAGAACAGCTGAAGACCAGCCACTTAGCAACACCAGATAGCCTGGAGCTGCCATTTAATATTCTGAGATTATCACTTCCTCTGGCACAGAATGGCGTGGTGCAAATGAGCCTGTATTTGAAGAGGACACCTTCCTGCCCAGGCCCGCAGGCCCCAGGCCACCCAGCTGTCCCTCTTCTCCCTGTCTGAAGCTCCTCCCTCCTGGAGCACACCTCTCCTCTCTCCCTCAGCTCCCTGATCCCTGCTCTGTAGCCCTGGAAATGCTGGCCTGCAGAGAAAACGGGACACAAGCAGTGGCTCTGGCCACTAGTAACCAGCCTAGATTTTATGAAAGAAAAAGAATCTAATTACACTACTAAAATAAATGGAATTAATGGCCTTAGAGAGGAAAACTAAAATGCTTTTAATCTGATAATTTAACACGGTAAAAGAAAACACTTTTGATATAGGTGGCCCTAGATTTAGTCCCTAACATTAAAGAGAGAGAGAAAGAGGGGGTGACAAACCAATCAAACATAAATTCAAGAAAAAAAACTCGCATGAAAAGCATCTCCTTCTGATTCCACCACTGGGTCCTCAGGAGACTCAGTTACCAGGTTCCTGTGAGTTGTCCAGGTAAAGGTTTTGCAACTAAAAGCACATTATGTGCAAAGCCTAACCTGCCTTCAAAAAGTTCTTTTTAAGGCAAGGTGTGGCAGCACACGCCTGCAGGAGGATCTAGGGTCAGTCTGGGCTACGTGCAGCGTTATCTAAAACAATTAGAAGTCATTCCAGGGGTTGTGGGCAGAGGTTCATTATGCCTTTAGTAAAGAGCTTTCTTCTTAGTTTTCCTGAGTGTGGGGGAGGAAATTCCACCCCCTCCTAGGGGATGTTTCTGCTACAAGATAATAGCTATTTGCATAGCACATTACATTAAGAACTATACTATACAATATATAATGTACGGACGATTTAAAGTCAACAGGGAACTAATCTGGAATGAGTGGTGGTGTTCAGAGGGGTCTCTTATTCAGCATGCCCGAGGCTCACATTTCAAACCTAGCACTACAATAAGAAACAAGTAGAGTTCAGCATTTATGTCTAAAAGATACAGACTATCTCAGAAATGCAATTGTATTGCTGTTAGTATGGCCCGGAAGTAAACACTTCTGCTATTATTTGAAGTTAGTATTCAAGCATCCCTGAAAGCTGTAAACTTCTTAGCTTCCTTATTGAATCAGGCCCAAATAAAGCAGTTGGTGATGCCTTATAAAGTTAATTCTTCTTCTGAATTCATAGAAAGTTATCTTTTTATTCAGGAAAAACCTCAGACATAACCAAGAGCAGAGAGAATGACATGTTTTAACGCTTTGACATCTTTTACTAAAGGATGGACCATCGTTTAAAACTATTTGTATTTTCAGTGAATGACCTGTTCACAAATTTTCCTCCTGTTCCTTATTTTGTTTTCTATCCTTTCCTGTTCATGCATAAAGGCTCGTTATAGACTAACGGAACAAACTGGCGCCCGTGTTGTAAATACATAGGCGTCGCGGGACAGCGGAGGTCAGGGACTGTCTGTTTATTCCTGCAGCTTTACCTGTCTGCGAGGCTCCACTGCATCTCCCTCTGCTCTTTGTGATTAATTTGTGTATGGTTGACTGTCTGCTGGTTTGGGTCCTGTCTTTCCATTAGACTGCCAATTTGCCAATTGTCAATTGGATCATGGCATGCTTCTGCTTGTCAGGGGTGAACTTGAGCTCAGAGAATCCTTCGAACGAGTTGGACCCACGGGCCTTAACAAATTCCTCATGCTGAAATCTAGATTCTAGAGACTGCTGGAGATCCTCCATTTGTTTCTTTTTTTTTTTTTTTTTGGTTTTTTTTTCGAGACAGGGTTTCTCTGTGGCTTTGGAGCCTGTCCTGGAACTAGCTCTTGTAGACCAGGCTGGTCTCGAACTCACAGAGATCCGCCTGCCTCTGCCTTCCGAGTGCTGGGATTAAAGGCGTGCGCCACCACCGCCCGGCTCCATTTGTTTCTTAAGAGAACAGGGGTGTAGTAATCACATGTAGAGTTGAATTACATTCTAACACTGGCTGTTAAATTTGGAAATTATGCCAGGGCTTGGTCAAGGTCCTCCTTGATTATATTATATTTTGGTGGTAATGCTGGGGATTGAACTCAGGGCCTCACATACACAAGACGGGTCTCCCGCCATTGAATTACTTCACCGGGCACCACCCACACCTGCTTCATCTTCTAAAGTACTCCCTGAACTCTGTAATGATGAATTAGTTTACCTATAGAAGCCAGCTGCCCTCAGCAGCAGTCTCAATTGCGAGCTGGTCCAACATAGTCGAGCTGTTCAGGACATCAGCCCTCATGAGCAGGTGGACACAGGAGCCTTCCTATACTGAAGAAAAGGAGAGGCAGGAAGGACTGTTCGCATCAACAGGGACTGCCTCAGGACAGTCTGTGTGAGTCGGTTTCTACTGAGGAGGAGGTCTGTGGCAATGCCTGTGGTTTCCTAAAACAGAAGTGGCAGAGAAGATCCTGCAGAGGAAGGAAGAGGGGTATTGTCTGCTGCAAGGTCTGGGCCACACTGATGATGTGAGGGTCATAGCAACAACTAGTGTGTGTGTGTGTGTGTGTGTGCATGCATGTGTGCGTGTCCTTTGGGCATTGGGCTGTGTGCTCTCCGTGTATTGTGTCCTTATTATCGAAAGAGGAAACCTGGGTTGGCTTCTCAAAAATGGAGTTTAATCCCTAGACCTACCATAACAGAGAGAGAACTGACTTCCATAAGTTGTCCTCTGACCTCCACATGCCACCTTGGCACATGCACAGGTGCACACACTGAAAGGAAGACAGAAAGAGAAAGAAGGAAGGAAAAGAAAGATGGAGTCCTTTAGTGTCCTGGGGCTTGCAAGATGCTTGCTACAATGTCTGAAAACCAGTGGTAGAACGAGGGAGCCAGTTCCTGCACACTGCCATGTGATCTCCAAGGGTAGGGCTCACGCTTGTTCTCTCTCTCACACACACTTACACACACACACACACACACCTACACACACACTGAATAAAGAATGAATGAATGCAATATTTGACGTTCTGGAACCACAAAGAAGTGAGAAGGGAACAGGGCTGAGAAAGGTGAGTGAAGCCAAGGAAAACCTGGCAAGGGGGTTGGGGGAGCAGAGGACTTTGGGAACTGCTCTGACTGATGAACAAAGGACTTAGGTCAGGAATGGAAAATCAAACTCTACCCACCCTGAGTCAGATCAACATTCAAGCTGCTATAGCTGTGATTGAGACTGGATTCCGAAGTCAAATCATGCTGACGGGATGGGGCACCACAGTCAGTGTCTAACCTCAGCCTTGGGGCTGGGTGGGGGACCCCACATCACCCTTCCCAGGGTCTAACCTCAGCCTGGGGGCTGGGTGGGGGACCCCACATCACCCTTCCCAGGGTCTAACCTCAGCCTGGGGGACAGGTGGGGGACCCCATGTCACCCTTCCCAGGGTCTAACCTCAGCCTGGGGGACGGGTGGGGGACCCCACGTCACCCTTCCCAGGGTCTAACCTCAGCCTGGGGGACCGGTGGGGGACCCCATGTTACTCTTCCCAGGGTCTAACCTCAGCCTGGGGGACGGGTGGGGGACCCCATGTCACTCTTCCCAGGGTCTAACCTCAGCCTGGGGGACGGGTAGGGGACCCCATGTCACCCTTTCTAGTGTAGCAGTGTGGCAGGAGCCTGGCCTCTCAGGTCAGATTTGTTGCTTTTAACTCTGCCTTCAGCACCTGGCCGACTCCTCTGCTTCCATGTTTCTCATTTTCTCTCCGTAAACCAGGAATTATCCCATTAGTAAATGTTATCTCAAAGAGTGGGCAGGACGAGGGGCGAACTAATCTGTGAAATGTTTGGAGAAGTGTGTCCAGCGCACGAAAGTTACTCGACAGCTATGGCTGTTTTGAAACAGAGTGGTGAGTGGCCGGTGGTGAGGAGCCCTCTAGTAAGGATGCTGAGCGTAAGGATGCTGAGCATATGGATGCTGAGCGTAAGGATGCTGAGCGTAAGGATGCTGAGCGTATGGATGCTGAGCGTATGGATGCTGAGCGTAAGGATGCTGAGCGTAAGGATGCTGAGCGTAAGGATGCTGAGCGTAAGGATGCTGAGCGTAAGGATGCTGAGCTTATGGATGCTGAGCGTAAGGATGCTGAGCGTAAGGATGCTGAGCGTAAGGATGCTGAGCGTAAGGATGCTGCGCGTAAGGATGCTGAGCGTAAGGATGCTGCGCGTAAGGATGCTGAGCTGAGCGCTGGTCCAGAGGGATTCTCCACAGCTCTTCTTTAAACCTAAAAGATCTGCTAGAGACCAGGGCCTGACAGACATGCTCAGAGCCTTGCCCTGGACCTGGCCACTCTGTGACAGTCAGGAAACTCTCCAGAAAAGGTTGCTTCTCTTGCTGGAGGTCTCAACCTGTGACCAGTAAGGTCCCAACTGTGGCTCCTGGTGTTAAAGTCACTGCAATAGCTATGGTTAACATGTCCCTGATCCCCTCCCCGTGCACCGGGGAGTGTGACTCACAAGCTACCTGGCCTCTCTCTGGCCCCAGCCACAGAGTTCCTTAATGGGGAGCCCAGAGAGCAAAACAACTGAAGACACATGTTGTCTGCAGCACTGAAAAGATTTTAATTGCTTTCCAACACTGAAAATTGAAATCTTTGGATTAAAATGCTAGGGATCCTTTGGGGGGAGCAGAATTGCCCTACATCCTGTACATTGGTTGAGCTGGTGTGGTGCACACCTTCAGGCTCCGTACTCAGGAGGCAGAAGCAGGTGGATTTCTGTGAGTCTGGTCTTTATAGAGAGTTCTAGACTCTCGGGGCTACATAGTAAGACACTGTCTCACAAAGAAGTTTATAGTTCGTATGTGTAATTTGTTGTGTACAAATGATGCTTTAATAAATTATTTTTTATTTAATTTTGTGCTTTAATAAGTCTGATTTAAGCAAAAATCTAAGTCCAGTTTCTCTTGAAGAACAAAGCTCTGGCAACTCTAGGCCTAAAAGATAGAGCTCAGCTGGAGGTGGTTCCTCAGCTCCCAGGCTGATGTGACCATTGGCTGTGCTGCCCCATCCCCTGAGCACGGATTTGACTTCAGAATCCAGTCTCAACCAGAACTAGTAGAGCTGAGCTGATGGTGATTTAGGATTGAGGTTTCTTTTCCTTCCCCATTCTTGGCTTACGACCCCGGTCTATTTAGAACCTTTTCTCAGGGAGCCAGCCCCCTAGCCGTTCAGAGAAGCCCTGGAAAGGATATGGCTCTAGCTTTGAAGCTAGGTGCATCCGGCCTCAATGTCCAGCCACACTGCTGTGGGTCATATTAAATAAACTAACTACATATGAGCATGTGGCAGGTGGTCCGTGGATGTTTGAATGATGGTGTTTTTATGGTGGTTATTTTAGAACAAGGAGCCAGCAGAAGCTACGGGAGTCAAGCCGAAGCATGCACTGAGGACCCAAGGTGAGCAAGCTGACCCGCCAGGAGGCTGTGGGTAGGTGAGGGGGTCTACAGGTGACCAAGCTGACCCCTCCAGGAGGCTGTGAGCAAGCTGACCCCTCCAGGAGGCTGTGGGTAGGTGAGGGGGTCCACAGGTGAGCAAGCTGACCCCTCCAGGAGGCTGTGGGTAGGTGAGGGGGTCCACAGGTGAGCAAGCTGACCCTACCAGGAGGCTGTGGGTAGGTGAGAGGTTCCACAGGTGAGCAAGCTGACACCGCCAGGAGGTTGTGAGCAAGCGTGAGGGGGTCCACAGGTGAGCAAGCTGACCCCTCCAGGAGGCTGTGGGTAGGTGAGGGGGGATCCACAAGCCTGTTTCTACCATACACATAATGGTTCAGAATAAAGTACCAGGTATGTCGCCCGTGCCATGGTTGTTCTTGTTTTGTTTGGACTTTTAAGACAGGGTCTCATGCACCCCAGACTCCACCATGTAGCTGAGGATGACCTTGAACTTCTGGTCCTCCTGCCTCCATTTCCAGAGTGCTGGAATTAAGACGTTGGCTGGATTGCTTTGATAAAAGCTCAGTCTCTTTTAAAACTTTACGTATCTGGCAGGGTGGTGCACACCTTTAATCCTGGCACACAGAAGGCAGAAGTGGGCAGATCTCTCTGAGTTTTAGGGCAGCCAAGGCTACACAGTGAGACCCTGTCTCAAGAAACAAAATTCTTTTTTTAAAATAGTATTTTTAGGGTTTTAAAGTCAGATTGACAAAATAAGGTATACTAAGAGAAGTCTGCCTTTGTATTTCCTCCTTAAGGCCTTTATTTATGATCAATTAAAAAATCCTTATTTTTCCAGTGAGGTCCAGTTTATGGAAATCACTCATAAGTAGCCATAGGTTTTCACACTCGTGCACACTCACAAATATCCTCCCTTCTTCTCTCAATGTGTGTTGGTGTTTTGTCTGTATGTATCTGTGCACCACTGTGTGTGTGTTGTCAATAGAGGCCAGAGAGGGCATCAGATCCCCTAGAACTGGATTCCAGACACTTGTAAGTTACATTGTAGGTGCTGGGGATCAAACCTGGATTCTCTCGAAGAGTAGGCAGAACCATCTCTTCAGCCCCTCTTTTCTTATTTATTTATTTATTTATTTATTTATTTATTTATTTATTTATTTATTTATTTATTTTTGTTTTTCGAGACAGGGTTTCCCTGTAGTTTCTGGAACTTGTAGACCAGGCTGGCCTCGAACTCAGAGATCCGCCTGCCTCTGCCTCCCGAGTGCTGGGATTAAAGGTGTGCGCCACCACCGCCCGGCCCTCTTTTCTTATTTTAAGAGTGGCTGTACAACAGTTCATTGGGTGGGTGTTCTAACATACAGACACATCTCCCATGGCAGTATGGGTTATGTCCAGTTTTTGGCTTTTATAGATATGGTATGTGGGATGACACCTTTGTGCTCGTTTTTCCTTGTGATCCATGTCCCTTAGAGTATGTTTCCCCCTTCCCGTTATCTTGTAGAGAGCCAGAAGGAGGACACAGCAGTGGGGGCAGTGGAGAGGCTGCCTCTCGTCATCAGTACGTCACTGAAGGGAGCTGACTTCACCCAGGCGGGAGCTTCACCGAGGCAGGGAACTGAAGTTCTTGGCCTAGGCCAAGTACCCCCATCCACAGAGGCGGAACCCAGGCTTCCGGGAACGTCTGGTGAGAATACTGGGACTACCCTGGAATTGTCTGTAGCACTCGACAGAATCAGCGAGGTCCTCACCAATCTCAAGATGTCGCAAAGTGCAGGACAAGGAACCTCGTCCAGCAAACCTGACTGTTGGCTCTCAGAAGAAAGCATGAGACTGAGTTTAGGGCTTAGCCCTCCGCCCGTAGGGTCACTAACTCCAGCCAGTGAAGTCCACAGTGGTGAAGCATTTTCCAGGTAAGAGGTGTTCTTCTGTGCTGGGCAATGGGCACAAACAGCTGCGTCCCTTTACGTGTGGCGTGGCCAATGGGCCAGTGACACGTTAGTGACCACTGTATACATAGAGCCGCACTAGATGGACAGGGGAGATCTTATGTTTGGGATCCTGGGGGTAGTGGTATCTACCTGGCCATGAGAATTACCTGGGAATAGGGAGTAGGGATTAAAAAGAAACATCTGTGCCCAGAAATCTTGATTCCTTTGGTCTGGAGGGATTTTCAGGTACCATTCTTGGATTTTTGTTTTCATTCTAGTGGAGAATAGGGTTGAGAATGACTAACTTTTAGATAAGTAATTACCTCAGCGAACAGCCTTCACAGAGCACTTCACCTCGCTCCAAGCATGGGCCTGGCCTTCTGAGGCATCAGCTGGTTTTATTCTTCCAGTGTTCCCAGCGTGGGAAAGTGGTCATCCTATTATCTTACTGATGGTGACATTGGGACTGAGTACCACCATCCCACAAAACCACCAAATCCGTACTTAACTGCATGCCTGCTTCTTTGGGCCAGCATTTAAGTCCTAAACAATATGGTGAGGAGAAAAGGGTAGGGCAGGTAGAGGCATTCTAGAGGCTTTGGGGAGGTTTGTGTCAGAGGTCCTGGAGAGGAAGTGATGCCTGGGACGGGCATCACTCAGCAGAAATGGTGGAAGAGAGAACTGGCCGGCTGCATTCCGTCTGTATTCAGTGCCGGTGGTGCAGCACTGCTGTGTCTGCACAGTCTGTGAGGGCCCTGTCCTTCTAGACCTCTCTCAGATGCTCTATCTGATGGCCTCTACCATCAGAGAGATAGATACCACCTGCCCCACATCTACCACGGAGACCACAAGACCCAGCACCGGGAGATTATCCAGCCTCTTTTTGCTGTGGCGATCGGTTCTAGAAGGAAATGGGACCCCATCCCACCCCACCTCCCCCTGTCCCCGGGGCCTTGGCAGGCTGGAAAAAGGGATTCCCGGTAGATGTGCCTGGATCTGAATGTAGCAATCGCAGTAGGAGTGAACTTCCTGTGACATGTTAGGGATCCCCCAAAACCTCTCAGTGAGAAGCATGTCCCACCCCAGCCACAGCCCTGAGCTGAATTTCAGACACGCCAGATCCGAGGCAGGTCTCAGGAAGTGGGGAGGCCACCACCTGCCCTTCCTTCCCTAGAATGTGTCTTTTGAGGAAAGCATATCAGAAATTGAGTGCCAGTTCTGACCGGAAGGGGCTGCTTGTCTAGGTATCCTGAGACCATACCTGAACTTGGCAGCCCGGAGTTGTTGGCAGTGCCTGTGGTTGGTGTGCTATGCAGTAGGTAAGGGAGCGTTGGACACCAAACATGACATAGAGCTGCGTGACACCGAGGTCACCTCCTACCCCACTGGAAGAGAAGACCAGAGAGGGCTGAAGTGGCCAGTGGCCTTTTCCTCTGACTACCTGGATTCTCCCCCAGCAATTGGTTTGTCAAGCTTTTTGGACCCCTTGGTCTGAGACAGACTCAGGTGCTTAGCTTGGCTCCCACCTTGCTTCCCACTGTCATCACGGCCAGTTGTCTTGTCCCCACACTCTTGCCCCGTGCTTAACTGTAGACGGGCTGCCGGGTCTCTCGACTGCACCACTTGGGATCAGCGTCCATTTTTAAAGGCCTAAACCTCAGAGCAGCCTGGGCTTTCCACTGCTGGAAAAAAAGCCTTGTATTTTTCTTTATTCTTTTTATTATGATAAAGGACACATAACACAGAATGTACCATCTTAGTCTATGTGTGCATGTGCTTGTGTGTGTGTGTGTGTGTGTGTGTGTGTGTGTGTGTGTATCTGGGAATGGAACTAAGGGCCCTGTGTATGCTAGATGCGGGCCCATATTAACCATTTTTTATTTCTTCTTAAAAAATCTAAAAAAATCCATATTTGTGTTTCTTTTTGTAAACATTTTAAAACAAAGATGTATTTATCTATTTGTTTATATCTTCAGAGACACTTGAGCTTCAAACTTGGAGGCTAATTTTCCAAAAGAGAACAAATGAAGAACTAAAATGTTAATCTCTACTTAACTCCTAACTCATGATTTTATAACATACACTACAAACCCAAATTTTTATCTTCCATAGCACATTAAAAATTATTAGTGAGGGTGAAATCATGTAACTATATTTTAATTAAATAAAAATAAGACAATCAAGCCTAGTGTTGTACAAATGATGGCTAGAAAATATAGTTCAGTATTCTTGTTATCACAAATACTATAATATGAATGCTATTGAGGAAATTTTGTCATTTGTATTTGTAAATCTCCTAAGTATTTGTTTTATTTTTTTACTAGCACTTTTAAGATTTCAACAAACCACCATAAGGTATATATGCACAAGGCCTAGATCAGCCCATACAAGCTCCCTGATTGTCCCTTCAGTCTCTACGAGTCCCTAGGGACCCTGGTTAGATTCTGTGGGCCATGTTATTGTGGTGTCCTTGACCGCTCTGGCTTCTACAACCTTTCCTCCCCCTCTTCTGTGGGACTCCCTGAGCTTTGCTGTGGGTCTCTGCATCTCAACTACCTTTCTTCCATAGCCCAGGCCCATCTATCTAGGGAAAGTGCTGCCTATGGTAGGCTAGGCCCTCCTGCATCAATTAGCAATTAAGAAAATGCTTCACAGACATGGCCACAGGCTAGCTCAGTTGGTTCAATTCTTCCATTGGGTTTTCGTGTTTCCAGGTGACTCTAAGTTTGTGTCAAGTTGACAGCTGAAGCTAACTATGATACTCAGCAATGCTCTACTGCTGAGTTGCATCCCTGGAACGTCCTTGTTTTAAACCTCAGGGCCATATTTCTCTCTGCCCAGGATCTCTATCCATGTACCAGAGATGGCTACTCCTGGGAAGCTGCTTGAGACCCAGAGGGTCAGTCCTACGGCCTCTGCAGAAACTCCAGCAGTTACCCAGCCTGACGAGCAGGCCCCACATCCCGAAGGCCCTGGAACTGCGCTGGAAAACCAGATCCCCAAAGGAGCCAGTCCATTTCTACCACTGCTAAAGAGGAGTAGCAGCAATGGAGGAGCAAGTGCAGAGGAGGAGGTGGGGCCTGGGGCTGAGCCTCTCACAGGCCCAAGCTTGGCCACAAGGGACTGGGGAGATGAGACTGTTGGGACCACGGACCTGCTGCAAGAAACAGACCCTGGAGCAGGAAAGCCTGAGCCTGGGAAGAACCCTGCAGCCAAGGGCTCAGGGGGAACTGAGGTCGCAAGTAGGATGCCTACTGCTGCAGAGGCTGCCATCATGGTTCTGGGTAAGCGAGGCTGTGATCCAGCTCATCATGGCCTTGAGGTGATGACTGGGAGCCTTCCTTCACCTTCCATAGATTATGTGGTTCTGAGAAAGCCTAACTCTCTGGATAATAAAGTCCTGGTACTAGAGTCCAAGATACAGAAATGTGGAAGGATTAGACTTGGGTCTTTGATGGTTGGGAAATGCGAACCTCTGTGGCCCAACTGGGTGGACTTCTCAAAGCAGCTTCCCTACCTGAGGGTTCTACCACTGGCATCATTCTAAATGAGGACAGGCGAGCATGCAGAAGGTAGGAGGCTAGGGATGGCGTTCGGTTGCTAGAGTGTTTGCCTAGCAAAGAGCTGGAGCTGTGACTTTGATTCCCAACATTGTGGTAAACCAAATGTGGTGTTGCGCATCTCTAATCCAAGCGCATGGGAGATGGAGGCAGGATGATAAGTTCAAGGTCATCCATTGCTACATGATGAGTTTGAGGTCAACCTAGATTATATGCTCTCCCCTCAGAGATGGGGTGGAGAAGAAAAATGAAGAAAAGACACTGACTGATATGTGTAAGACACAGTGAGCCATTCCCAACGCCATTTGCAATAGCGAGGAAGTGTTGAGAATGACCCACTTGTCAATCCAGATGGGTAGCAGGCATCTCTGTGTTCTTCTACTACAAAAAACATCAGCACCAATGGTTCGGGAGTCTCCCTCCTGGTGGGAGAATTGTCTGGGGAGCACTCTCTGCACTCAGGAAGCATACAGGATCGTGGAGCACTCTCTAAACTCAGGGAGTACAGAGGATTGTGGAGCACTCTCTAAACTCAGGGAGCATGCAGGGAGCACGCAGGATCATGGAGCACTCTCTGCACTCAGGGAGCATGCAGGATTGTGGAGCACTCTCTGCACTCAGGGAGCATGCAGGATGCTCCCAGGACAAGAGTGAACAGATGATTTCCCAGCCATTTGTGCAGAAAACGCTTTGTTGCATCATAACTGTTGCATGTTTTCCTTTTCTTTAAAATATAATTTCACGTGATATTTCTAGGTATTCATATTAACCAATTAAAATGAAATCCTAGGGCCATTTTCATCTGGTAAAGGCATTTGTTGCCGAGCCCTGGGTTCAGTTCCTGGGACCCATATGGTGAAAACTGAACTAACTCCTGAAAATTATCCTCTGACCTCCACGTGTATATGATATGGTATGTACATGCACACACACACACACACACACACACACACACACACACACACACACACACAGAGTAATAAAATTAAAAAGAAAAACCCACAATCCTAAATGCCTGTCTTCTGAGTTTCCAAGTGCTGGCTGCCCTTTGCTTTCCTTCTAGATCTATTATCCCTCCTCACCAACCCATGCACTAGGAGAAGCTCACCGTGGCTCCCCCACGGGCTCTCCTGCCCTCTGCATCTAGTTGAGATCAGCGATCAGGGGGCCAAGGCTGAGCGGTGAGGATGGCGTGGTTGTTTTTCTAGCATTCTCCACTTTATGCTCCCCTGACTGTCTCCCATAGTTTCGTTGCCTTTGAACACAGCTGCCTCATGAAAATCTGCTCACTGATGCAGTGAGCTCGGCTCCCTCTCCTGACAAATGGAGTGACTCTAGAGTCGGGGCTCCCACATGCTGGGAGTGTAAGAAGGGCGGTGGTCTTGGCACCTGGTAATCCAGGTGACAGTGGGTTTAGGAGGGGAGACTATTTGTAGGAGACTCATGGGTGCTTTGTCATCTCTCTACAGACGATAGTGCAGCACCCCCAGCCCCCTTTGAACACCGGGTAGTGAATGTCAAGGACACCTCGGTCTCAGCAGGCTACACAGTGTCCCAACATGAAGTCTTGGGAGGGTAAGTAGAGCACCCGTCTGGGTGAGGGGCAGGGCTGGAACACAGAGGCTGACCACATAGAGAAAGAACAGGGGTCTTCCTGGGATGCAGGCGACTGCACGCATGAGGGAGGAGAGGTGTAGGAGGCCCTCAAAGCAAGATGTGGGAAATACTCCTGAGGTAGCAGGGGTGCCAGGAGTGGGTGTGGTCAGGAGGCTGGTAAGACGGGAGTGAGTAGGGTGTATTCCTACTCAGAATAGCCCGTGGCAAGGCCAGGAGGTTTCCACTTAGAGTGTAGAGCAGATCACATGACTGTGGGTGGTGAAGAAGTGATTTTCTAGACTCCGGGTTAGCCCAGGGGTGAGTGAGGACTAAGACAATAACCTGTGCAGTAGGACAGCCCACATGGTGTGTGTGAGGAGAGGAACGGCGGCCCTCGTGTGTTGGTGAGCTTTTCACGTTCTCATCTTACCGTGTCCCTCTGCCTCTGTAGGGGCCGGTTTGGCCAGGTGCACAGGTGTACAGAGAGGTCCACAGGCCTTGCACTCGCAGCCAAGATCATCAAAGTGAAGAGCATCAAAGACCGGGTAAGACACCTGCCCCGGGCCAGCCAAATCCTTCTAGCCGAGACCTAGGATCTTTCGTTTCCTAGCACCTGCTCCTGCCCCCTCCGTGCCAAGCAAGAACGTGGTGTATTCCTCCTTCTCTCCTGGACTCACACCGCTCACTGAGTCACCCACGTTCCTTACTTCAGACCCCATTTCTGTGGATGGCCTGGCATGGCTCTGCCAACACGCTTGTTGGACCTTGGGCACCAAGGGCTTTTCCTTCTGGGGCCTCTGGTCTGTGAGACAAGCGGGTGTCTGTGAGGCGAGCATGTGTCTGTGAGGCGAGCATGTGTCTGTGAGGCGAGCGGGTGTCTGTGAGGAGAGCGGGTGTCTGTGAGGAGAGCAGGTGTCTGTGAGGTGAGCATGTGTCTGTGAGGCGAGCGGGTGTCTGTGAGGCGAGCATGTGTCTGTGAGGCGAGCGGGTGTCTGTGAGGCGAGAATGTGTCTGTGAGGTGAGCATGTGTCTGTGAGGCGAGCGGGTGTCTGTGAGGCGAGCATGTGTCTGTGAGGTGAGCATGTGTCTGTGAGGCGAGCATGTGTCTGTGAGGCGAGCGGGTGTCTGTGAGGTGAGCGGCTGTCTGTGAGGCGAGCATGTGTTTGTGAGGTGAGCATGTGTCTGTGAGGTGATGACTGGGTGTCTGTGAGGCGAGCATGTGTCTGTGAGGCGAGCAGGTGTCTGTGAGGCGAGCATGTGTCTGTGAGGCGAGCGGGTGTCTGTGAGGAGAGCGGGTGTCTGTGAGGTGAGCGGGTGTCTGTGAGGCGAGCATGTGTCTGTGAGGTGAGCAGGTGTCTGTGAGGTGAGTGGGTGTCTGTGAGGCGAGCATGTGTCTGTGAGGTGAGCGGGTGTCTGTGAGGTGAGTGGGTGTCTGTGAGGCAAGCATGTGTCTGTGAGACGAGCTGGTGTCTGTGAGGTGAGTGGATGTCTGTGAGACGAGCTGGTGTCTGTGAGGTGAGCGGGTGTCTGTGAGGTGAGCGGGTGTCTGTGAGGTGAGCGGGTGTCTGTGAGGTGAGCATGTGTCTGTGAGGTGAGCGGGTGTCTGTGAGGTGAGCGGGTGTCTGTGAGGCGAGCGGGTGTCTGTGAGACGAGCTGGTGTCTGTGAGGCGAGCGGGTGTCTGTGAGGTCAGCGGGTGTCTGTGAGGTCAGCGGGTGTCTGTGAGGTGATGAGCAGGTGTCTGTGAGGCGAGCGGGTGTCTGTGAGGCGAGCATGTGTCTGTGAGGCGAGCATGTGTCTGTGAGGCGAGCAAGCGGGTGTCTGTGAGACAAGCGGGTGTCTGTGAGGAGAGCGGGTGTCTGTGAGGAGAGCGGGTGTCTGTGAGATGAAGGGGTGTCTGTGAGGTGAGCGGGTGTCTGTGAGGTGAGCGGGTGTCTGAGATGATGACTGGTGGGTGGAATCAAGGTTCTTTCTGTTATAGGAACACAGTTTTGGTGACGAGTCAAGGAGAGCTGGTGTGACAGCAGCGTAAGATGTGTGTACATGCATGTGTGTGTACGTGTGTATGAATGTGTGAGTGTATATATGTAGGAATGTGTGTATGTGTGTGCGTGAGTGAATGTATATATGCATGTGTGATTGTTTTGTGAGTGTGTGATTTATGTGAATGTGTGTGCATTTGGGCATGCCCACCTGCATACATCTTGGGAGATACTAGTGGTTTCCTGATCTATTTTCTTGAAAACCATTTTCCTCTGGTCCCACCAGGAGGACGTCAAGAATGAGATCAACATCATGAACCAGCTGAGCCATGTGAACTTGATCCAACTCTATGATGCTTTTGAGGGCAAGAACAGCTTCACCCTGATCATGGAGTAGTGAGTATCTCAGAAGTGGTGGCTTCCTTCAGGGCCTCGTGGCAGAGACTGAGAGCCTTCAGTCTAGGCAAGCTCCCCTCTGTGCTCTCACAGGCACCCCCAGAGGCATGCCAAATTCCCTGGTTCATTGCTTTGAACCCGAGAGTGAAAGTTGGGGGACAAAGTCCTTTTGTCTCAAACCAGTAGCCAGCACGTCAGGTCTAATCTGCAGACATTATGCCAGTTTGGCCTAAACAGCTTTCAGTGATTTTGTATGATAGATTAATGGTTGGAAATTGGAAAATGTAGACAGAAATTGGGAAATCTTTCTATCCAGCTTTCATGAAAATATAAAGAATATAGTTACATTGGAACCAAACTTATATCTGTAGAGGTGTACAGCAGCTCTCTCTGTATGGGTGTACTACAGCTCTCTCTATGTGGGTGTACTACAGCTCTCTGTGTGGATATACTACAGCTCTCTGTGTGGGTGTAGTGCAGCTCTCTCTCTGTGTGTGGGTGTAGTGCAGCTCTCTCTCTCTGTGTGGGTGTACTACAGCTCTCTCTGTGTGTGGGTGTACTACAGCTCTCTCTGTGTGTGGGTGTACTACAGCTCTCTCTGTGTGTGGGTGTACTACAGCTCTCTCTGTGTGTGGGTGTACTACAGCTCTCTCTGTGTGTGGGTGTACTACAGCTCTCTCTGTGTGTGGGTGTACTACAGCTCTCTCTGTGTGGGTATACTACAGCTCTCTCTGTGTGGGTGTACTGCAGCTCTCTCTGTGGGTGTACTACAGCTCTGTGTGTGTGTGGGGGGTGTACTACAGTTCTCTGTGTGTGGGGGGGTATACTATAGCTCTCTGTGTGTGGGTGTACTACAGCCCTCTCTCTGTGTCGGGGTGTACTGCAGCTCTGTTGTGTGGGGGTATAATGCAGCTCTCTCTGTAGAGGTGCACTATAGCTCACTGTGTGTAGAGGTGCACTATAGCTCACTGTGTGTAGGGGTGCACTATGGCTCACTGTGTGTAGGGGTGCACTATGGCTCACTGTGTGTAGGGGTGCACTATGGCTCACTGTGTGTAGGGGTGCACTATAGCTCACTGTGTAGGGGTGTAGTACAACTCACTCCATGTGTAGGACTGTACTATAGCTCACTGTGTGTAGGGGTGTAGTCAACTCACTCCATGTGTAGGGGTGTATTGAGGCTCACTCTGTGGAGTTGAGCCTTCTCTCTAGCCCAGAAACTAACTCTTGATATGGAAGCCATAGACAAGGGGTCATTTATCTTTGTGCTTATGTTTTTGTGTACCTTCTGACAGGGATAATAAGAATAAAACATTTTTCATAGCATATATGAATCAAAAGTGGGAAAAACAGTGGTCGAGATCTTGCTGGGCCTGTCTGAGACCCTGGGTTCAGTCACCAGCACTGGAAAAGATATTGGGGAAAACAGAGAAAACTTTTGTCTCACATGCAGTCTAATTTGCCTAGTTAGGGTTCTTTTTAAATTTTCATTTAATTAACTCCTTAATTTGTTTCTTGAGACAGCGTTTCATGTTGCGTACGTCTGAAATCATTGCGTAGCTGGGAAAGGTCCTGAACTCTTGACTGTTTATTCTCTGCCTCCCAGGGCCTGGGATCACAGCTGGGTGTCACCATGCCAGGCTTCACTTGGGCTTCTTGCCATGTGGGTGCTATCTGGCACTCCCAAGCAGCTGAATTTGCAGCCCTAATTTAGGAGGCAAACCTCCTGTGGGGAATATGCCAGAACAAAGGACCCAACCAAACCCCACGTAGCAGCATCAGAAGCCCTTTGTAAGCCACCTTGGGCCTTCCGTGGGCTGTAACTGACTTCTGCACACCTAGACTGGCTGCTCTCAGGCCCTCTGAGAGCTTCGCTCGGTCTGACACCTGCTTCTTACCTTTCTCCGGCAGTGTGGACGGAGGTGAACTCTTTGACCGGATCACAGATGAGAAGTACCACCTGACTGAACTGGATGTAGTCCTGTTCACAAAGCAGATCTGCGAGGGTGTGCATTACCTGCACCAGCACTATATCCTGCACCTGGACCTCAAGGTCAGTGCTGGGCCTTGGCAGGTGCCTTCTGAGCATCCATGCCCAGCTCACTGGGGTCTCTGGGGCTTCCCCTCCTGGCTCTGCCATTTACTAGTTCTGGTATCTGCAGCAGACCTGTTATTTTGTCTCTATTCCTGTATGTAGACAATTGTGCCTCTTTAAGTGTTGTTTGAGTATTAAATAACACAATAGCCTTTTTCTTTAGCAATGTCTTAAAATTATTTTTTTAGTCTGCAGAGATGACTCAGCAGTTAAAAGCACTTGCTGCCCTTTTCAAAGATCTGAGTCTAGTTCCCAGCATCTACACTGGGTATCTCACAACCGTCTATACCTCTAACTCCAGGGGGTTTGCTACCCTCCTCTGGCTTCCACAGGCACCCACAAACACATGGCATGCACTCATATAGACACACCCACATAAATAAAAATAAATATTTAAAATTCTTTTTTTAAATAACCTCAAGGGGTGGGCCTGAGAGAAGGCTTGGCAGCAATGCTGCCAAGCTTGATGACCTGAGTTTGACCCCTGTGTTTACACAGCTCAGATCCCAGTACCTGTGTAAGGAGCATCATGTGGGGTCCTGCCTCTGTGATCCCACCAGAGACAGAAGATTTTGGGGCCAGACAGTTAACCCAATAGGTGAGCTCCAGGTTCACTGAAACACCCTGTCTCAGAAATAAGGTGAAGCTGGGTGATGATGGTAATCCCAGCACTCGGGAGGCAGAGGTGGGTGGTTCTCTGTGAGTTCGAGGCCAGCCTGGTCTGCAGGAGCTAGTTTCAGGACGAGCTCCAAAGGTACAGGGAAACCCTGTCTTGAAAAACAAAAAATGAAAACAAAACAACAAAAAAAACTGGTGAAGATTGGGTAGGGGACACTCAGTGTTGACCTCTAGCCGTTACACATACAATGATGCACACCTACACACAGATAGGTACTACGTGCATGTATCACACATACATACATGCATTACACACACAGTTTTAAAGGGAGTATATACTTGTGGTAACAAATATGGGCAATATAAAAGTGTGTAAAATACATTTTTCCCAACTAGTTTTCATGAACAAAGGACTTCTTCGTGAGTGACTTAGCATCACACAGGAATACCTACAAAGGGGTCATAGGATGCATCCTGGTTTACATTTTGTGTGTGTGTGTGTGTGTGTGTGTAGTGTATAGTGTGTGCATCCATGCCTTCACAGGTGTACATATCCCATGATGCACATATGCCACAATGCATTGTGTAAAAGTCAGAGAGGAACTCACAGGAGTTGGTTCTGTCCTCCACCATGTAGTTTCCGGGTCAAAGCTGGTCATCAGACTGGGCGGCACGCAACTTGAACAGCTGGGCCATTTTAGTAGGCTTGTATCTTATTTCTAAACAGCAATTATAGACATCTTTTCTTATGGTTTTAAAGAGCCATCTGATATTGCATTGAATGAACGAATTACACTTTGTCTCTTAGGAGAATCTCTGGCTGTCATGTATGTTCAATCTCAGCATAGTTTCTGGCAGGTAGAGAGCACATATGGTCCTTTCTCAGATTTCTTAGGCTATTCCCACAAGGGGGTGCCTTTTGATCACCCCTTTCAGGAGGTGACTCCCTTTCAGATGAGAAGACGCAGGGTGCTTGTACCTGTTGGAGTGCATGCCACTGTTTTTGACCACCTTTCTTGAGTGACATCAGACTGTAAGGCAAGCACTCGGAAAGATATTGGGTAGGGCAGAGACCTGGCTTTGACTGTTACAAGAGCTAATTTCAAGGCTTTAGACCAGATGCTCTGCAGAATGAGCAGTTGGGGAAAACCTGGGACTCTTATCTGTACTTCTGGGTCAAGGACTGGCCTTTGGGGAAAGAGTCCTCAAAGCTTGGAACTCTGATCTGAGATTTGGGTCGAGGAGCAGTCCTTTTTTTGGGGGGGGGATTCCTATAGCTCTGTAGAAGAGAAACAGAGTTTCCTGAGGCAGTACCGGTGGTTGTGAGTTGTCCAACATGGGTGTGAGGTACTGAACTCAGATCCCCTGCAAGAACAGCACAAGCTCTTAACCACTAAGCCGTTTCTCCAGCCTCCTGTATTGTTAGCGCAGCTCATTTATTTTTATTGTCTGTCTAGCCCCATACGACTACCCTAAGCCATTTGATTCCCTTAGATTCTGGGGAAACGAGGCCTATGGACAAGTAAGTGTGGGAGCTGTAGGCTTTCTTAGCCAGGGGTAATAAGGATAAAATATCTTTCCCTTCCTTCTCTCTTCCAGCCAGAGAACATACTGTGTGTCAACCAGACAGGACATCAAATTAAGATCATCGACTTTGGGCTGGCTAGAAGGTAAGACTCCTAATCCGCTGACAAAATTCCTTCTTCAGTGGCACCTACAGCTCTCTGGAATGTACGTACCTGCCAGAGATCTAGCCATTTCTGAGTTTGGGGATGAATGCAAGAAAGTTCTCGCTTAGAGACTGGTGGCCTGTGGCTTGTCGTTAAGGCAGTGGGTTGTAGTACAGGCTCCATTTGTTCCAAAAGATCACGGGGTTAACTATACTTTGAACTGCCTGTCTGAACAGAGGAATAGAGTTGCAGGGGACTGCTGAACAGGGTTCAAGGCAACCTAAATTCCATCAGTTCTCCCTTCTGCCAGGGGCTGTGCTAGGTAATCCATCCACCACCATCCTTGCACTCTGAGAAATCTCTAGTTTGCATGTGAAAACACATATGTCACAGAATAGGGTGGTGCTCTGATAAGTGGATTTGGAGCCACTGAAGACTAGATTAGAATTTAGTACAGTGGGAGACTGGAGAGATGGCTCAGCGCTTAAGAGCACTGGTTGCTCTTCTAAAGGAATCGGGTTCAATTTCCAGCACCCGTATGGCAGGTCATAACCGTCTGTAGTTCCAGTTCCAGGGGATCTAGCATCCTCACACAGTCATACATACAGGCAAGCCCCCTGTGTACATAAAAATCAATCAATCAATCAATCAATCAATCAATCAATCAATCAATCAATCTTTGCCGGTGGTGGCGGCACACGTCTTTAATCCTAGCACTCAGGAGGCAGAGGCAGAAGGATCTATGTGAGTTTGAGTTCGAGGCCAGCCTGATCTACAGAGGGAGTTTCAGAACAGGCTCTGAAGCTATACAGAGAAACACTACCTCGAAAAACAAACAAACAAAAAATCTTAAAAAAAATCAAAAATATGAATTTAGTACAGTGGTGGCATAATGACGTTCTTGCTCATATGGAGATCACCCTCAGATCGTGAGGCCTAAATGGGTTCTTAAATGCTAGTGCAAACTCTATCAGGTCCTCAAGTTTCAGTGCATTAAGTGGATTGCATACAATTAAAATTTTTTGTTGCATTTATTCATGTGGGACAGGGATGCACGGTGCATGCTGCAGATGCTGTGTGGAGGTCAGAGGGCAGCCTCTAGGAGTTAGTTCTTTCTTCTCTATAAATGGGTCCTAGGAACTGAGCTCAGGGCATCAGGCTTGGCAGCAAGCACATTTACCCAGAGTATCTCACTGGCTCTTATATATAATTTAAAAAAAATTGATTTATTCTTATTTTATGTGGATGGGTGTTTTGCCTGCATGTGTATCTGCACAGCATGTGTGGAATGCCCACAGAGGTCAGAAGAGGATGTCAAATCCCTGGAACTGGAGTTGTGAATCTCCATATGTGTGCTGGGAACTAAACCTAGGACCTCTGAAGGAGCAGTCAGTGCTCTTAACCACCTAGCCATTTCTCTAGCCCTCCTTGTATATAATTTTTAAAATATCTTAAAGACCCTTAAAGTTCATAGAGCCTAATATGGACACAGTTTTACTTCTCAGTCTTGACAGTTCCACACCCACAACTGGCACAGCTGGCAGCATGGGTTCCCAGAAGAGACTGCAGCAGACCCATGGTATTTAGAAAGACTTCCCACAAAACCTATAGTCTCATTTAGGATGCTAACTGAAGTTGTATGCCTATCCTCCAAGCTTCCCCCCAATTCTTTTCCTCCAAGAATGAGTCTTCTTTGGGAATTTCCTGCATAGTTCTGAATATAGTAGCTGTCTTACTTAGGGTTTCTTTTTTTGTGGTGAGACTTTTTTTAAAATATATATATATATATATATATATATATATATATATATATATATGTTATTTATTGATTTTTAATGAGCTCTACATTTTTCTCTGATCCCCTCCCTGCCTCTCCCCTCCCCTTCAACCCTCTCCCAAGATTCCCATGCTTCCAATTTACTCAGGAGATCTTGTCTTTTTCTACTTTCCATGTAGATTAGATCTATGTATGTCTCTCTTAGGGTCCTCATTGTTGTCTAGGTTCTCTGGGATTTTGATTTGTGAGCTGGTTTTCTTTGCTTTATGTTCAAAAACCACTTGTGAGTGAGTATATATGATGATTGTCTTTCTGGATCTGGGTTAACCTCACTCAAAATGATGTTTTCTAGCTCCATCCATTTGCCTGCAAATTTCAAGATGTTATTTTTTTTCTGCTGTGTAGTACTCCATTGTGTAAATGGACCACATTTTCCTTATCCATTCTTCGGTTGAGTGGCATTTAAGTTGTTTCCAGGTTCTGGCTATGACAAACAATGTTGCTATGAACATAGCTGAACACATGTCTTTGTGTCACGATTGAGCATCCTTATATACCCAAAAGTGGTATTCCTGGGTCTTGAGGAAGGCTGTTTCCTAATTTTCTGAGAAATCGCCACAGTGATATCCAATGGGATTGTACCATCTTGCATTCCCACCAGCAATGTAGGAGTGTTCCCTTTTCCCCACAGCCTCTCCAGCATAAGTTGTCATCAGTGTTTTTTATCCTGGCCATTCTTACAGGTGTAAGAACAGGCTCCCAGTAACTGGAACCACACAGTTCCACAAAAGGGTTGTTTTGGAGAAATAATAGATAAATCTATTTTCTGTCTTTTCTTTTGGGAAAATAGTTTTGAAAATATTCTCAAAATTCTTCCTTAAAATTAATGTTAATGTTTCAGTAATATAAGCAGTATCTCTTAAGCCATTCATGGCTTATTAATTGGTTTCACTAAGCTACTTTTGCACAAGAGCTCGGCAAATCACTCCTATTCCATTAAGTAAAGTTTTTGAAAATGCAGATCATCGATTGACAGATTAGTTTCCTTGAGTGAGAAAGAAATTGGAAACATGGAACCCATTCCCTAAACTGAACAAAAATAAAACCACAAAATGTCAATGGATTCATTTTTGCTTTTACACAAACATATACAGTCTGCACTTACTGCATTTCAATAAAGTTTTGCTGCATATTTTGCATTCCTGTTCTGTTGCTTCGTATCATCTCTTAGTGATATATGAAGTATGTAGGACCAGGACCTCCAAAGATCTCTTTTTGCCATAGTGAAAACTAAGGTTTATAACAATCACTGCTTCTAAAGCTATTGATTTTTTTTAGTTAATCTTGTATCCTGCTACATTACTGAAAGTGTTTATGAGTTGTAGAAGTTCCTTGGCAGAATTTTTGGGGTTGATTATGTAAACAATCATATCATCAACAAATAGTGAGAGTTTGACTTTTTTTTTGATTTGTATCTCTTTGATCTCCTTTTGTTGTCTTATTGCTCTAGCTAGGATCTCAAGAACTATATTGAATAAATATGGAGGGAGTCACAGCCTTGTCTTGTTCCTCGGAGGTCCAAGATTCATGCCCAGGCCCACAGCAGTTTCTGGGTCTGGCCCACTGGCTCAGCAGTTGCTTCCCTGTACCTGCTCTTGTGAAGTTTGCTGCCTCAGGCCTGCTCTGGCCTAGGTTGCTGGCTCAGACCTATTTTTGTAAATGTCCCTGGTCTGGACCCGCTCCTGCGGAGGTCCTTGGCTTGGGGTTGGTTCTGCAAAGGTCTCTGGCTCCAATCTACTCCCTTGGAGGTCCCAGACTCGGGTATTCCTCGACCCGCAGAGGCCCTGGTTTAGGCCTACTACCTCAGAGGTCCCAGACTGATGCCCAGGCCTGCAGAGGTCCTGCCTCAGGTCTACTCCCTTGAAGGTCCCAGATTCACACCTGGACCCACAGCAATATCTGTCTCTGGCCCACCGGCTCACCAGTTGTTCCCTTGTACCTGCTTCTATGGAGCTTGCCATCTCAGGCCTGCTCCAGCCTAGGTCGCTGGCTCTTACTTAGGGTTTCTATTGCTGTGAAGAGACACCATGACCATGGCAGCTCCTATTAGAAAAATATTTAATTGAGGTGGTTTGCTTATAGTTTCAGAAGTTCAGTCCACCATCTTCATGGCACAGCAGACATTGTGCTGGAGAAGCAGCTGAGAGTCCTGCATCTTGTAGGCAACAGGAAATGGTCTCTGATGCCTCAAACTTGTTCTACAGTGAAAATGACCTTGACCTTTAAGTCTTGATCTTCTGACTTCCACCTCTTTAGTGTTGGGATTATAGCCAGTGCTTTGTTTATTGGTTTGTTATTGAGACAGGTCTTATTATGCAGCCCTTGGCTGGCCTCAAACTTGTGATCTTCCTTCCTCACCCCTCTGAGTGCTAAGATTGAGTGTGTGTGTGTGTGTGTGTGTGTGTGTGTGTGTGTGTGTGTGGCCAGATTTTCTGCCATGTTCATGGCTGTTTCCCCCAGGACCTGTCTTTGTGGTTTCTGAGCTGCTAAGTGTCTCCCCCTACTGTTTCCCCACCATCCACCAGAGGCAGAGCTACTCACCTGCAGTTAGCCTCTGGCTTCTGCCCCTGTTTCCAGGCAGCATCCTGAATCACAGTGGCAGTCCTTTGGGGTCACTCACTCCTCCACTGTTTGAAGTGTTTACCTATTTGCAGGAATGAAAGATATATTTTGTTGCCTCATATGCTGTTTCTATAACAGAAGATTGTCACCCCACCACCTTCAGTGAACAATATAAACCTATCTATCTGCAATTTAGAAAACCTGCTTCATAGATTCCTAAATAATGTCTTCTAAAGTTGGGGTTATTTTGCACATATGTGTGTGTCTTATACAAGAGAGTCATGCTTTTAAGCCTATTTCTCATTATCGCCATTTGTCTCCAGCAGATTGTTTTAGACTTTTCCCATAACCAATGTCCACCACTCAGTGGAGTGCAGTGCCATAGAAGCACTGTGTACCTGTGGTTGTCCTGTGGCCCCTGGCAAAGCCATAATAGAAAAATGTTTTTGATACATTAAAACCCTCTTTTCTGTATCCTTGTGGCATAATTTTGTACTTATTGGACAGCACATATAAGATTGGCAAGACGCACTGGAATGCCAGTTGGCATATGTCAGTCACAGTGACACACTCAATCAGAGTGAGAAGAAGTTAGATGCTTCGCTAGAAGTTCCTGGGATGAGGGACGCTTCTCTCATGGCCTGGACTTGCCATGGGCAGGGACTGATATGCTGGCGAATGTTCAACGACCAGCCCAGAAGAGGAGGGAAGTGGGGACACAGGATTGATTTGTGATATTTTCCAGTTTTTACAAATTGATGAACGTAATCAGCTTCGGTGCTTTCCTGAGATCCAGAGCCAGTGTGAGCAGGAGCTGCAGAGAGGAATCGGGGGAGGGAGATGGAGAAGGGGCAGGGAAGGCACTAGTTATGGCCTGAGGACAGATGTGTGAGTGTGAGCAGAGCAAACTAAGGAGAGCACAGTAGGGGATGAATGCACTCAAGAAGAATCCTGAATGTTAGGCTCAAAAGCTTGAATGTTACTGACAGGCCACTGACTCTTACCACTCAGTGACTTCATTTTTGTTCCTTGAAACTACCCTGGCAAAACCAGTATTTACATCACCCAAACTGTACTGCAAATCAAGTCTTAAAAAATTCTAGACAACTAATTTTGAACATTTACCTACACACCACTACTTGAGATCATTAAGCTGGCTCAGTTTAGTTAGTGTTACATTTTATCTAATTACATGTATATGTATTTGTATATGTATATGTGTGTTTTGCCTGTATGTATGTCTGTGCACACATGTACAGTGTCTACAGAGGCCAGAAGAAGGCACTGGATCCCCTGGAACTGGAGTTACAAATGATTGTGAGCCACCACACGGGTTCTGGGCATCTAGGTGTTCTGTAAACATTCCCGTCTCCTAACCACTGAGCCATCTCTCCAGCCCCTCGGTGAGGTCAGATAAGCAGTGTGTTCTCACTCTCTTCTCATAGCTGTAACACAGGGGCAGTTACAGCCTAGCTTGATTATTGATTCAGTGTCATTTTTTTTTTACTCAAATTCCTTTGACTAAAGCAATTCCGGTGGCCAGCCCCAGCATCAGAGGAATGCAGCAAGGCATTCCCACTTCTGGTGGAAAGAATATCATATCTCAGGACATAGGGTGTGGAAAGGGGACAGAAGAAAGTCACAACTGTCCCCTGGAGCTCCACTTTTAATACTTTTGAATACATGCCCAAAACATTTTTAATTTTCTGATTGGTCATCTCTCAGGATTTTGTTTTGTTGGGACAGGGTCAGTCATCCAAGCTTGCTTAAACTCATTGTGTAACTTATCCTGGTCTCAAACTCATCTTGGTCCTCCTGTGTTCACCTCCTGGGTGTTAGAATCACAGTTTAAGACACCACACCCTGCTGACTTTTCTGTTTTCCCCAGTGTCTGCTCCGTTTCACATTCCTCACCTTCTCTCCATAAAGGATGGGAATTCTCTGCATTCTAGTTAACACTTGCTAGAGTCTCTCTCCCTCCCCGTATGTGTGTGTGTTTTAGCACTATAGACATTTATATAGGTGCATAAGGGGCCACGTTTTATTATTAATTTGTATTTCTCTAATGATAGCTGAGGATGACCTGTGTTTCTTTTTCTTACTATGATCCCTCTAGCATGTTGTGTAAACCAACAGAGCAGTCACTCTCCAGACGCTCTGCCCCATTTGTCTGTGCTCATTCACGTGGGTTACACCAAGTACGATACACGAGTCTTCTCTCATCTTCAGATTGTAAGTGGCTGGAAGGAGTGTAGCTTTCTGCTCTACCGCTAAGTTAAGGCTGGAAGGCATGTCTGAGGTGTGGCTATTCCCTGGGAAATGAGTGTAGTGTGAGTGTCGGGTCCACGCAACAGGCCTGACAGGTAGAATCCACATAGGCATCCACATGTTCTCTCCCATGGTGCACCGCATTCTCTCCCTTTTCCTCAGGTACAAGCCTCGGGAGAAGTTAAAAGTGAACTTTGGGACCCCAGAGTTCCTGGCCCCAGAAGTTGTTAACTATGAGTTTGTCTCCTTCCCGACAGACATGTGGAGTGTGGGAGTTATCACCTACATGCTGTGAGTACCCAGGACCTCGTTCTGGGTGGGACTGGGGCTATCCGTCTTATGGTGGTACTTTTAGAAACGGAAAAACACAGTTTTGGGGGTGTTCTCAGGACCACTCATAGAGGAGCAGACTAGTGAGACAGAAGAAAGGCAGCCAGCTAAGGATGTGCTACAAATGGATCTTACTTCTAGATACTGAATAAGATGAGGGCGTGACTGTTCCTAAGTGTGGTTGAGGAGAAGGTTTCGGTGTAGTTATGAGGGGGAGGACATCCAGAGGCGCCTGGAAGAGTCCAGACTGAACCGAGCCCTGCGGATGGGATGAAGAATGAGAGAGGAAGAGAAGAAGGGGTGGGGGCCAGGGGACCAAGAAGGCAAGAGAGGAACCAGGAGCCAAATGCTTGCCACAAAGAATGAGTTTATATAGAAAAGAGAAGCTGGGGAAAGGGAATCCCAGTCCCTGGGAGGTAGAGGTTTAGGGTAGGGGGCAGATGAGAAGTGCTGTCAGGAGCCATAGGTACTGAGTGATGCTGGGAGGGATGGAGGAGCCACAGGTTCTGAGTGATACTGGGAGGAGCCACAGGTACTGAGTGATGCTGGGAGAGATGGAGGAGCCACAGGTACTGAGTGATGCTGGGAGGGATGGAGGAGCCACAGGTACTGAGTGATGCTGGGAGGGATGGAGGAGCCACAGGTACTGAGTGATGCTGGGAGGAGCCACAGGTACTGAGTGATGCTGGGAGAGATGGGAGGAGCCACAGGTACTGAGTGATGCTGGGAGGGATGGAGGAGCCACAGGTACTGAGTGATGCTGGGAGGGATGGAGGAGCCACAGGTACTGAGTGATGCTGGGAGGGATGGAGGAGCCACAGGTACTGAGTGATGCTGGGAGGAGCCACAGGTACTGAGTGATGCTGGGAGGAGCCACAGGTTCTGAGTGATGCTGGGGGGGATGGGGGGAGCCACGGGTACTGAGTGATGCTGGGAGGGATGGAGGAGCCACAGGTACTGAGTGATGCTGGGAGGAGCCACAGGTTCTGAGTGATGCTGGGGGGGATGGGGGGAGCCATGGGTACTGAGTGATGCTGGGAGGGATGGAGGAGCCACAGGTACTGAGTGATGCTGGGAGGAGCCACAGGTTCTGAGTGATGCTGGGAGGAGCCACAGGTACTGAGTGATGCTGGGAGGAGCCACAGGTACTGAGTGATGCTGGGAGGAGCCACAGGTACTGAGTGATGCTGGGAGGAGCCACAGGTACTGAGTGATGCTGGGAAGGTTGTCCAGGATCCAATTTGATGTCAAACACTTTAACTGCTATATTTATAGATCTCTGAAGAGTCTGAGGTCCATTATCTATTAAGTATACTTGATATAAGCGAACTTGACTTGTTTTTAGTTACTTACATTTGGCTTAACCTTGGGAACATACACAGGAGGCTACATAAAGCTCACTAAATAAATTGCATTTGTACTTAGCGTGACTATGAGGCTAGTTCCAAGCACATGAAAGAATCTGATCATTTTTAGTAAGGTAACTGACCATTAACTTGCAAGTCTTAATTATTTTTTAACAGTTTACAAGTTAGTAGCTTTCATAAGATTAGGATTTTAGTTTTATCCCCGTTAAGTTTGGGCCTTAAAAATTTGAGTTGAAGATTCTTTAGTATCAAAATAAAACTTTAGACTATAAATACAGTTCATAGAGAGACTGGGAACTTTAAATACAATCTATAGAGGGATTTGGGTCCTTATTTTCTTGATCTTTTTATAGTACATGATTACAGAATATCACAGTTTCTTATATGGGCCAGTTTATCCAATAGCTAAAGCTTAATAAAATTAGCAAAGACAAAGCGGCTAGACATGTATCTTCAAGTCTGTTACTGTTATCCCAAGAAGACCTTGGGAATTTATAAACCTTATTTATCAAACATGTTATTCCTTATTTAAGTTTTCTAGAAGCCTGTTGTTGAACACAGTTAACAAAGACATATGTAGTTATGCATACAGCTCTAAGCCAGTTTCTATTAACCTGTGTAGACCTTTATAACCTTAGGAATTTCTCATCAAACAAAACTCCATCCTAATTCAAGATATTTTGGCGACCGGCTGTTGCCTCCTTCCTCTAAAAGGAGATACAATGATACGCAGAGGGCCTAGTAGGACTAAGAAGTTTTATGATGGTTGTTTTAGTTGGTTTATACCACATGATCATCTTCACCAAGATGGTGGTAAAGTTTCATGGTATGTACCCTTTAACCTTAGTAAAGGTGACTGCCAGCCATGTGTTTGCTTCCATCCTAATGAGGTCATCAGTCAAGATGGAGGCAAGCCACATGACTGCTATTTAAAACATCTATTTTTTTCTAAACAAGAGTTGAATTCAAGTTACATATACTGTAAGCAGATCTATTTTTTATAGCAGTTAAATCACATATAGCAAATTAATTTGAAATCTTTTGTGTTAAGTTTCAAGTTGTTTTTTGGTGACAGATTCTTTAACCACATTCAGTGAATTTTCAAATGCTGAGATAAAGAGTGTTTACACAATAGTCTCAGAAGATTCCTCGAGAGCAGAGTGCAGAGAAATTGTAGAGATAAAAGATTGTAAAGAGTGGAGAGTGGAGACTTTGGGGACCGTAGAGCAGGGAAAGTTTAAATCTAAGAGGTTTGTGGTCCTTTGTATGGTGGCAGAAGCTGTTGTGATTGGGGAGAATTTGAAAACCGAGTGTGCCAATTTTTGGCCAATGATTGAGCTGAACTGGGACCAAACCATTTGCAGTAAGACAGTGAGGTTTAATAAAACCTGAGCCCAAGACAGAAAGAAGGAGGAGCTGAAAAAGGAACTCCACCCAAGGGAGGTTCGGGTAAGCTCCAAGAGGGAGCTGAGAGCTGAGAACAGTGTAGCCGTGAGGACCAAGGTCCGCAGATAGGAGCTCTGCCTGAAGGAGACTCCTAGAGGCCACAAGGGCTGCAGCTCCTCAGGGGAGGCAAGGATGCTCCTAAAGGAGCCGAGAACAAAGGGAGCAGAGGAGGTAAGTGTTGTGGTGACAACAATGTCAATTCGGGGCCTCTCCATATGTGATAGGGCCCCAGGAAGGTGAGAGGAGCTTCCTGGCACACTGTAGACAAAGCAGGCAGCTCCAGGGTGGCATGGAGTAGAAGATGAGAGATGCCTGGTTAGAGCAAGTAGAAGAGAAAACAGCTGGAGGTGGGCAGGAGAGGCTCTTGGGAAAAGGGAGGGTTCCAATGGAGGGAAGTGTGTAAGGGTTGCTCAAGGGGTGGGGCCCCAGAGGGTGCTGGAGGCTTCTTAGTAGATAGATGCCCATGTGGTGGGTGCTCCAGAGGACACAGGAGGCTCCAGACGCCAGAGAGAGGACATTCACCCAGTAGGTGAGGAAAGGCGGATGGCTAGAGCAGGCGGAAGAAAGAAGCCATGAGGAGTTAGACTCTAGAATTTGAAGTCAAATATGGTGGGTGGCAGAAACCAGCAGAAGCAAGTGATCCCTGCATACCTCAGGACAGTCAGATCAGCAGCTTGGTTTGGAGAGGCCGAGTCCCCTGGAAGGGAGCGCATAAACACCAATCCTGTGGGTTCGGCACTAAAGGAATGAAGATGAGGACGTGACCGCTCTAGGTATGACTGAGGGAAAGGGTTTTGTTCTAGGTATGAGGCATCTGGAAGAGTCCAGACTTAACTGGACCATGACGGGGTGGGGAGGAGCAAGAGAAGAAGGGACGGCAAAGTTAGGTTATCTTGTCTCTCTGCCTTAGCCTGAGCATAGTAAAGCCAATATTTCATTAGTTTGAAAGACAATAGTATCTATTAGCACCTAGCTGTCCCAGAGAAATAAAAAGCTATTTTTAAATAAATACACACACTGGGCATGGTGGCACACACCTTTAATCCCAACACTCAGGAGGCAAAGGCAGGAAGATCTCTCTGAGTTCACGGACAGCCTGGTCTACATAGTGAGTTACAGAATAGCAAGGGTTAACTAGAAAGGCACCGTCTCGATAACAAAAATAAACAGAAACACACTTGACAGCTGGACACATTGTGTTAGACTCCACTCTACAGATCCTCTAGAGATATTGAAAGGGTGATATGTGATAGGCTGTTCAGAATGTCCTCCCCCCCCCCGCCTCCTTCACGTGAACACGTGGAACCACAGGCAGTGGAGAAGCAATGGAAATAGAGCTCGTGACACACTGAGCGTGTGACTCACTGAGCGTGTGACACACTGAGCGTGTGACTCCACTCATGGTCCTTTCTCTCCTCTGTAGACTCAGTGGTTTGTCCCCATTTCTAGGGGAAACAGATGCAGAGACCATGAATTTCATTGTGAACTGTAGCTGGGATTTTGATGCTGATACCTTCAAGGGGCTGTCAGAGGATGCCAAGGACTTTGTTTCCCGGTTGCTGGTCAAAGAAAAGAGGTATTTTTAATTTCTAGTCACTCAGTGACCATTATAACAGACCCCGGTCTGTGTGCTGAGCTGGAATGCTGAATCCTTTCATCCTGGGGGATTTCTTAGTCTGTTACTTGTGTGGAAGATTAAAAGGAGCAGCAGCAGGACAACGGGAATTACTCTAAAAACTAGACAAGTCAGAATCTTAGAAAGAGTTATATTACAAGTGAGTCCTATTCCCAAGTTATCACTTACAAAGAGTTAACATTGAAAAAAAAAGTTGAGATATTATATCCGAGCTCTTTCTTTATCCCACCTGCCAGCTCCCAAATAATGAAATGGAGACTTAGTAATGAGTGCTCAGCCTTGGCTTAGGCTTGTCTCACTAGCTCTTTAACTTAATTTAACTTGTGTCTCTTCATCTGTGTTTTGCCTCAGGGCTTTTTTTTTTTTTTTACCTTTCTTTCACTCTGTATGTTCTGCTTTCTTGCTTCCTCTGTGTCTGGCTGCCCCCTGGTATCTCCCTGCTGTCTCTTGTTTTTATTCTCTATCTTCCTCTGTCTCTCTGGAACCTAGATTCTTCCTCCTACTTACTCTCTCTGCCCGGAAGTCCTGCCTATACCTCCTGCCTAGCTATTGGCCATTTAGCTTTTTGTCAGACCAATCAGGTACCTTAGGCAGGCAAGGTAGACAAATACAACACATCTTTACAAAGTTAAACTAATAGTCACCACAAGATATGAAGGCGTCATCCTTCAGAATACAGGTCTGAGTGCTTCGTTTCTTGGTCACAAAGGCCTCTCTAGATTTCAGCAGTGTCTTAGGGTGACTATTGCAGTGGTGAAACACCATGCTGACAGCAAATTTGGGGAGGAAAGGGTCTATTGCATGCACAGTTTCTGCCATCCAAAGCAGTGAGGACAGGAACTCACAAAGGCTCGGAATCTGGAGGCAGGAGCTGAGGCAGAGACGATGGAGGGGTGCAGCTTACTGGCTTGCTCTGCATGGCTTGCTCAGCCTGCTTTCTTATGGAACCCAGGAGCACCAGCCCAGGAATGGCACCACCTACCATGGGCTGGGTCCTCCTCCCACCAATCACAAATCAACAAAATGTCCTATAGACTTGCCCACAGACAATCTTATGAAAGCATTTTCTCAATTGAGGTTTCCTCTTCTCAGATGACCCTAGCTTGTGTCAAGTTGACTTAAAATTTTTGATACTCAGACATAAAATAATTGAAAATAATCAATGACATCAAAAGTACATCCCCCCAGGAGAAAGGCCCAAGAGTCCAGACTTTAGGAAAACTCACTGCTCTCTTTGTACTGTGAAAACCTTCTAGGTGGAAACCCCAGACTTGTAGGTTCAGATGAGCCACATTCTCCTAAGAGCAATCCAAGCGAGTCTTCCTTTGCTCTGCCTTAGTTTCCCTAGCCCTTCACGGGAGGTGATTGTGAGTCACTGGGAAGCAAGATTCCCCGGAGGTCAGGAAACTTCCACTGACAACTTCCTGGATATTGTGAGGAACGGAAGGTCGGGTGCCTGCGTGAATCTGCCTGAGTGATGAACCTGCGCCATCGACTCAGGCTTCCTACCCAGTGGAACAGGCTTTTAGACAACTCTCAAAGGCTAGTGCAACTCAAACTTTCTACTGCGTTTGACTCCACAGCTGCAGGATGAGCGCCACACAGTGCCTGAAACACGAGTGGTTAAACCATTTGCCTGCCAAAGCCTCGGGATCCAACGTCCGTCTCAGATCCCAGTTGTTGCTGCAGAAATATATGGCCCAGAGCAAATGGAAGGTATTTTGTTTTTTCCTTCAGTAAAAGCCACGTTTGTCTTCTGTCCTTTGAAAGAATTACAGCCAAATTTTAACTAATACATGGATTCCTGATACCATGATTATTTAAAGGGAAAACTCTCATGTCGCAGATGCTAGCTGGATTACGAGGTGACACAGGACTGGGCATGATGGTAGATGCTTTTAATCTCAGTGACCTGAGAGGCAGAGGAAGAGGAAGGCAGATCACTGAGTTCAAGGCTGGCTTACTCTACATATCAAGTTCCAGGACAGCCAGGGCTACATAGTGAGATCAGGTTACAAATAAACAACCAACAAACAAACAAACATGCCACAGATCAGAAATCACTGGTATAAAAATGATGTTAGCCGTTAACTGTCTGAATTCTTGAAGTACCAGGATGAAACTAAGTGCATATTCTCAGTGGCGACAGCAGGCAGGATCCTGGCTTACCCGTGTGTAGCTAGAGGCTTGATCCTGTCACATTTCAGAGATGTGAGATGGAAAACCCATATTTTACATGTTATTCACCATGGATCCGTTTGGTCCCATCAACACAGAACCTGTCTTAACAGCAATTGTTTTCCAGGGAACTAGCTTTCCAAGATTTTGGTGTTGACTTAGATCCCCATGGGGAGACACAACAACAGGATTTTGTGCTGGGCTGGGCATGTGTGAGGCTCTTGGTTCAAACCTCAGCATCAAACAAACAAACAAATAAACAAGAAACCCCCACCTATATTTCCCTCAACTCAGAAACAGACAGTGAAAGCAAAACCCCTTTCCTTGGATCCAGGACTTAAGCACAAATATGCACACAGCCCTGTGAAGCAAGCATTTACACTACTCCAGTAGTATAGGTCAGTATGTTTTCTTTTCTGCACCATTTGCTTCTAGTGCACAGGTTGGATTTGAAGACCTGTTGGTGACTATAAGTTATAATTTGAAAACTTGTTCCAGAGAGCTCTATTTTCCACTTGGAAGGGCAGAATAACTTTCCTTCTCAGTCATGACTCAGAATGTGACTGTTGGTTATTCTGGACACTCGGTCCCCCTTTGGAGCACCGGTTTTATTTATTTTTCATTTATTAAAAATAGTTTTTCCTCCTCACATAATATATCCCGATTATGGTTTCCTCTCCCTCTACTTCTCCCAGTCCCTCCCTACCTCCCCTCTCATCTGGATCCATTTCCTTTCTGCCTCTCATTAGAAAACAAACAGGCTTCTAAGGGATAATAATAAAATAAGATATAATAAGACAAAACAAAAACTAACACGTTGGAATTGGACAAAGAAAACAGAAGGAAAAGAGCCCAAGAGAAGGCACGAGAGTCAGAGACCCACTTGTTCACACTTAGGGTACGAGTTTTTAATACGCCTACATGCCTAGGCTTGTTTTTTCATCATTTCCACTTAAGTGTACCTAAAGATATTCCTTTGTTTCTCTTTTATCCCCTTCCCCCACCTTACTTCAAGAAACATTTCCACGTGGTGACTGCAGTCAACAGGTTAAGGAAATTTCCAACGTGTCCCTAATCTTCAACTCTGCTGCTCCACTGGGCCCAGGAATTCTTGAGACAACGTGAGGTGGTCATATGAAGAGATTACTCAAGATTTTATGTAGCCTGGCCTTTTGCTATCATTGATTCCTCTTGGTTTGCAAAGAATGATGGAAGAAAGAGAGAGAAAGAAAAGAAGAAAAAAGAGAGAAGAAAAGGACAAGGAAGAAAGCTAGGGAGGAAGAAAGGTTGTTGTTGCCCTCCTTGTGGATAAAAAGTGTTTGGTTTGGTTTGGTTTTGTAAGCTCTAGGAATGTTTCTCTGCCTTGTAAGATCACCAGGTCTGATACACTGCTTCCTGCCTAGTGCCCTTTCTGTTGGTAATAAGAGAAGGCGTGCTCAGGATGGGCAGGGAAGTCCTACCTGGCTTTAGTCAAGTTTGAATTCTAGACTTGTCATGATTAAAGAACTCAGCAGCGAGGGAAGTATGGATCTGGAAAGGGTTAGGGGCAAGAGTGGGGAATGAATATGACCAGAACATATTGTATGAAATCCTCAAAGAATTAATAAAATATATTTTTAAAAAGGAATCGGTAGATTTGAGCTGCTTGCACCTGGTCAGAGACGCTCCTTTCTGCAGTGGTGGTAGTGAGTGCCCAGACTGGGAACCGGGCAAAGCGCAAAGCAAGTAGGCTCCGCTCTGGGTGAGTCATCTTATTACCCTCCCGCTATCCAAGGCTCAGGGAAAGCCACAGAAGAGTGGACAGAAAGAATCTAAGAGTTGGGGAGGAGGATGAATTGAGTGAGTGCTCTGAAGTGCTGTCTCCTAGACACGACTTTCGCAGGCATCCAACTCACAGCTTCTGTAGCTACAAGATCAAGTCAGTCAAAAACGAATGGGAGGGAACTCCTGAGGTTCACCCCTATTGGTGGAGCTGTTGGCAATCGATAGCTGATGGGGTAGGGAGAATCCTTCTCCTCCAGCCTCTAGTAGTAGCTGTTCATGTCCCTGTGGATGCTACATTCTCATGTGCATATGAGCAGTACTGTTAGACTTGGGAGTTCCCTAATAGCAAAACAATAAATGAAAAGAGGATATGAAGCTAGGAAGGAGATGGGGTGGGAGGATATTAGGGAGAACTGGAGGCAGGTAGATGGATACGATCACTATGCACTGTACTACTGTATGGAGTGTTCAAAGAATAAAGAATATCATTGAAAAAACTCTGTAGATTCTTTTGCAAGGAAAGACCTGTCATTTTTTTTTTCTCCCAGTACAAAGGTTTCCAGTGTCAAGAATTCCTAGAATTAGGACTGACTTAAGGGCAACAATCTCATACTTCTCCACTCTGCTCTCAGGATATCTGAGAAGAACCTTCGAATGTTTTAACTCCTCTTTTAAGAGTCAATATTGGTCAGGCAGTGGTGGCACATTCTTTAATCCCAGCACTCGGGAGGCAGAGGCAGGCAGATATCTGAGTTCGAGGCCGGTCTTGTCTACAGATGTGAGGACATCTAAGGCTACACAGAGAAACTCAAAGAAAAGAAAAGAAAAAACAGAAAAACATTAGCCAGGTATAATGGCTATACCTGCAATCCCAACACTCAAAAGTCTGAGGCAAGAGGATTTCAAGTTGAAGCCAGCTGAGCTACATAATGAGACCCTGTCTCAAAAAAAACATTCCATTTAAATAGAAAATAAAAGAACCATCATCCACCTACATTTCTTTAGTATCATTTGAAATTTTATAACCTATCAGCCTTCAAGATCAAATTTGATTATTTTGAATATGCTTTAAAAACTTGATATGTACCCCCAGCTTCTCTCTAATTCTTACCCATGCTGACATCCCCTTTCTTGGTTATGAATTTCTAGTCTCATAACTCTGGACAGTGATATACACTTTATGGAAGAAAAAGATAACTGTCATGTCTAGCTTTCTGATGGTAACTCAGAAATGACACGGCTGCTGGGGATTGAGTTCAGGTCCTCATGTTTGTATGGCAAGCAGTTTACCACTGAGTCGTCTCTTCAGCCCCCAGATCCGTTTTCCTCCAGACTTTCAGTCACTGTAGTGACCTTTAGTTTTTAGCTAGATGTGTGTCAGTTTCACAGCTTTCTTACACACCCCAACACACACACACACACACACACACACACATACACACACACACAAGACTTTCTGGCAGAGAGCCTGAGTGCAGACAAGAAGTTACTCTGCTGCTGTAGTTCTCAAATTGCAACAGTCCTCAGTGATGCTAGCCCTTGTCAGGATGCTGAGGTTTCCGGGACCATCGTGTGAAAGCCTGCTCCAAGGTGACCACAAATGGACATCTGAAGCAGGGCTGTGAGTACCATCTTAGAGAGACAGTCAGGGGTCTGGCAGAATGTCAGTTATCTTCCTAGGGAAGTATGTAAGGGCAGTCTCCACAGCCTGGAAAGGACTAGAACTGATCTTCTGAGTTCTGTCTACGAGATTGGTTCTTACTCTCCTGGGACTGAGGACCCTCGGATGCTGAATCTTCCTGAAAACACACACAGATTGTTGCACAGATCCAGACAAGCTTGTCCAATAGCAATGCAAAACAAGTGTACAATTTTAATTTTCTCACCATTCCTCTGAATCAGTCATTTAAATCAACTTCAACAATTTAACCAAATTGTGAGAGTCTAACAATGTGCCAAATATTTGAATTGAAGGTACAACTAACTTTTTCAATAGGATTAAAGCCCCCTTCACAGGAGGGACCCCATTCTTCCTCTTATAAAACAAGGCAAAAACCTGTGTCTAGGAAAGACTTGGGTCTGTTGTTGGGTTAGATGGAAATGATGTCCTTATTAAATTGCCCTCTAAACATTTGTGCTTAAACCCATATATTGCTGCTGTTTTTAGACATGAGGAGTTTTTGTTACAGTTGGTGTCAACCTGGTCAAAGATCCAGGAGCAAGTGGCTGTTACTGGCGTCTTTACTACTGATTGGGCACAGCATCCCAATGTCAGCCTTAATGAGAAAAACACAACCATATATGCATATCAAGCCCTCAAGGTGCAGAAAACCATACAGGAGTGGAAAAATGTAATAATTGGAAGAAAAGGAATGGAGCATAGTTATTTGCTCTTGGCCTGATATGGTCATTTGTCAGAGCTCAAGGATGTGGATCCATTCCACCTTGACTAAAGGTCAGAGAGTTCAGGCCTATTATTGCTCCTTCAAGGTTATGACAGGAGGTTTAACCCAGGGTGTGGCTGTCTACAGAATGCTTGGCCTAAAGGTGTGGTCCTTATATCCTCTGCCTAAACAACAGAATACTTAACTCAGGATATAGTTACTTGATGTTTTGGATATTGAAGAGGTAATTGCTCTGTTTGTTCTTTGTATCATGGTAAAGCAGGTTTTTGCCTTCTTCCCCCTCTTTTGGAGTGGGGTATATAAAACTTACGTAAAATAAATGCGGAAAAATTCAGTATTCACTATGTTGTCCTCCCAACTATTCTGTGTCTCTGTCCCCTTTTTTTGTGCCTGTTTTTTCTACGTAACATTTCTAATCCACACGCCCCTACCTTGGAACAAACCCTTCAAGGCTGGACCCCTGACAGATGCCCCCCAGTGTGGGGCTCACAGCAGATGGCGCCAGGATATGTGACCCGTGGTACAAGTGATGAACATAACAGATGAATAAGACACCGCAGGTGTGGACGTGAGCTCTCAAATAAATAATAAATGTGGAAAGGTGTTGATGATCAGGAGTAAAAAAAATTGCATAGCCGGGCGGCGGTGGCCCACGCCTTTAATCCCAGCACTCGGGAGGCAGAGGCAGGCGGATCTCTGTGAGTTCGAGACCAGCCTGGTCTACAAGAGCTAGTTCCAGGACAGGCTCCAAAGCTACAGAGAAACCCTGTCTCGAAAAACCAAAAAAAAAAAAAAAATTGCATATAATTATAGATTTGGGACAAGAAAAAGAGTAGACAGCTGTCTGTACATTTGCTTGGGTATATTTTGATAGCCAGAGGAGCTGGGGTGGAGCAGAAACAAATGCAGAGATTTTTAGAGTTTGTAGATATTGTAAATATCCTGCTCCTCCCACAATGGTGGTACGTTTTTGGACAGCTGCAGGACTCTGGGAAGCAAAGGTACTGCCTGGTTCATGCTCCTGACAAGCTCCTGGCGCTGTGGTCTCAGAAGTGCAGCCTGTTATGGTTTGAGTAAAATGCTGCAGGTTCCCCGAGGGGAGGCAGGCAGCGGGCAGGGGGAACCGAGACCACAGAGGGCCATGAAGGCAGCCAGGTCCCAGACAGGGAGCCTTCAAGTGGCCCGTGGCCCATGAGGACCTGCGGGTTCTAGGCACTGAGCCACATGATGGGTGAGAGACAGGACGGATAGGCACGCCATGCAGAGTGAGGTTGGATATTTATTTAATGGGTTATGGAGGGGAAAGGGAGGGAAGGGGAGAAGGGAGAAGAACAGAGAGAGGCAGAGAGAAATAGAAAAACAAAGAGAGAGGTTAGAGGGGAAGGGGAGAAGTGGAGAGAAGAGAGCAGAAGCAGAAGCAGAAGCTGCCTCTTTGGGAGAGAGATGGAAAGGGAAGTGCTCAGACTGGAAGTTGAAGGAAGATCTGCCTGCCTGGGAGGGTGTGGAGGGGGGAGTGGGTAGGGCTTGTCTCTTAAAGGGACAGGACAGACCATTACATAGCCCCTGTCTGCCACTGCTGAGTGTGCAGGGGAGTGATGGGAACACGTGATGCATGGCCCAGTGATGGCAGTAAGTTGAGGCCTCGAGGAGTCACCACCCTTTTAGGTCTGTTCCTGGGCTCAGAGAAGTAAAAGCAGCTCAGCCATGTACCTCAGAGCTTGGGGAAAGGAAAGTGGGGGTAGTGAAAACAGTGTGTCCCTGCCTGACTAAGCTCCCAGCCAGCCAAGCCTGTGGATGCCTTGGCCTCAAAGTCCTTTCAATGGCAGTTACCTGGGTGCCTGTGATGCAGCTAAGTTTGTCAGTCACCACCATTGCTGGCCTCCAGAAGGACCACTGAACCACAGAGAGCATGACCTGCATCCTGCCAAGACCCAGCAGTCATCAGCAAACTGGAGCCTCCTCCGCTCCACAGGCAGTCACTGCTGGGGAGCAGGGAGCTGCAGGAGACAGGAAAGTTTGGATGGTTGTGCCTCCTGCTGCTGCAGTTAACGGCAGGGAATGGCTGGAGGCAGCATGGCCTGCAAGCCTGACAAGCCTGTATGAGTAGATCAATAGTTTTTAGCAGAGGAGAGGATGTAGACTTCTCCTATTTGGGGGGTTAAAAAGAAATCTGGAGAATGAGAATGATGCAGGATTTGAGAGGAGTTAATGAGACCATGAAGCCCCAGGGAGCTGCTCCACCTACCTAGGAGTCTGTAAAAATGCATGTTGTTGCCTGTCAGATAATGAGAGCTTTTGCAGTTTGGATTAGGAAGATAGTTTGGCTTGTTTAGTACAGAAAAACCAGATGGAATCTAGGCCATATTTTGGTAGGGGACCCAATGTGATCAATGTTTCTTATACTAAGCAACAGGTTGATTGGTTATTTCAAAGCAATGATTCTTGAGCAATTGGGTTTGCTCAATTTATAGACCAAATTGGTAATCTTTTTCCTGCTGATCGATTGCTGCAATTTGCACAAATACATTCCTTTATTTTTTTTTAAATTGTAATGAAAGATCCCTTAAAGGATGCTAATTTAATTTTTATAGATGGTTCTTCCAGTGAAAGAGCAGTGTATGTTGTTGTTGGTAATGGATATGTAGTGCAAATAGCTCTGGCTTTAGCTCAAATGGCTGGGCCGTGAGCTGTTGCTGTAGTATTCCAGCTTTTTGCGAATAAGGCATTTAATTTATAAACTGACAGTCACTACATCTTTAAAGCTCTTCCAGTCATAGAAACTGTCCCCTGCATTGGACCTAGTAATAGTAAAGTTAAATTAGTGTCCCAGCAAATTCAAGATGCCAATCATCAAAGAAAATTGCCATGCTTTGTGGGTCATATTAGAGCCCATCCAAATCTTCCTGGCCCATTGGCTGAAGGTAATGCCTTAGCTGATAAATTTACTCAATTTACCACTTTATCTCAACTTGAGCTTGCTCAGCAGTCATATGCTTTGCATCATCACAATAGTAAAAGCTTAAGAAAACAATTTGGATTAACAAGAGAAATTGCTCATCAGATTGTTAAGCAATGTGATGTATGCCCATAGTATTTACCTGTACCTCATCTGACAGTAAACCCTCGAGGTCTGCTTCCTAATCATTTATGGAAAAAGGATGTTACTCTTGTTGCAGAATTTGGCAAATTAAGATATGTGCATGTGACAATTGATACATATTCAGTTTTCTTAAAGGCCAGACTTCACACTGGAGAAGCCACTAAGCATGCAGTAACTCATTGCTTAAAGTGTTTTTTCATATATGAGAATTCCTAAAATTATAAAAATGGATAATGGATTTGGATATACAAGCAAAGCATTTCAGCAATTTTGTTCCCAGTGGAATATTGAGCATAAAACAGATATTCCTTACAACCCTCAAGGACAAGGAATTGTGGAGTGTGCCCATGTCTTCTTGAAAACACAACTTCAAAAGATAAAAAAGGGGAAATTATACCCCCAGTCATCACATAATGCCTTAAATTATGCCCTTTTATTCTAAATTTCTTGGATGTGGATGCCTGTAAGCAATCTGCTTTATATAGATTTTGGCATGATGACACCAGAGTGACCTTTACTAAATAAAAATGGAAAGAGCCTTGCACTGGTTTATGGAAAGGACCCAACCCTGTTTTAATATGGGGTCGAGGACATATTTGTGTTTTTTCACAAGAGGAGAATGAAGTTCAATGGCTTCCTGAAAGCTTGGTGCCGTTCGTGGAACAGAAGAATACCAGCCCTGATGACACAGTAGCTGCTGAGACCTTCCCAGAGGAGATGGAGTGAGAGATTGCTGAATCTGTGTTCCTGCCCCTCTGATGCTATCATGCTGCAGTCTGAGAAGGAAAGGAGATTGTGGTGATGGTTAAGATTCCTGCTTTCCTGATAGACCTGCTACACAGATTTCTAGACCTTTGCCTATTTGTCTGAGTCCTGTTTACTCTGAAGCTGGCCCAAGAATGCTGACTGAATGTTTGATAGTTTTTCTACACTATATCTTGGGACTCAAAATTCATTTTCCAGTATGGTGTTCCTCTGCTGTAGAAATGGAAAGCCTTGAAAACAGGTACCTCAGAATTTCTCCTCTGGGAGAAAAAGACTTGTTAGAGCCATAGAACACCGTTATGGAGGCAAACATGTGACTGAAGCTCCTCTTCAGAATATGAGGAAAAGTGGCAAAAAAGGTTCTGCTGCTACACAGAGACTGGGACAGCTCAAACTTACCTTTGAAAGTTTAGAAGCAGCAGTGCGATTGGACTATAGGATAGGAAAAAGACTCACAGCTCACCCATCACAGAAACGTTTTCTTGTTTTTTTGTTTAGAACAAAGATATGAGAATTGTGACTTGACAAATCGTGTGTTTATTGTTAATTTTCATACTAGAATCATGGCATTGAACTGCTAATGTTTGTACCTACTTTGGTTTACTATGAAGATGTTACTGGTTAGAAAAAGGTTAGATCTTATATGAGAAAAATTTGACACGATGCCAATGAGTCCTTAGATTTAAAAAGACGAATTTGGATTATGATGTAACTAAAACTGCTAAAGACATTGTAGACCAATCTAAATAGGCTATTCTTTACTCCTTTATTAGGAGGTTTTGTGGTCATAGAAGCATGTGTATCACAAAGCATTATCTACTTGTCTATCTAGTTATTTGTCAACTCTCTCAATGGAAGGTTGGCTCAGAGGAACATGATGTCTAGCTATGAGCTCTCCCTTAACCCTGCAAAACAGAGGCTGATAGTCAATGACTGGTAAGATCTTGTTCCCTCCAGGCAATCTAAGACAGGACATGAATGACGGAATGTATGTACTGATGACGGGTAAGTCCGAAAGGTGAAAGGAAACAACCTAAGCCAGGCACAGTCATCTGTTTTGTGGCAGAAGCACAGGCTTACCCTCTCTGAGATACCACTGAGGAGTGGATGAGGGGTGAGGTAGGAGGGAAGTTGGGGAGAATAGAAGGAGGAAAGGGAGTGGGAACTGGGATTGGTATGTAAAATGAGACAAGATTGTTTCAAAAAAAATGAATAAAAAAGTAAAAAATAAAACAAATCACCCAATTAAATAGGGATATTAAACAGAGTTTTTCAATAGATGAAACACAAATGACTGAGAAACTCTGAAAGAAATGTTCAACATCCTAAGTCACAGGGAAGTGGAAATCAAAACTACTTTGAGATTTTACCTTACACCAGTCAGAATATCTAAGATCAATAAAACAAATAATAGCTCATACTGGTGAGGATGTGGGGTAAGAGGAACACTCATCCATTGCTGGTGGTAGTGCAAACTTGTACAGCCATTATGGAAATCAGTGCAGAAGATTCTCAGGAAGCTGGGAATAGATCTAGCTCAAGACTCAGCTCTACCACTCTTGGAATCTATGCAAAAGACTCTACATCCCACCACAGAGACACTTGTTCCTCCATGTTCATTGCTGCTCTATTCACAATAGCCAGAAATTAGAAGCAGCCTAGATATCCATCAACAGAGGATAAAAACGAGACATTTACATAATGGAGTATTATTCAGCTATTTGAACAAAATAATCAATATTGTGAAATTCACAGATAAATGGAGTAGGGAAAAAATCATCCTGAGATAATCAGACTAAAAAAGACAAATATGTTTTCTTTTATATGTAGATGTTAGCTTTTAAGCCTTTCATAGGCATGCTACAATCCATATAATCATAGAGGTTAGGTATAGAGTAAGGGACTAGGAGGGAGGAGAGGATTTCCCAATGAAGGGAAATAGAATTTATAGTTTTGGAGAGATGGGGGAATTAGAATGAGAGAATTAAATGGGGGGGAGGGTGAAGGGAGGTTAGGAAGGAAATATGGGGAGGGACAACTAATACTAAGGGCTTTTTGCGGGGTCATATGGAAATATACTACAGTAAAAGCTTCTTAAAATATATACACATATTAAAAAAAAATCTAAATGGAGCCCCAAAATAATGGGAATATGCCCCAACTAGACATCTTTTGCCAGCAAGTGAAATCTCGTGCCAAAAATGCATTATATCTAATTGAGTTACTGGTCAAGGGGGCCCCATGGAAACCCCTAAACAATTTGGGCTATTGCCAAGGCTATTGGTTGCTTTCCACAAACTGATGGAAAGGCCCCGTTGCTGAAGACAACACTTTTATCTCAAGCTGGTGCCTTTACTTCTACTGACTAGTGTTCATGGTACTGGAAAGTGCTCTGCACCTTACCAGAGGAGAAAAGGAAACACCAACCAGCTACAAAGTCCTCATTCTACAACAGTGACCTGCCTGGTGCAATAGTGGCACACGATGTGGGAGTAACCAACTACTATTGGACTGGATCTAAGGCCTACTCCATGAGGTGGAACCCATGCCTGACACTGTCCAGGTGGCCAAGACACTGAGACCAGATAGACCATGGTCCTAGGGGAAAACCAAATACTATATTGCTCTGCTAAAGGATCATAGCAATAAAATGACTAACAATATTCTGCTATATCCATAGATCAGTATCTCATTCAGCCATCATCAGAGAAGCTTCCTCCTGCAGTATGTGGGAGTTAATAGAGACCCAAACTGGACAATGTGCAGAGAGAGAGAGAGAGAGAGAGAGAGAGAGAGAGAGAGAGAGAGAGAGAGAGAGAGAGAAACACCTTGGAATACCTTGGAATACTCAGTCCTAAACGGGATGTCTTCGCCCAACCCCTTCCCTTAGGGCCCAGGAAGCTATGAGGAAAAGGAGGCAGAGATTTTAAGTGCCAGATGGGACGGATGGCACCAAGGACTGATGTCTTAGCTACAACAGCACTGACGCACATATGAGCTCGCAGAGACTATGGCAGCATGCACAGGGCCTGCACAGGCCTAAGACACATGGAGTCCTAGTGTTGAGAGGGGGAGGTGGGCATAAGCTCCCACCCCTAACAACAACAGCAAAACTACTTCAGTTCGGCAGCTGCAAAGGAAATTAGTTTTCTCCATATGTAGTCTCACTGCGTTTATAAACCACACGTAAAGGTAGGCCCTATCTATGCCCACTAGAAGGCCAACACAAATTGAACTCCCATGTTATTTTTATACATTTTCTTGTCTCATAGTTCTTTGTTTGGACATTTTTTTCATCTTATTGATGTTTTGCTTATATATTGTGGTTTCTTAATTTGTGTTTTTATGGGCTTTGTGCATGTGTCTTCATTTCTTGTGCTTTTTCTGTTTTTATTTGCCTGTTTGTTTTCTGTAGAAAGAAAGATATGGAGCTGGATGGGTGGGAAGGTGGGAAATATCTGGGAGACGGAGGGGACACTTAGAATATATTGCATGAAAATATTCTCAATCAAAAGAAAAAAATCTATAAAACTCTCAGTATTAAAGGGTTTACTAAGGTTATATTTTTTAGTGTATGGTTATCAAAGAAATAATCTTTGGTGCATTGTGTAATACACAAAAGGTGCTAATATGTAATTCCTTATGTTGGGCCTCTGTATATTTTAAGTTTATTTGGCATTTCTTCACAGCAGATATTGTACTACATGCTTTCATGCATTGGGTCTGATATGCTTTTCTAGGCAGCAGTGAAACAGGTTTCCATGTAACCCACACTGGCTTTAAACTCATTATGGAGTTGAGGATGACTTTAAACTTGATTCTCCTGCCTTCTCTTCCTAAGTGCTGAGATTACCGGAGTGCACTACACCTGGTTTTATGGAGTGCTGGTAATAAAACCCAGGCCTTCGAGCACGACAGTCACTGTAGCAACTGAGACACATCCATAGTCAAAGCAGTACCTTTTAGTTTCCAATTTATAGATAGATCAAACAGAAGTTAATTATATTTGTTCAAGTGGCAAAGCAGAGTGGGTCTTGAACCCAGGAAGTCTGAGTCTGGGTTCCTGAAGTAGTAGGGCTCAGTGCACATGGGCTTTTTCTTCATTTGAGTAGATACAGATTGTTGGCTTAATGAAGATTACTCAAAGCTGAGGACTGCAACTCAAATGCATATAAAAATAACATTTATTGGGCTGGAGAGATGGTTCAGTGGTTAAGAGCCCCAGAGTTTGAGTCCCAGCACCAACATGGCAGTTCATTGTCTGTAACTCTAGTCTTAGCGGACCTGGCATCCTTTTCTGGACTCTACTAGCACCAGGCACACATGTGGTGCACAAACTTATATGCAGGCAAAATGCTTATAAACATAAAATAAAGCAAATATATGTTAAAAAAATAAACATTTATTAACTTAGGCTGTATAACACTGATTTAGTGAAATAAAATTAAAAAAAAATCACAAAAACAGGTTAAATATCTATGACGCCTTTTGGCTTGAAATATACATTCTAGGTGAAGTCAGAGACTTCCTTAAGCTTAACAGAGAAGCAAATGGTCCCAATTCCATCCCACAGGAGGAGACAGACCTGAGTCTATGGAGGTGGCATGGTGATCTAGTTCCATGTGAGGTGCCTAGTGCTAGTGTCTTCCATATTGAGACAATCCTCAGCATTCCTGGCATACACATTTAGACAAGACTGCTCTTCATCTTCCACACTGCAAAGGACGGTAGTGGACCGGAAATCACTCTGCTGTGGCTGTTTGAGCTTTGGCAGCATTTTCCAAAATTTTCCTTTTCCATTCTTCATAATCCTGAGTCAGACTTTCATCTTTCGGTGGTTTATGTGGGGTTTCTATTATTTCTTCCAGTTCTGTAAGGCAAAGTTATCAAAAGTAATTTCAAACTTATATTTACAAATGACATAAAAGTAAAAACTAAAAGTATCTACTTCAGTTAGGGTAAAAGAATGAGACCCTAACGTGAAATCTAACATGGCAGTGTTCACTTTTCCTTTTCTTACATGCTAAGTGTTCTAAGACACTGAACAACAGTTTGTGTTCAAGTAATCCCACCACAAATAGTATGAAGTAGGTGCTAACATTAATCAAGTTACAGATTAGAAAACTGAAGTTTGTTGAAATTGTACTACCTTTTCAAATGCACATAGCCAGTGGGTACTGTTAAGCAATTAAAAAGGAGGCCATCAGCATTAGATTGTCTTTGTAGCTAGAGTTCCATGTAAGTAACTAGAACATAACTTGAGAATACATTTTTAGGGAAAAAAAGTAGCCAATCACAAAAGTTACTTTTCTGATTATTCAAATAGGGACCTCCTCACATTAGAACACACTTAAATAAAGGAAATGAGTAGTTTGACTCAATCGGATGTTTTCTGTTCTCCTTTTAGGTTCAGTTTATTAAGACTTGCTGTTCAAATATGAGGTGGAGTTCTCTGAACCAGTTTTGGGTTTGGTGCTGCCCAATTTACAAGTCAGTCTCTGTTTAAATCCTATTTTATTTGCCAGAAGATTTTATCAGACACAAAGCAGGATATAAACTCAGGCAGCTTAGCTACCCACACTCACAACGTTTTTTCTTAAACTCATTGTGTGGCTCTGAGTGGTCTAGAACTTGCTCTTGTAGACCAGGCTGGCCTTGAACTCAGAGATCTGCCTGCCTCTGCCTTTGAGTGCTGGGACTGAAGGAGTAAGGAGTGTTGGGATTAAAGGTGTGTATCAATCACCATGCTTGTAGGGCAAGTATTTTTAAACATTAGGCAAATTTTTATTTTTTGGCCACTTTAGATCTTTAGATATATTTTTACTTACACTTCTGTTACTTCAATTTAATTTTTACTTAAGAGGCTGTAGATGGTATTAATGTATCACCCATGCTGGCCTGGAATTCACTATATAGACCAACTGGCCTTGAATTTACAGCAATCCTTTTGTGTTTATCTTCGGAGTGCTAGGATTACAGGTGTGTACCACCACACCTGGCTTGAAAAATAGATCTTAGATCCTATCAAGAGATAGTTAGTGGTTAGGCTTTTCTCTAGTGCTGGCTCTTATCACGTAAACTAGGAACGTCACAGGATTGCTCACAGCAAAATCACACAGCACCAATTTCAGCACCAGGACAACTAGTGTGCCCTACCTTTTGCTGGCGATTCAGTCAATATCTTCTTTTTTTTCAGTGCTGGACCTGCTAAATCTCCAGAGTCTCCTTTCAGAAAAGGAAAAGGTGGTTTCAAGGTTAATTTTTTTTATTTAATTTTATTATTTGGTTATGTAGGTCCTTAGTTGAATCACAGAGCCAAAAAAAAAAAAAAAAAAAAGAAAGAAAGAAAGAAAGGAAGGCAGATAATCTTGCTCTTCTTTTTTTCTGGGTGTTTCTCTTGTTAGACATGAGAGTCACTTCCATCCTATTATAGAACTCAGAGGCTGGCATTTAACACTGAAGTTTCTTTGAGTCAGGGTTTCACTATGCAGTGCTGGCTGACCTGGAACTCACTATGTAGACAGGCTGGCCTCAAACACAGACATCTGCCTGTGCCTGCACCCTGAGTGCTGGGACGGCTGCTTGGCTGACGTTTATGTTTCTATTTTCCAGGCACGGATTTGTAGAATCATAATTTATAAGGTACTAGACCAAGGTACTAGACCATTGTATTTGAAAAACTGACATGTCAATTTTTTCACTAAAGAATTCGTAAACCAGCATTTTCAACTACAGAATACTCACTGTTAATCTGCTGCCCAATCTTCTCTAACTGCTTACACAGACGATCAAATATTGCTTTTTTCACACCGGATGTAGTTATCATTTTCGTTTTATCCACTTTTACCTTCAGGATTCTAAAAAATAATTTTATAAGTTTGTTTTTTCCCAATATTACCAATTTTCTTGTTAAGTTACTCAGCTTACAAATTTATTACCCATTGTCTACATTTTACTAAGATTCTCTAGCTGTCTAGATTTTCCTCTATCCCAAATATCATTAGCTAGAAGCTTATAACTTGCTGTCTTATTGATCCGAGAACTAAAATGCACCTGTTCTGCAATAAATGGGGCAAATAAAGACATCTGTTGTAGAGCTTCATGCCTCTTAGATGTTACCAATTAGCAGAATAGACTCATAGTCAAGTGTTCAACAGGAATGCCATATCACTTTGCCCCACTGCCCAAACCCTGAACCCTACTCATATTCCTCTAGAGCAAGCAAACAAAACAACTGGAGCTGGAGAGATGGCTCGGTGGTTAGGAGCACTGGAGGCCTGGGTTGAATTCCTGCACCCACATGGTAGCTCACAGCCACCTGTAACTCCAGGGGATCCAATGCCCTCTTTTGGGCTCCACAAGCAGCACATATACACATATACACACACACCTCAAGATAACTGACCATTTCTTGCTCAATTTAATATAATTCTAAAAGTGGAGTTCTTTCAACTACATTCCTTTCTTGTATAATCACATATCCTCGTTGAATTAAAAGGATATTGTCTGTGAACGACAATCACTTCTAGGTATACTGCTAATCAAGCCAAACACACCAAAATTAATGACTAGATAGTGAGAAATACATTCTTTAATAGACTACTACATGATTTTTATGTAGAAAGTTCTCTCAAAAGGTGAAATAACATAACTTCAAAGTTATAAAAAATTATTAATATTTCATGGTAATAATTCAGTATGTATACTGATAACTAAATATTTTGATGAATCAAACGTAAGAATTTATTTCAGAAATGTTTTATATGCAGATGAACAGTTGTAGGCAGTACTTTTTTTTTTTTTTTTTTTTTTTTTTTTTTGGTTTTTCGAGACAGGGTCTCTCTGCAGCTTTTTTAGAGCCTGTCCTGGAACTAGCTCTTGTAGACCAGGCTGGCCTCGAACTCACAGAGATCCGCCTGCCTCTGCCTCCTGAGTGCTGGGATTAAAGGTGTGCGCCACCACCGCCCGGCCGTAGGCAGTACTTTTTAAACAATATGCCTGGGAAATCAAACATGACCACTGTACTGACAGATTTTATCAGTTACAAAAAGTAGGGTTTGAAATGAGAATACCCTGCTTATTTATATACATGGTTGCCACTTGGAAAGTAAACCTCGTGAAACACTAGTTCTAAGTTGGCAGCTATATTACCAAGTAACCAAAAATCTGAACACCGGGCTACAAACCACAGCATCACAGGTTTACGATAGACAATGTGCTGAGCTGAGGTCAGTGGAATTATAAACATTCTTCCGCAATGAAAAACTCACATCCTGGCAACATTTCCCAGTGGTAAAAGAACACTCAGACTGGAGTGGGGCGCTGAGACACACACACTTGAGATCTCAGCATTTGGGAGTTGGAGGCAGGAGGATTACCATAAGTTTAAGGCCAGCCTAGGATCCACAGTGACTTTCAGGCCAGCATGGACTACACAGCAAAACTCTGCCTCAAACGCCCGCAGCAGCCCCTCCCCGCCTGCAGCCCACTTACTTGCAGGCTGAAAGTAGCGCAGCCGTGGTGAAAAGCGGCCTGGACAAGTCGAGATCTGCTCGCTGTGTTTCCGCAAGACTGGACTCATAGCTAGGAGAAGCAATGTTTGCGAATTATTTGTCAGGGAGGATTATTTCAAAGGGGCTCGAAATGCAATGAGGCAATTTAGAAACAAAACTTAGGTGTAGTTCCACCTGGCTTCCGACTTGAATTGAATGTCCTGACCTATTGCTACCATTTGCTTGTTGGCTGTGCTGTAACAACTGACTCAGATACTTTTTTAAAAAATATTTATTTAAGAGCTGGAGAGATGGTTCAGTGGTTAAGAGCATGTGCTGCTCTTGCTGAGCACCTGGGTTCAATTCTCAGCATTCACATGGTGGCTCCCACTCACCCATAACTCCAGTCGATGGGACCCAATGCCCTCTTCTGACTTGAGGGCACCAGGCATGCATGTAGTACACAGACATACGTGCAGGCGAACACTTACACAAAATAAATAAATTTTAAAAATTACACATACCTTTGCAGTATCTTTGAAGCCATGTTCACTGCTTCTGTACAGCCGAACTGTACGGCTAGGTCTCTTATTCCAATATTTGAATTTAATCCCAGTAAACACTCAAAAGATTTAAGGCAGCTCTGATACATCTTCTTGTTCAAGCCAGACAGCTTAATTAAATAAGCCTTTGAAAGGAAAAACACACAAATTTTGAGTTCAATATATTATTATCCCTAGATATTTATTAAGTGGTATTAATTATGTACTAATGTTATTTAACTCAAAAATCCACAAGCATGTCAAGCGGACTACTATTTCAAAGAACTCATACTATAGAAGGGTATAATCATGCATGCGTACAAATGATTTAAAAATGATTAAATACTGTCTAAGCTGTGTGAAATATCAGAGGGAGACACATATGTGTGCCTTTGGTGGAAATGTGCAATCACTGGGGAAATAAGGGAGTCCTGGGGGTAGAGTGAGGAAGGTGAGTGTCTGGAAGAAAGGGGGGAAGAACAGGATACCCCACCACAGTAGGGCACCGACTCCATTTGGGGGAGTCAGGGGAGCAAGCAGAATCACATTAAGACAAAAAAGGAGCTTGTCAGAAAAGAATCCGGGGGTGGGGCAGGAGGAGTGTGTATTTACAAAACTACAAGTCACTAGTACAGCTTGGGGTCAGGGTAAAAGAGATCGAAGCATTGGATAGCGACAGAAAGTGAAGAGCTTTAACGAACACATCAACTACAACACAAGCACTGTTAGATACATCACACAAAGATAGATTTTTTTTTTTTTAATCGAGCCATAACAATAATCCAGGGAAAGACTTTTTTTTTAAGTCCTCACTTTATGGCAGAAACTGGCAGCTCACAGAGCTTAGTAAATAGTACTAACATTTGGTTCCGACATGTGACTCTTCCTGACTCTAAAACCCTAAAACATTAAGGATTTTGAGAAGGCCTGGTTCAACTTTCAACAGTTGGAATCCAGAATAGCAGGGAAGAAGAACCCGTGGGCATGTCTGGGGGGATTACGTAACTCGATTAATTGAGGTGGGAAGATGTGCTCACTGTGGGTGGTATAATTTCCTGCCACAGGATTCTGGCCTGTGTAAAAAAGGAGAAAGTGAACCGGGTACAATGATTCACTGATTTCTCCTTCCTGGCTGTAGCTGTCATGTAGATTCGTCAAGTCCTTCGATTTCTGAGCCAGGATAGATTGTACCCTTAGTTAAGAGGTAGAAACCCTCTCCTGTGAGCTGCTTTTATCGGGGTAATTTATCACAGCAACACGAAAAGCCACCCCCAAGAAGATGAAAATGAAACAAAGAAGCCTGAGCGCACATCAGATCGTTCACATGTCATATGGAGGCACCTACTCTATCCAAGGGGCACTCCATGCAGGCAGCGGCAAGGTCGAGGCATATGACAGCACTGCTGGTTTCTGAGCTGTGTGCAGACAGACCGGTGCACTTCACCTTGGACAGCCGCAAGTACTCTTCTGCTTTCCTGGGGATAAACGCAATACGTTCATTAAGATTGTTCCAGAACTCAGTCCAACACTAAGGCAAAGAATTGACTGCAGCACGGTGGACTCATACCCCATCGAACTTCTGTGCAAGTTCATTTGGGGCCTAGAATACACATCCTTTGGAAACGGGAAAAATGACTCCAGACCTAGGTATGTCCCAAGCGCTTTTAAAGAAGAGTGAATCCAAGTCTCCCCAAACAACCCCTCTCCTTACAACATTCCTTGAAGAAGTACACAGAGAAGAACACAGGCAGGTTAGAGCAAATCAAATTCTTTCTTTCTCTTCCTTAAAGTGGTTCTCAGTTTTGGAGGGTTGTGGAAACAATTCTGAGTCCCACACCATTTCTGGCCAGTAGCCCCGGGATGAGGCGTACGAACGTTTTATTTCTAACAAGATGACATTGTTGCTGCGGCGGGTTCGGGGCCACATTTTACAGTTCTCTATTTAAATGATTACGGAGTCCCATCTTCACATCTATTTCAGTGCTCCTTTCTTCGCCTTCCCTCACCTCACTGGGTGCTCTATCCGTCTGCCTGCAATCGCTTCACTTCCAACGACAAAATCATACACCGATCCTCCCAGTCACAGGGCTTCTGAAGACCGAGGCGATCTGGGCCACTCGTGACACGTTTTTCCACGCGTGGCACTATCTAACAAATCAGCCTCAAAGCCATTGGAACCTTTCCTGAATTCTTACGCCCTACTCGTCCTTCCAGCTTTTCACTCTGTATTGTATCTACCTGACTCTTGCCCTTTACAGTCATATCCACGGGGTCTGCGCATGCCTGGCACCCACCACCGTAAACAGGTTCTCGAGCCTGAGAAATGACCAGAGGTTCACCCTGACTGGTTCCCTTTCCGACCGCAGCGCATCCCACAGAGTAGACGACTACGGACGCGCTCTCAAGTCACCCCACAAGCCTGAAAGTTTTTCTCGTGGTAGGGCCGCCCGAGTTTCGCTCAGACCCGTGTGCGGTCATTCCCGCACCGCCAGTGCCTCCAGCGTCGCCATAGGGGGTGGATCCAGGGCCGCGGGGCAGGGACGTATTCCAGCACTCACGGCCGCACTCACCTCAGGACACCCGGCTCCGCAAGACCGAGGCGCCGGGCGAGGCGCCGCACCAGCTCCGACTCCATCGCTGGAAGAAATGCGCGCCGAAATGCAGACTGACTGAGCGCTAAGACCCGCCCCCGGCGCCTCCGGATTGGTCGCGACAAGAAAATGAGAGCGTTCCACAAGCCAATCCTGGTCTTCCTTCTGCGCAAATGCACACGAGGGTGCGCTGGTCCCGGCGAGGTGAACGAGCCCAGCGCTCTATGGCTGCTCCTTCTGCCGCGATCCCCGGCAACACGGCTTCGCTTCCCGCTGTCCGTAGCCCGTGCCGCCGCAGGACCGGTATCGCCCCGCCCCGTCCACTACACACTACCGTCTGCCTCCCTCCGCAAACCCACGCGAGACTTGAAGTAGGCCAATCGAAAAGCCGCTACCGGCCAAGGGCGGGGCTAGAGAGGGCGGGGCTCGGGAGGTCGCGTCACCTGACGGCGGGCGGCTCCGGCGGAGTAGGCTGTGCTGCTTGCGGGTCCACGGAGTCGCCATGGTGAGTGCGGGGAAGCCGTGGGCCGGTGGGTTGCCCGGGTCGCCGTCCTCGCTTGCTCCCGGCGGACGGGGAGCCTCGCGGGCAGTGTCGGGGCCGGACGTTCCGATCGAGGCCGTCCTCGCTGGACGGGGCCTGCGGGATGGGGCACGGGCTGCGGAAGGCCGCGAGTAGGTTGCGGTGGGTTGCAGTGGGCGGTGGCGCTGGGTTTGGTCTTTGCCCCGAGAGCGGGCGGCCTCTCTAATGGGTGTCCGGGGCTGGAGGCTTGGGTGTCGGCGGAGGCCCGCAGCCTGTATGGAATGGCCGCCTTCCGCGAGTCGGAGTCCCAGGTCTGCGCTGCCGCAGATGGGGTTGAGGCTGAGAGGAGCCTTGGAGCTTTGGGCTGGCGCGGTAGCTGGGACGCGCCCTGATGGTGCCTCTCCACCTTTGTGCTCAGCTGTGGTCGCGGGCCCCATGGCTTTTTCTGTGCTGGAAAGATCTTCCAATGGGGCCGCAGTGGTCGCCGGCCTTCGCTGGCCGCATAGCTCCCTGATCTTGCAGTGCTGTCAGCGAATTCTAGGGACCCGCTCACGTGAGTTTCCCGAAGGGCTGGCTCATGCTTGCTTTCGCCGAACCCAGCCATCAGAAAGGAGACCACTTTTCCTTTCTCCTTGGTTCACCGAGGACTCTAGCGCGCTTGCTGGAAGCAGTGGTTCTTCTTTGCGTTTCTCTGTGATGGTAGCCCGTCGTGGCTCGGCACTTCTAGCTTCATGAACACGAACTTCCTCAAAATTCGAACCCTGTCTGTATTCCACAGGGCAGGTTGTCATTTGCATCCCTACTAGCATTTGATGAACGCTGCACTGAACAGATAATGTTTTGGGATGATGGTGTGCTTATGTACGTTTTAATTCTTTCAGTATCTGGTCTTTGTATTCAGAATTCTATATTTCACTTTAAGTGTGTTAATAGGAAACACCCGTAGTAAGTATTTTTTTTTTATTTTTTAAATATTTTATTATTATGTATACAGTGTTCTGCCTCCATGTATGACAGCAGGTCAGAAGAGGGCACCAGATCTCATTGTAGATGGTTGTGAGCCACCATGTGGGTGCTGGGAATTGAACTCAGGACCTCTGGAAGAACAGTCAGTGTTCTTAACCTCTGAGCCATCTCTCCAGCCCTGTAGTAAGTATTTTTGTTGTTGATTTTGTTGAAGTGGAGCTTGGAGAGGTTATCTTGCTAGGCTCCGACCAGCCTGGTATTCATGGGCCTCTGTTCCAGCTTGCTGAGTTCTGAACATTTGCTCCCACAATTTGCTAAATCTTTGATGTGTACTACTTTAATATATTTTGTCTTACCAGATGTTTTTTTTTTTCTCTCAGAACTTTTGCAGTCCAGATTTTGTACATGACCGGTGTGTAGTTTAACTTTAGAATTTGTTTTTTCAACACTTCCTAGTTGGCGTAGAGTGTAACACAAAGCATTTGTGGATACCCTTCAGACTCCATTCATGTGCTGGGTGAGCCAGGCTGGAGCAGATTTTCCTGTAAACTTTATTGAGAACCCAAACCTAGGTATCAGTTCTGTCATAGGCAGTCTTCGGGGTCTGAGCGGGAACACAGTCTTTGAGTCTTACCTTTGCATCTGGAAACGAGTGTTGGTCTCCTTGGCGCTTTCCACCTAGAAATCCTGAGTCCTGTTCAACTCACAAATCATCTGGTGGAGAAGACATGCTTTTGAAACACACTGTAGTACAGTACTTTGGGATTATGATATGATAGAGTTGTGTCGGGAGCTTGGGGAAGACTTTGGGAGGTAATGTGAACAGATTCTGAGGAGAACGGGCAGGAATTCTCAGCATGGAGAGAAAAGAATATTGCTGTTTAGTGTTCCTGGTGTGCTCCCTCCTAAGACTTTTGGGGTGTTGTTAAGTTAGTGTACGTATGGAATTCAAAAGTGTAGGGCTTTTGTTGTTTGCTTATTTCTTTTTGCAGTTCTAGGGATTGAACCCAAGGCCTTCCGCCTACTAGATATAAACTCCAACACAAATTCCCTAGCCCAGATTGTTTTAAAGTTTCTGTTCACTCATCATCCTCTGAAGTATTTGTTCCTTAACCAAACCAGTTTTAACTACCATTCTCATCAACATGATCAGATGTGGTGTCTTTACGGGATTAGTTTTCATCTTACTGTTGCTTTGTGTTGTGTTGTCATATTACATCTGCAGCCTATCAGTGGGAAAATTGACCAACAAATAGTTCCTACAACCAGTAGGGGTAATGCTTTCATTTAAAAGGAACATGCTAATAACTAACGCTTACGAAGTCTTTATTACTAAGTTACACATTCAGAACTTTGTGTGCTGTTTTATTTCCCAAGTCTATACCAAAAAATGTGTGCCCTCTTATAGTCCATTTTATAGCTGCGTAGTAAAGGTTATTTACACACAAAGCTGGGAACAGTCCATATTTCTATAGGTGAGTGAACCAGTACATGTGTATATGTAAATATAAACATATATACACATATATGCACACACACATACAGTCTTTAAAAGGAGGGAAATTCTGACAAATACTTTCATACAGATGAACCTTGAACATAACTCTAAATGAAATAAGCCAGACACAAAGGAAAAATGCTGCATAATTCCATGCATATAAATATAGTAGTAAAATTGCTTGCCTGAGGGACATTGCGGTGTTTGGGAGTGTTGCTAGCTTCAGTGGGTACAGTCTCCATTTGGAAAGGTGAAGATGTTTGGAGATGGAAGGCGATGCTCACTGCGCAGTGCACTTTGGAAGGCGATGCTCACTGTACAGTGCACTCTGTGTGGAAGGCGATGCTCACTGCGCAGTGAGTGCACTCTGTGTGGAAGGCGATGTTCACTGTGCAGTGCACTCTGTGTGGAAGGCGATGCTCACTGCGCAGTGCACTCTGGAAGGCGATGCTCACTGTACAGTGCACTCTGTGTGGAAGGCGATGCGCACTGTACAGTGCACTCTGGAAGGCGATGCTCACTGTACAGTGCACTCTGTGTGGAAGGCGATGCGCACTGCGCAGTGCACTCTGGAAGGTGATGCTCACTGTACAGTGCACTCTGTGTGGAAGGCGATGCTCACTGCGCAGTGAGTGCACTCTGTGTGGAAGGCGATGTTCACTGCACAGTGCACTCTGTGTGGAAGGCGATGCTCACTGCGCAGTGCACTCTGTGTGGAAGGCGATGCTCACTGCACAGTGCACTCTGTGGAAGGCGATGTTCACTGCGCAGTGCACTCTGTGTGGAAGGCGATGCTCACTGCGGAGTGCACTCTGTGGAAGGCGATGCTCACTGCGCAGTGCACTCTGTGAGGAAGGCGATGCTCACTGCGCAGTACACTCTGTGTGGAAGGCGATGCTCACTGCGCAGTGCACTCTTGTGGTAGATCTTGCTGCTATAAAACTGTTCTAGCACTGGAGGGTAGCTCAACAGTTACAAGCATTTACTCTTGCAGGAGACCCAAGTTCAGTATCTTTGTTGGGTGGCTCACAGCTACCCAACACTCTAGCGCTCTGTGATCCTCCACGCTGTATCTGTGGGCATTCACTTCCACATGCTCCCACACAGATATATATCTATAGCTATATTCATCTATATATACAATTAAACATGTTAAATCTTAAAAGTCCTATATCACTGCTTCTGAGTTGACTTTGAGCTTTTGTAAACTCTTTTGCATTTAGATACAAAGCACACACACTTCTGTGTATATACATACATAATACACACACACACACACACACACACACACACACACCCATATGAAGATTGATTTCCAAAGTACTTAGAGTACTAGCCAATGTTTAGTAAATTTCATTGCGTTTGAGTGTGAATGTCTGCCTAGCATATGTGAAGCCCTCAGGTTCTAGCCACAGCATTATGCAAATCAGGACAGAGTAGACAGGAAGATGAGACATTCAGGGCCATCCTCAGCTACAAAGTAAATTCAGGGCTACATCACACTTTGACAGAAGAAAAATCATTTTTCATTCATTTGGAATCTTTTTAAGCTTTGTTTTGTTTTTGGTCTTTCTTTTTCTTTTTAGCAGGGTTTACTCTGTAGCTGGGACTGGCTTTGAATTTGTAATCTTCAACCTCCAGGATGCTGAGATTATAGGCATGAGCCACCATATCTAGTTTAAGTTCGATTCCTTAAATGCTACTGTCCTTTTTACTTCTGAAAAAACATTTTATGCTAATATTTCTCCTATATAGATTAATGTTTCTTTAAAGTTAAGACACTTGCTTTCTTTGAAATTCATTTATAATTAAAATAAATATTTGAATTAAAAAATTAATGATGTGCATGTATGTTTGCATGTGCATGTGTATGCAGGTGCCTGTGGAGGCCAGAGGTGTTGGATTCCTGGAGTCGAAGTTACAGTTGGTTGTGAGGCTCCTACTGTGTAGGAGCTAAGAATTGAACTCAGATCTTCTGTAGGAGCACTGGTCACTCTAACCACAGGGTTATCCTTCAGCCCCTTAGTTATTATTCTGGAGAAGAAGTAGCTGTGAGAAAACTCATTTTACTAGTTTTATTGGCAGAAACAGTACAGGGAGGTGCATGACATCGCTTATTACTCAGTTTTTTTCATTATCCAAAATTAAACCAAGACACAGTATTCAATCCAAAATTAAACTAAGCTTTTAGGTTTTATAAGCAAAGCTTTTAAGTTTTATAAACCCTTGTATTTCAGAAGTGGATTTTTTTGCTGTTTAATCTTAATAAAGTATTTTGATTGTCTTAGATTTGAAACATGAAATTGTACTTTCATGTTTATGTGTAAATCCTTCTACTTTTTCTAATTCATTATGTAGAGAGGTACTTTTCCAGTCAGTCTTAAAATTTTTAAACGAACTTTATATAAAATAAGCAAGTCTGATTTTCTGATACTTTCCCTTTTGTTCCAAAATATTTTTACTACCTCAATAGAAAGTTCTATAGGTGATTTGCTCACTTTTCCTTCTCTAAATTAGATCTGTTTAAGAAATTTCACTTAAGTGAAGTCTCATAGCATGCATTTGTGTCGGACTTCTTTCATTTGCTGTAATGTTTCCTGTGTTTATTTATATAATATAATATGCATGTTTCAATACTAGAGACCTTTTTATGGCTTAATGATAACCTATTGTGTATTTTTACTTCCTATCAATCTGGTTTAAATCAGATATATGATCTGAAAGGTCTAGAATCAGTTAATCTGTGCAGTGAACATTTATAAAGCACACATTGTGTATATTGGATCTCAAACATGATTATATATAATTACATTGTTAGGCATGCTGTGGTAGTAATGTAAACATGGTGTTATTTAACATGAAATATTAGTTAATTCTGCTTGACAGGGAGAATGAGTTAATTTTTTAAGCAGTTTTGCTGATGGCATGGAGGAGTAGATTTTTTTTTTTTCTGTTTATCTGTGGTTTTGAAATAGTAGGTATTTGAGGAGACTGTCTTTACTATTTTCTATTGTAAGTCATTAGCAATTCCAGCTATTTTATTTCCAAGTTGTTTGGTTTTTGTTATAAGGGAAGAGGCTGCTGTGTTCTTATAAACTTTTTTCTTGGTGTAAAAGTAGATTAAAATGTAGGTGAAAGTAGTTGGGAGGGAAGAGAAGGTCTTAAAAATTTGGAGTATACTAGGCTTCATATAAGAAATAGCTTGTCCATACAGCTATGCTTCAATTTTTGTTTAGAGCATATTAACAGAACATAGCCATAGCCATAAACTACTGCCACAATTTTTTGATACTTTTGGTCTGTCTGTCTGTCTGTCTGTCTGTCTGTCTGTCTGTCTGTCTAGCTCTATCATTTTGAGACAGGGTCTCACTATATAGGTCTTGCTGTCCTGGTACTCACTATGTAGATTAGGCTGGCCTCAAACTCACAGATGTGCCTGCTTCTGCCTTCCAAGTGCTAGGATTAAAGTCATGCATCATCACACCAGGCTGAGGCCAGATATTTTGAGCCAGTTAAGTTGACAAATTAGTTTGAGCTATGGAGTTGAAACGAACCTTATGTAAAAATTTTGGAAAAGGACTATGACTAGAATTACAGAAATAACTTTTTTGGCTAGGAGAAAGTTCTTATGAGCCACTAATGAAAGTGTTTTTACAATCTTCATTTCAGCCTACAACACAGCAGTCACCCCAGGATGAGCAGGAAAAACTCTTGGATGAAGCCATCCAGGCTGTGAAGGTTCAGTCATTCCAGATGAAAAGATGCCTGGTAAGAATGAAAATGTGAGAGATACAGTAGTATACCTTAGACCTGAGAAAGATGTAATATATAATGAGTGTTCTATAAATACTTAATGAATGAATTAATGTATTTGAATGCCTCAGCTTGAATTATTCAGTTATGTGTTTTCACCTGAGTATCCTGAGAACTTTTGAATATGTACTTTTATTATAGGAACTAGCTTAAAAACTATACTTAAAGATACATGTGATGGTGTTGATCTCTGGAGGCAGAAGAGGATCAAGAACTTGAAACCACTTCTGTTTATATTTGAGACCCTTAAAACATGAAAACAGAAATTACACATATCCCTGTTTATATGTTTTTATAGTCTAAAGATAGGAACACTCTGCTTAGGTCCTTTATATTCTGTGTTAATGTTTTGAAGAGTTGAACCAAATGGACAAGTACTTTAAGCTGTACAAGACAGCTCACAGATGTTAAAAATTGTAACTATGAGTGAAGTGGGGTGGCATATGATGGTTTTAAAGCTTCAAAGATCACAAAGAAAGACTTACAGAAACTGCCAAGAGCCTAATGCTCTGTGACAAAGCCATTGTTAGGGTATTTACCGTGGGAAGAAACTTAGCATACCCACTCTCTTCACTATAGGTCAAGTGTGAACTATTAGAACTAGTTCCCTAGTCTCTGGAGGGTGAGAAGTTTGAAGTTTGAAGTTACTCTATACATTCTTAGTTATGGAAGCCTTGCAAAATTTGGGGTCCTGGTGAGGAATTACCTCCCTCCCCCAAAGCAAGGAGAGACTTGTGAAGTTGATTTTTATGTGTCTAAAATAAGTGCTGTAGACTCTAAAAACTCACTAACAGATCTTTAGTTAAATAGATACAAGATAAATGTTTAGTTAAACTAAGCATTCGCATTATTTCTCTTGCTATTGTAGGACAAAAACAAGCTGATGGATGCTCTGAAACACGCCTCCAACATGCTTGGGGAGCTCCGCACCTCTATGCTGTCACCAAAGAGTTACTATGAACTTTGTATCTTTTCAATGTTGAAGCCATATTTATTTCTTGATAAGGCCAATTTTGTTGTTGTTGCTGGATATATAAAAGCAGAACCAATACACACTTATTAAGGAAAAGTAAGAGAAGAACCCTTGAGAGTGTGAAGGCCTCCAAGGAGGAATCCCCTATAGTTTAAATTTTTTTTTTTTTAGGATTTGTTTTCCTTTATATGTGTGAATGTTTTGTCTATCTGTCTGTAATGTATGTATGAATGTGTGCCACAGTCATGACTAGTGCCTGCAAAGGCCAGAAGAGGGCATCAGATTCTCTGGAACTGGAATTACAGATGTTTGTAAACCACTGTGTGGGTACTGGAACTCAAACCCAGGTCCTCTGGAATAGCAACCAGTCCTCCTGCTTCCGCTCCTTCTCCTCTTCTTTTTAAAAATGGTTTCTTTATTTCCTTAGCCCAGGCTAATCTCAAACTCAGTCCTCCTACCTCAATCTCCTAAGTTATAGGTATGAACTATCATATCTAGCTTTTATTTTTTTCTTGTTAAAAATTTCTAGAGTTAATTGTTCTTTTATTTTTCAGACAAAATAGTCCTCCTACAGGCAGATAATCTAAATGAGAAAAGGAAAATTGCTTTCAGAGTAACCTTTTTTGTAAACATTAATCTCTTCCCACCCCATCTTTTTTTTCTTTCTTTCTTTTCTTCTAATGTTGGCTGTTGACTCTAATTTTAGGCAAGCAGTTTTCCAATTAAACTAAATCTATACTCATATGCTTAACTTTTTTTTTTAACTAGATTGCTCTTATATCTCAATTTTTGAAAAAAATATTGAGGCTGGTAAGTGGCATTTTTTTGGATTTTGTCGTGATTTTAGAGGCAGGATCTTGCTGTGTAGCCTTGCTTGGTCTCTTAGCTCACAGTGATCCTCTTGCATCTGCCTGCTGTGTGCTGGAATTACAGGTGCATGCCACAATGCCTGGCAGCCTCTCCTCCTGCCCCCTTTTTAAGATAAGGAGACTGGTCTTGAATTCTTGGGTTTAGCTGATCCTCTCTTTAAGCCTCCCAAGTAGCTAGAGTTTTTTTGAGACAGTGTATTTATTATGGTATAGGTCAGACTGGCTTTGAACTCACTATCCTCCTGACTAAGTGCTGGTTTCAGATTTGTGCTACTACACCAGCTTGAAATTTTTTTTAAAATTTATTTTTATGTGTATGACAATTTGCCAGTATGTATGTATGTGCATCACATGCATGCTGGTGCCCAGAGTTGTCAGAAGAGGGCATTAGATTCCCTGGAACTGGAATTAGAGATGGTGGTGAGCCATCATGTATGTACTGGGAATTGAACCCAGGTCATTGGCAAGAGTGGCCGGTGAGCTGAACCATTTCTACAGACCAGCAGATCTTTATTTTTAAAGCAATAAAAGCCAATTGAAATTTTATCTTCCCTTTAAACATTCATTATTATTGGAAGCCTAAGTGTAAAATACCTTCCCAGTGGGTTTTCTTTTGAATGCATGATCCTGCAGCTGCAGCCTCATGAGTGGCTGGGATCATAGGCATGTACCTCTCTATGCCAGGAGTCTGAAAGTGTGGGCATTTTTTTTGTTTTTGTTTTGATGGTGATGGAAATTGAACACAAAGCCTTTCTCATGAGAGGTAAGTGCTGGCACTACTGAGCTACGTCATTAGCCCTGCCCGATAGTTTTAATTATTCCAACAAGTAGTTGAAGAGTTGTTTTCTTTATTGATTTACCTTTGTTCTTAATCCTTAATCACAATTAAAAGATATGGCTATTTCTGATGAACTGCACTATTTGGAGGTTTATCTGACTGATGAGTTTGCTAAAGGAAGAAAAGTGGCAGATCTCTATGAACTTGTACAGTATGCTGGAAACATTATTCCAAGGCTGTAAGTAATGAAGGTCTTTTATATCTATACTTTTGAGGCTTTGTGTTGGGTGGTGTAGTAGCCAGTGAAGTCTCATCTGATGAATAATTATTGTTGAAAACTCACCTTTGCATTTCTTGCCTTGAATAGTATTTTTTTTTCTTTTTAGAAATCTCTCTCTTTTTTGTGTATGTCCGCAGGCCAGAAGAGGGCACCAGACCTCATTACGGATGGTTGCGAGCCACCATGTGGTTGCTGGGAATTGAACTCAGGACCTTTGGAAGAGCAGGCAATGCTCTTAACTGCTGAGTCATCTCTCCAGCCCCATTTTCTAAAAAATATTTATTTATTTATTTATCTATCTATTTATTTATTTATTGTGTATACAATATTCTGTCTGTGTGTGACTTTTTTTCAGACAAAATCTTTTTGCCCTGAATTCATGAACCTTCTGGCTCTGTTTATCAAATGCTGGGAATACAGGTGTGAGACACCATGACTAGCTTACACTGGCTTTATTAAAAAACAGACACAGTGGCATATATCTGTAAATCCAGCACTTGGAGGCATTGCTGCAAGTTGAAGGGCAGCCTGGTTTATATAACAAGTCAGCTAGGAGCTACATAGTGAGAAAGAGCAGATGTGTATGGGAGAATCAAAACAGAAGAATCAGTAGTAGTTCCCACAAGCAACCATGGTTACCATAGTCTAAGAATATTAAATAGGAAAATCCTAGAAGTAATTAGGTTTAAAATTGTGCACCATTCTAAGTAGCTTGCTATAACTTTTGTTGTTTCCCTGGGACTGTGAATCAGCACTATAGCCAGTGCTTCCTCAGTTTCACATTGTAAGCGGGGGAGACACTCACTCGTTGTCTCTTAGTACAGTGTACTGCTGCAGCTGCGTGTTAGCTGCTGTGGTTGTCCACCTCGGCTAATAAAGTGGGGAAGGAACGGTGCACACTAGCTTCAGCTTCAGTTATCCTCTAGGTGTCTTTGATCATATTCTTCATGGGTAGGGGCCTGACACTGGGATCAGTCAGTGATACTATTTTTTTTAAAAAAAATTTTTAGTTTTATATTTAAAGTCAGATGATTTTCTCTCCATAAACAATACTGTTGAAGACAACATAGTTTCTGTCTTGTTTATTTAATATGTGTGTAGTGTGTTTGGACACAATCAGGTTTTCACATATTCTGCCTCTAATCAAATGTATTTTCTTATTTCCTAGTTATCTGCTGATCACAGTTGGAGTTGTATATGTCAAGTCATTTCCTCAGTCCAGGAAAGATATTTTGAAAGACTTGGTAGAAATGTGTCGTGGTGTGCAGCATCCACTGAGGGGTTTGTTTCTCCGAAACTATCTTCTTCAGTGTACTAGGAACATTTTACCTGATGAAGGGGAGCCAGCAGAGTAAGCAATCTTGGTTTAGTTGTGCTGTTTTTCCCATAATAAAATGTCCAAAAATTATAGAAAAGTATACAAAAATAAGAATGTAAATTGTCAGTAATTTTCCCATTCAAATTCATGTAGCATTTTGTGTCTAGATTTCCATTGAGATATAGAACTAATTCAGTATGTATGGTTTGATGCAAAATGTATTCATATTCAAGTATGTATTTGGAAAAATTCTTTGGATTGGAATTTGCTTTTTAAAATTTAATATTTAATTTGTTTTGAGACAGGATTTTGCTATGTAGCCTTGAGTGGCTGGTACTCACTGTGTTGGCCAGGCTGGCCTCTCAAGTGGTGGGGTTATAGGCCTCTAATGTTTATAACATTTTCCCATTACATTATATTTCTTCATAAGTATGACTTTTAATGGTGTTAATTAGTGAAAATCATAATAATGTGTGGAAACCTCTTTTTCTTTTGTGGCCTCTATTCTATTATTAAAATCCACGACACTTTTTTCTCACAGTGATGGCAGATAGTAAGCTAGGTGTAGTGAACTTTTTATGTGATAGGTCCCTACATTAAAGGACCGATAATTTCCTTTTATTTAAAGTTTATCTATTTTTTAAATTTCTAAGACAAATAAATCAGTAGATTTTAGTATGTGCATCAGTCCCTTAAAACATGGTGTGTGTGATGATGTGTATGTATGGGAATGTGTTCCATAGTATGCGTATGGAGGTCAGAGGATAACTTTCTGGAGTTGGTTCTTTCCTTCTACCTTTAATGTGGGTTCTGGGAACCAAATTCAGACCAGCAGGCTTGTGTTGCAAATGCCTCTGTCCTCTGAACCACCTCACACCCTCTTCATTCTTTTATTTTGAAACAGATTCTCACTATATAATTCATGCTTGCCTTGAATGCGCAATCCTCTTGTCTTTGTCTCCCAAACCCATATTACAGACTTATGCCTCTATATCAAGGATCATCTACTTTAAATAATAATGACAATTATTATACAGCAATGTGTGACAGCAAAGTAAAACCACACAGAAAGGATTTAGTGGTACATAGAGAGGATGCTGCTGTTTTTTCTTTATTAAATTTGACTCTAAATTTTAAACATTAGGCACTCAGTAAAATATTTGAAAATGAAGTTCCCTGTCTTGGAAGATGTAGAAAAATAAGATTATGGTATCTTTCTTCACAAAGCTTATATTTCATTTGAATTCAAAATATTCAATAATAAAAATGGCAGTTATTAATATACCCTAAATGTCAAATTTTGGGGTCTCTTTGTGTTTTATTTATTTATTTTTTATGTTTTTAACCAGTTTGTTGAACATTAGTTCTCTCTGTGTATGAAAAGATTCAGCTTCTGCCTCCCAAGTGCTGGGATTCAGGGTGTGCGCCATCACCCTCTGGCTGTAGTTGAGTTCTTCATGGTGGGAGCTGGGACGCAGTCGTGTTTAGGAGTGCAGTGCCCTGCGTTCTGACCCCTCCTCAGTGTCCCCACTCTCGTTTGCAGTAGCTAACGAGTGACACAGCTGCCAGCACCAAGTTAAGCCTTGTCTGTGCTACTTCCCAGGTGTGCGCGTCACTGCAGGGGCCGTGCTAACCTCTGCTCTTCCACTTTTAGCACGTGTGCTGCCAACTGAGACGTCGTTTGTATTTTAGGGAGTGAGTTGCTGAAGACCAAGTCCCACAAGCTCAGAGTACGGGGCCATGGAAAGTTGCCCTTTTAAAATGTGTTGGTGTTCCCCTAGTGTTTACTTTTTATGCTAGAATCTGTTCTTGAAATTAAGCCAATTAAATGAAGTTGAAAGTGGCTCTTTGAAGCATAAGTAGAAAAGAATGGAAGAAGAGTAAATCGATACCGTTACACTTAAAGATTTTTAAAATTCTTTCCTTGGCAGTGAAGAAACAACTGGTGATATCAGTGACTCCATGGACTTTGTGCTGCTCAACTTTGCAGAAATGAACAAACTCTGGGTGCGGATGCAACATCAAGGACATAGCCGAGATAGAGAAAAAAGGGAGCGGGAGCGACAAGAACTGAGAATTTTAGTGGGAACAAATTTGGTGCGGCTTAGCCAGCTGGAAGGTGTAAATGTGGAACGTTACAAACAGGTTCTTACTTCTTTTGTTGACACCTTTTCTTACATTGTGCAATATAAACAGAAATCTTACCTTAAAATATATTTAAATGTTAAATTGAAAAAAATATTTTTAACTCTTTTTCACTTAAAAAGACCTAGTTAAAAGTGCTGGCATGTTTATGGGCTGGAAACTCAGTATCGTGAAGGTCACAGTTTTTCTTAAATCCAACTATAGATTTGTGCGGTCTCGGTCATACCTACCTCTCTGTCACTTATCTTAAAAGTCAGCAAACTGGTTCTAAAATACACGAGAAAAAGCAGAGAACTTGTACCCGCAGCAGTTTTGAAAGAGTGGGACATTTAGGTTCTACAAAAGTCCTACTCTTTGTAGCACCTGAATGCACTTTGACTGAAGCGTGGAGGTAGTTTGTGGTATTGACACATACCAGTGGAGAGATGCATGGAAGGAAGGTGACAGAAAGGACAGACACAGGTCATTGAAGAGGAATTAAAGTAGAGATCAGCAAACTTTAAACAATTGCAAGTGGGTTTCCCCCCTTGAATATGTGTCTGTGCCTGTGCCCAAGGAGGCCAAAAGAGGGGTCACATTCCCTAGGACTGGAGTTAAAGGTGGTTGTGAGCCACCATGTGGGTGCTGGGAATTGAACCCAGGTTCTCTAGAAGAGCAGCCAATGGCTTTAACAGTTCCCAGAGAACTTTTCCTGTAAAAGACTAGATGGTAAGTATTTTTGAGCTTTGAAAGTTATTAAGTTATAACTAGTAAACTAGATGGCTATAGGCCAAAAGCAGCCAAAACATTAAGAAGATGAGTAGGGTGGCTGGAGAGATGGCTCAGAGGTTAAGAGCATTGCCTGCTCTTCCAAAGGTCCTGAGTTCAATTCCCAGCAACCACATGGTGGCTTGCAACCATCTGTGATGAGGTCTGGTGCCCTCTTCTGGCCTTCAGGCATACATGCAGAGAGAATATTGTATACATAATAAGTAAATACATTTTTTTTTTTTTTTAAAAAAAAGAAGATGAGTTGGGCAGGGCTTGGTCCCATTGAAATTTTAGAGATAGCTCAGTGGTATGGCTATTACCACATACTTAAGGGTCTGAATTTGGACCCATACCCTCCCAAATACAATAAAACCCCCCCTAAATGTAGACAGGGAGTTAGATTTGCCAATCTGTGGATTAGATAGTTCATTATAGATTTCACATATTTACCTCTTTTTCCCTCTCCCTGTCTCATGACAATCTTAAATAGTCCAGGCTATCTTCCAGCTCACTATGTAGTCAAGGATGGTTTTGAACTTCTGTTCTTCCTAAGTGTACTTGAGTGTTGGGATTGCTATCTGGTCTCTATGGTACTGCTATCAAATCCAGGGATTTATGCATGCTACAGACTCACTCTGCCAACTGAGTTACATATTTAGCCCTACACTCCAGTTAATTTTTATGAAGGTTAAGCAGCAGCCTGTTTATTCATTCATTCATTCATTCATTCATTCATTCATTCAGGCAGGCAGGGTTGGTCTCTCTGTAGCCCTGGCTATCCTGGAGCTTACTGTGTAGACCAGGATGACTTCAAACTCACAGAGATCTGCCTCCTGAGTGTTGGGATTAAAGCCTGAGTGTTGGGATTAAAGGCATATGCTGCGATGCCTGCCCAAGCAAACTGCCTTAGTAAATGACTCTGGAACAATTGAATATCCACTTATGTTTAAACAAAGGAACTCTTAAGACTTGGGCCATTGCTCACACTGTGTAGAAACTCTAGAAAAGTTGATCAGAGACTTACTTACATACAATCTAAAAGTCCTAAAAGAGATCTTGGATTGCATGAAGACTTGTTAGGACACACACACGCACACACACACACACACACACACACACACACACACACAAAACCACAGACTATTAAAAAACTTACTTTTTTATATAACCAACTTATATTTAAAAGTAAGCTAATTTTTAAAGTTGAGCATGAAGTGTGGATGAGAGCAATAGACAATATCATTTTCAACTTCAGCATGTTACTAGAAGAGTAGTTTGGGATTTTCAAAATGTTTTTTAGTTTATGGGGTTTTTTTGGTGGTTTTTTTTTTAGTTTGGGATTTTCAAAATGATTTTTAACTTACATGGGTTTTTTGGTTTGTTTTTTCTTTGCTATTTTCAGATTGTTTTAACAGGCATTTTGGAGCAAGTTGTGAATTGTAGAGATGCTTTGGCTCAGGAGTATCTCATGGAATGTATTATTCAGGTAAGGAAGAACATTTCTTAAAAGGATTTTTATTAATTTTCATTGGGGGAGAAAAAAATCATAGGCCCACGTATAGGACACATGTGCTAGCTGCTTACAGAGAGCCCTGCATTCAAGGTCAGCTTGACGATGTGCCTAGACCATGTCTCAGAAAATTAGAAGAAAAATTTTTCCTGAATAAAAAATTTCCTCCAGAAATTTCTATTTTGAAACTTGATCTTTGTACTAACAATTTGTTTTGTTTTGTTTTGTTTCTCAAAAACGTAGGAAAATAATCTTGAGTTTTCTAGGTCTCATTGGATTTAATTTTAGTTGTATACTGATAGTAGAATATTTATGGTTTTGATTTTAATTATCTAAAAATTTTTCATAAATAGTGACTTTATATACCATTCATAAGATCAGAATATTTTGTGAAGCATTTTTTTTTTTCCTTGATTTTTAGGTTTTTCCGGATGAGTTCCATCTCCAAACTTTGAATCCTTTTCTTAGAGCGTGTGCTGAGTTACATCAAAATGTCAATGTGAAGAACATAATTATTGCTTTAATTGACAGGTAAGACTGTTAGCACTGAAGGGTAAAAGCTCTGAAATGGAAATAAGAATTTACAACATTTTCATGAATTGTTTGCTTTTGCAATGCCTTTTATTATTGATTTTAATGTGATTTTGCTACAGATTATTTAGCTTTTTAATATCTAGTTAGTGTTTGCCTGGCTTAGGTGTGAATATTTGAAGGTGTATGGAGATGCTAATTGTTTAAGTTTTTTGTTGTAGCCCAGTCTGTCTCAAACTTACTATGTACTTGAGGATGACTTTGAATTTCTGATTCTGTTGTCTCAATTCAAGTGCTGGGATTGGATGTGAGCCATCACACCTAGTTCACACTGAGCATCTTCAATCCTCTAACTAATAGGGGGACATTATACAGACCTTCCCTTGACTCTTATGACTCCAAAGTCTATTGAAGAACAAAATTTTCACAATTATATAAATTATCTTTCAATGGTATCTTACTTGATTTAGTTTTTAAAGTAGCAACATGTAAATGATTAAGAATGCTTAAGTAATCAGTCTGCTATCACATTTTCATAAAGAAGTTTTTAATATTTTGCTGTGTAGGAGTAATGTCATTTAGCAATCCTGATCAGTTTCTTTCTGCATAACAAAATGTAGATTCAATTCTATTTTTGACAGATAATGTAATAGATAAATTTTGAATGGCTGATGATGTAGGTAATGAAAGTTAACTTTATTATATCTAGTGGTTCCATGTAGGTTCTGGGAACTGAACTGGTATTCTCTACAAGAATAGTTAATCTGGGCAGTGGTGCACACCTTTACTCCCAGTACCTAGGAGGCAGAAGCAGGCAGATCTCACTGAGTTCAAGGCCAACCTGGTCTACAAAGCTTGTTTCAGGAGTATTACACAGAGAAACCCTGTCTTGAAAAACCAAAACCAAACCAAACCAAACCCCCAAAAACAAAACAAAACACAAGAAACCCAAGAATAGTTAAGCACTGAGCCATCTCTATACCTCCTAAAGATCCTTTATTTAATCTGGGTTGTGGTAGCACATGCTTGTACCCCGAGCACTCGGGAAGTAGAGGCAGGAGTACCCATGAATTGTATTTGGCCAGGCTGTACTACATAAAGTAGATAAATAAATAAACATAAGACTGCCAGTGGAATAAGGCATCATCAACAAAACTTGAATTAAGAAGGGATTGAAAAAGATGATTCATACATTGTAGCTCTTATTTTAAAAACCATCCTTATAAATGTTTTAAGAGAAATAGACTCAGAAAATAAAGAAAAGCAATAAAGAAAAAAATGATCCCACTGCTCTGATCCCTGTATCTTTTAAAATAAATGTTGGGTTTTTTTGTTTGTTTTCTTTTGTTCTTTTAGATTAGCTTTATTTGCTCATCGTGAAGATGGACCTGGAATTCCAGCTGAGATTAAACTTTTTGACATATTTTCACAACAGGTGGCTACAGTAATACAGGTTTGTGTAACATTTTATTTAAGTTCTCAATTTTGAAACTTCTCTATTGGTATATCCTTTTGTAATCATTTAAAGTAAATTGTATGATTTCTAAACATTGCAGTCCAGACAAGACATGCCATCAGAGGATGTTGTATCTTTACAAGTCTCTCTCATTAACCTTGCTATGAAATGTTACCCTGATCGTGTGGATTATGTTGATAAAGTTCTAGAAACAACAGTGGAGATATTCAATAAGCTTAACCTTGAACAGTAAGTCAAAGTTAAACTACATTTAATTTGTTGCGGGGGACGGGTATAAAGTACACACCGTGGATGGAGGTCAGAGAACCTGCTGCAGTTGTTTCTCTCTTTTTCCAGGTGGGGTCTACAGGTAGCACTTGGGTTGCTAGGCTTGGGGCAAGTGCCGTTACCTGCTGAGCCATCTTGTCTACTCCAACATTATTACAGCTCTGAAAAAATTCTTGGCATTATTTTTGTTTTGGATTTGTTTTTCTTTCTCAATTGTTCTTTGAAATATTAGCATTTGTCTTGTTTGATGTTTGTGCAGAGATTGTCCTGTGTGGTGCTAAACAGGGTAGAAGTTTCTGTAGCTGCTTACATGGTTGTATACTGTAATGAAGTAGTGGTCCATGGCCCATATGGTCTGTAGGCAGTCTTCAGATCCTTCCTATATATGAACGAGCTAGTTTTTATCTTGTTTTGTCTTTACCGTTTTATTCTATGTGTATAAATGCTTTGCCTAAGAGAGTGTATATACCATGTATGTATCTGGTACCTGCAGAGGCCAGAAGGAGGGGATTGGATACCCGTGAAACTGAAGTTACAGGCAGTTATGAGCTGCCATGTGGATATTGGGGACTGAACCTGGATCTTCTTTAAGAACAGTGTTCTTACCCATTGAGCTATCTCTTCAGCCTCAGGAATAAGCTAGTTTTTAAACTAGTAGGGAAAAGAGCATCAAACAGTATTTTTCCCCACCCCAAAAGAAAAAGGTGAAAAACAAGGACATGTGTAAATTTAGGCTAAAAGATTAGTGATGTAAGAAATTATTTGGAGTGTAACAAACTGATTTAAATATTTCTCTTATCTGAGCTTTGGTTTTGAGATTATTAGAGAAAGAATAATGTTTCCTACTGTATACTTCCTCAGTCATACTGACCTAGACCTGTGCTGCCCTACAGGGGCCACTTTGGGCAGTTCTGATGCTGTTACCTTTTCCCCAGCAGTTGTCTCCTGAGACCCTTGCTGGGTTCCTTCTTTCCTCTGAGTTAGTTGTAATTTTGAGGTACTGCTTGTCCCACTCATTGGTTCAACATGCTTTATTATATTTTGTCTTTTAGTTATTCCCATATTCTTGTGGACAGAGAAACAGTACAGATCTTTAACAATAAGTATGAGAGAAAATTAAATTATGTGTTTATTCCCACTACCCCCAGAAAATGAGCTTTAAAGTCAAAGTTAAAATAAAATAACTGGAAATAAAATAACTAAAGGTCTTATAAATGTTAAAACATGTTCCGGCCCCCAGTGCTCCTCTGTAAGATCCGACCTTAAATTCAACCTGTTCTCCCACTGTCACCACATATACATCTTTCTTCTGGGTGGTTTCTGTGTGCATTTTTCTCTCTCTTTGCTCATGAATTTATAATACTTGTTGGTTATCTGAGGAATCACAGTATCACTTAAAACAATTTTCTGAGCCAGGTGGTGGTGGCACATGCCTTTAATTCCAGCACTTGGGAGGCAGAGGCAGGTGGATCTCACTGAGTTGGAGGACAGCCTGGTCCACAAAGTGAGTTTCAGGACAGCCAGGATTGTTACACAGAGGGACCTAGTCTCAGGGAAAAAAAAGAAAAGAAAATTTTTTTGAGAAACACCAAATCGTAGACAGTTAACCTTAATTGTCCTTATACCTACTTCTGTTCATGAATTTGAAACTATTATCAATAGAACTGTAGTAGATAAAGAAGTATAAATGTTTAAATAGACATCTTTATCCTTTTTTTGATTTGTTCTGCTGTTTTTTGTTTTGTTTTGTTTTAAGATGGAATCTTACTATGTAGTCCAGGCTAGCTTAGAGCTTCCATTATCCTTCTGAATGCTAGAATTACAGGAGTGGGCCACCAGTCCTGCCTGTATTTATCTTGAGAGGAGGTCATTTTGAAATAGAAGAGATTGAATGTATTGCTCATTTTCTCAATTCATTTGGCCTATTTTCTTTTAATGTGTAAATGAAGTTTTTGTTTGTTTCTGTTTTTTGAGGCAGGATTTCTCTGTGTAACAGACCTGACTGTCCTGAAACTCACATTGTATTACAGACTGACCTCAAACTCAAATCTGCTTGCCTCTGTCTCTGGAGTGCTGGGATTAAAGGTGTGCACCTCCACCGCCTGACTAAATGAAGACATTTTAAAAAAATACTTGAAACAAGTGCTATGTGTCTGTATACAAAATCAGTATTACTCATGGAAGGGTTGCTGTTTTCTCTTCATAGTATTGCCACCAGTAGTGCAGTTTCAAAGGAGCTTACCAGACTTTTGAAGATACCTGTTGACACTTACAACAATATCTTAACAGTCTTAAAACTAAAACATTTCCACCCACTCTTTGAGTACTTCGACTATGAGTCCAGAAAGAGCATGAGCTGTTATGTGCTTAGTAATGTTCTGGATTATAACACAGAAATCGTCTCTCAGGACCAGGTAAGAGTATAGACTTGATGTTTTAGGGAAATAGGGGATGTGGTTGTTAAGGTTTTAGAGACTGAGCCTTAGAAACTAAATGGGGGAGGCAATGTAATAATAAAAACCATAAGTAGCTTATTTGTTATCGAAGTTGAATGATTGGAGATGTACTTGGAATTATTAAACATCTCTGATTTTTTTCAAAAGTTGATTAGCATTTGGCATATCTCTTTTTGGAATTTTGTTTATAAATGTATACATTGATTTTTCTTTTCAATGCCTCTGGAATAACCCCTATACTTCCTCCCAATTTTATGTCCTTACTAAGTTCAACTCTTGCTGTCTCTATGTACATGGGTGGAGGGTCATCTGCTGGAATATGAGCAACCTACCAGTGACCATACCCCAAAGAAAGTGACTCTCCTTCCTTTATCAGCCATCATTTGCCGACAGCTCCTCAACTTGGGAGCTTCCTTCCTATGCAGGATGAGTGCTGACTAGCTTGATCCTGCAGGCAATCACAGCTGCTGTGAGAAGATGCTGTTTTACAAGTCTTTCCTTGACCTGGGTCTTACAGACTTTCTGTACCTTCTTCAGTGTTTTCTGAGCCTTGTAGCGAAGGAGCTGTGATACAGATGTCCTGTTTAGTGTTTAACACTCAATAGTCATTTAGCTTCTTCCCGATATTAACTGTTAACCACGGCAAAAATAAATGTATTTAATGAGGGAGTAAATACTATAATAATTGATGTAAGCACAGCATTTAGAAGGCAGTTTGATATACATCCACTTAGCAAAATAATAATAGGTTCTTCCTAGAGCCTCTTCTTAATCCTTTGGTTCTTTGCCAGGTTTGCAGTACCAAGCATGGATTCTACTCTGGAACAAACCTTAAGTCCAAGTAGAAAGCTCTTGGTTATTTGGTAACATTGCTAATCTTGCCAAACTATTTGTTAATGTAGCTTAAAGGGGTCACAGCTGGGCAATACTTGGTTCATACCAACTTCTTGCAAAAACTGAATTTTTTTGCCGGTACTGTTTCATAGTATGCAGTTAGAAACTGTTACGTTCTTTGTTGATGGCTCCACACTGACATTTTCTATTTCCCTGGCTGCAGGTAGACTCCATAATGAATTTGGTGTCCACGTTGATTCAGGATCAGCCAGATCAACCTGTGGAAGACCCTGATCCGGAAGATTTTGCTGATGAACAGAGCCTTGTTGGCCGATTCATTCATCTTCTACGGTCTGATGATCCTGATCAGCAGTACTTGGTATGAGTTATCTCTTATTATAACCTTTTATCACCCAGAGTGAGCCAAGAAGTCTTTAAAATGCTGTAGTACTCCTTTTCGGTCTTAGTTCAAGGTGTTAAACTTGTTACTGAATTAAAGTTCATGGCCTCCCTAGAGTTAAGAACACTTACTTAGCCGGGCGGTGGTGGCGCACGCCTTTAATCCCAGCACTCGGGAGGCAGAGGCAGGCGGATCTCTGAGTTCAAGGCCAGCCTGGTCTACAAGAACACTTACTTAGTTTTAGTTACATCTCAGTGTGGCCAAGTTGACCTCTAAATCATGATCTTTCTGCCTTAGCGTCCTGAGTGTAGGGATTTTAGGTACGTACTGCCATGCCTAAGTGGGATTTTATTTTTATATAAATGAGTAAACTAAACTGTTGGAGCTTGTGAGGAACAAGCCAGGTATTCTGACTTCTTTTGAAAACCTGAGAATTGCAGAAAAGCTTTCTATCTTTTAGTTGGATATTCTATAATTATTCTGTGTTCTGTTTCTTTTTCAACAGTGCTTTTAGAATGTCTAGTTGCTTATCATAATAAACTTCATGAAACTCAAAATCTGATATGAAGATTCTTTTATTTGACAGATGAAAAAGTATGAATCGCTTTTTAGTATGCTTTTTCTTTAATATTACTTCTTAATAATCAGATGAAGCTTTTTCTTTTGTCATAGTCCTCAGTTAATCTTTATGAAACGAAGATTTAAATGTGGCCTAAGTAGGTATGATGGCATCTGATAGTGAATGATTGTGAAGTGAGAGGGTGATTTCTGTTAGTAGTCTTTGATTTGGCCTAGGGAGAGCTGTTCTAAGCACTGTGTTACACACTGAGCACTGTGTGATCAGTACAGTGTGTGAATACTGGAGTATTTTAAGTGCTTCCCCTTCCTCTGTGTGTGTGTGTGTGTGTGTGTGTGTGTGTGTGTGTGTGTGTGTGACAGAGAGAGAGAGAGAGAGAGAGAGAGAGAGAGAGATTGCTTCATTTTCTTTTGCTACCACATGTGATAGGATTTATAGCTGATTGTTTTATGCTTGTGTGCTTCTATATCAAAGAAAGACCCAAATATATTGTGTTTTACATATTTAGATGTTTATCTCATGAATTCTTTGGTTGTCTTCTTTAGTGTGTGTATTTATATGTTTGTGTTTGAGAATGTAGGTGCACCTGGGGTCAGAGGTCAGCATCAAGTGTCTTCCTCAGGCGCTGTGCACTTTATTTTCTAGGCAGGGTTTCTCATTGGAGCTCACTGTTGGGTGTGTTGCTGGCTAGTGAACTCCATGGAGCTACCTGCTTCTGCCTTCCCAGTGATGGGATTGCAGTTTCACGGACACGCCTGGCCTTTTCTTATATGTTGGAGATCTGAACTCAGGTCCTTAAGCTTACACAGGAAGTATTTTACTGACTGCACCATCTACCCAGTCCTGTGGTTTCCTATTTTTTCTGAGTCATTTATAAATCTGTTTCACAAGGCTCTGTTTTTAAAGTATATTGGTATTGTACTTAATAAGAATGGGCTCAGAGAGGTTGACCTATCTGTAAAGATAAATAAGAATTAAGTTTATCTTGATAACTAAAAAGTCAGAATTTAAAGAACTCTTACAAGTAGAGCAGGCTTTATTTAGTGCTAGAAAGGTGGTTTTTCTAATTTTGACCATTTAATGAGGCATAGGACCTAGTCATTCAATGATCAGAGTTCAAGAGAAGACAGATTACATGCCTTAAGCTGGGAATTTTGAAGCTAAGGATAGGGAAGACAGAATGGGCAAGTTAGGTGTTTTCTTTAGATAACCTGTTGTTTGAGGCTGTAGGTTTCTGCAACTACAGGGTGTCAAGGCAGCTGCTTTGCTTCTGCAGTCTCCAGATAGCTGCCTTTCTGGAGCTATGAGCCGGTTTATGGTCTTGGCTTTTGGGAGTGATTCTACTACTGGTAAAGCACACACAGACACAGACGCATCCCTGCACACCCCACAGCTGTTGTATTTCTGTAGTGGCCAGCATTTTCCGGGCACAGACCTTGTGCAAGGTATTGATGATAGAATTGAAACTGTGTCATTTAATCTTTCAATAGTTACATGACTGTACTACCTCATTCAGTTACATGACTGTACTACCTCATTTTTCAGCTGAAAATTGGGCTAAAAGGAGGGAAATTGTTGTGTGACACTTCCCCCCAGAGACACAACACAGACATCTGTTCAGTCCTATAGGGAACAGATGGGAGACCCAAATAATGATTCGACCAATGTCCAATTTGGCCAACCAGTTAGTTTATTGGGATTACTTACAGGCGTATGGGCAGTGGGAAGGTGGGGTTACTCGCAGCAACAGGGCTGTCTCAATGGCAGTGGCCTAACTGAAAGTCCCACTCCAGTGTTGATGACGCTCATCAAAGCTACAGTCTTTGAGCACTGTGTAGCTAGAGGCGGCTTGCAGGTTGGCGGTGCTCCTCCACCAGCATGATTTACTGCTTCCACAACCTTGTGGAGGGGCCTTTGTTAGTCTTATAAATTTCAGCTATCTGGTACTTGTTTACTTCCCTCCAGAGTGGAATGTTTCAACAGCTGTTGCTCAGCAGCAACACAGAGTAGAGAGTACGGGAATCTACTTTCCATGTAAGTGTGATTTGTTCCATTAGCCCACATTCTTTATTAACAAAGGTTAGGTTGTACATGTGTATGAGAATAACGTAATATTTGCTCTTGGCTAGTTACCTAAGCTAGTTATACAGCTTGTGTAAGCTTCCAGCTTACACAAAAATCAAACGGGTTAGTGTTTTTAGGCTGGTTAATGTAGAAGTGTGTACCTCTAAAAAGACTGTGTGTCACAAAATGGTGACAGTAAGGATTAGAGAGCTCCTATGTAATTTTGTAAACAAGTGATCCTAGTGTGGAAAAAATATTTTTAATTTTCTTTCTTTGTCAGATTTTGAATACAGCAAGAAAACATTTTGGAGCTGGTGGAAATCAACGGATTCGCTTCACACTGCCACCTTTGGTGTTTGCAGCTTACCAGCTGGCTTTTCGATACAAAGAGAATTCTCAAGTGGTGGGTTTACTTTGAAATATGTCACTACATTTTTTCCCATATTCCTTACTGTCTCTTCGAAGTTGTAGAAAAGCTCAAGCACACACACAAATAGTGATAATAGTATCAGGTCCCATTTCAGGAACTCCTGATTCCTTCATTACTCACTCTTTGCTGTGAGCTCCTGACCCTGTGAAACAGACACTGGCTGAGGGATCACATAACACTAGGAATTATGTGACTCGGTCAATTCAGATTGATGCTGAAACTTCTTAGGTTCTAAATCAGGTTCACTTTGCCTAGTGATAGGTCCAGTGTTACATAATCATTTCTCAAAAAACTTGCAATCAATAATGTTAGGAGTTTTATGCAACTTTCCCTGTGATTATTTTTCTTCCTAAAACAGAATTAGGGCTTATCATTAGTGGTATAGTTTTAAAGAAAATACCTCAGTCTCATATACATGAAAGTTGAACATCCAGGTTTATGTTAAGGAATAAAACTCAGTAAACTTAATTTTCTAATACTTTCTAAAACATTTTTCCCCTTAATATTCTTACCAGCTTGCATACTGGTAGGGTTTTTGTTACGATAGCTTCTATTCTGTTTTCCAGCACTTATGACTAGGTGTTCATTACTATAACAATAAAAGTGGCCGTATTATGAAGCTGTAATGATCAAAATGTTATAGTACTAATAGAAATCCATCCAAACAGACCAGTAGAACTGAAGAGTGATCCAGAAAGCCAATCATGTATGATCAGCTTATTTTTGTTTTTGACTTTTTTCAAGACAAGGTTTCTCTCTGTAGCACATACTGGCCTCGAATTCAGAGCTCTGCCTGCCTCTGCCTCTGGAGAGCTGGGATTAAGAGCATGAGCCACCATGGCCTTCTCTTAATCCTTATTATTATGCCAGAAAGACAAGGGAGAAAGCACAGGCTATAATATTAATGGAATGGAATTAGATCTTTGTCTCCCCCCCCTCCCCCTGAACTCAAAATAGCTTAAGAAATGGTCTTGTCATTGATTTTTTTTTTTTTAAGGTGAGAGTACTAAAAAGCATAGGTAACAAAAGTAAAATTGGACAAATGGGTTGTATAAAACTAAAACATTTTATAAACCATACATTTGATAAGGAGGGCTAGTTCTAAAATAAGGAACGCTAAACTGGAGAAATGGCTCAGTGGTTAAGAGTGCTTGTCACTCTTGCAGAAGACCTGGGTTTGATCCTTAGAACCCACATGGTAGCTCACTACTATCTTTAACTCCAGTTATGAGTTATCTAGTTCCTCTTCTGACCTCTATGGCACCAAGCATGTACATAGTATATTAATATACATGAAAGCAGAGCACACATAAAATAAAAATAAATCTTAACACCATATAAAACAAAATAACGAACTCAGTTCAACAGTAAGAAAATAAATAGTTTGATCTAAAAATGTGTGCTGGATGCCAGCCTGGGCTGTAGAATGGAATCCTGTCTCTGAAACAACAAAGAAACAACAATGGACCTGAGTACAGATTTCTCCAAGGAGTAGTTACAGATGGCAGATGGGTCCCTGAATAGATGCTGACTATTATTAATTTGACGGAAATGCAGTTAGAAAGTACAGTGATGTATGGCTCATCTTTAGTGGACTATTATCAAAGAGACAGGAGAATGGCTGGGAATATAGCCCCATTGTTAGGCTATCTGCTCTGCATGTACACGACTGTAGGATTAGTCTTTGGCATCACAAACAAGTGGATCATGGTGTGGTGAAAAGGGAGCACTAATTGTGAGAGTGTAAGTTAGTACAGCCACAATAGAAGGCAGCACGGAGACTGCCCCGAACATTAACAGTAGGCCTGAAGTGTAGCTCTTAACATGAACCAGGCCAGCAGTTTGCCCAGCAGCTCTTCCCTTCAAATAGAACTATCACACAATTCCAAAGTACCAGAATGGCCAAACACATCAGTGATGAATAATGAAAACCCACTGTTGAGTGTACTACATATGAGTGCATAGACACACTGCAACATGACTCATCCCTGAAAGAAAGAGACCCCGCCTATAGTGACAGCATGGGGGTCCTGGAAGACAGTACACGAGTGTAGTAACTAGTTACCCCACATGTCTAGTCGAAAGCTGCCAGGAGCAGACCAGTGGCTGGCGAATTCTGCAGTGTTATCAGATGAAGAATTTGGGGACCAACAAAAAAGAAAAAGGGAAAACAAGGATTTGAGACCCCTTTCCCGAAATAGCAACCAGCGTTTATATTGCAACAAGAACTATGTACTTGAATTACTGCCTTCAATCTTTGTAACAAGTCTTACTGTAATCTTTTAAAAGTAAAGAGAACTTAATGATTTTACAGAAGTTTGGATGGTGTAACGCTGGTATTTACAACTTTCTAGAAATTAGATTAGCGAAGGGAAAAGAAAAACTATTTTCAGCAATGGCAATGTCATATCGAGAGTGTAATCCAGTATGGTAGAATTGTGAGCACTGTATTTTTAGTAAACTGCCAGTGTGTAATTGTAGTGTTAAAAATACAGTAATTCTTCTAAGATTTTACACTAAGGAAATAATCAGGGAGTTTTTTTAAAACTCAGTTACATTTGCCATGGTAAACATGTGGAGAGTGAAGGACTGGTTTATGGAGTTGGTTCTCTCCCTCCACTTTACAGGGGTTCCAGAGTTGAGCTCAGGTTGTCTGGCTTCTGTGGCAACTGTTTGTACCTTTCTTCATAGCGCTGGGCACATAATTAGGGTCTTAAACCTTTGTGTCTACTGACCATTCAGTATAGTTTTAAAGGGGAAAAGTATAACCACTTAGACTATGAGTGAGTTGATGGAATAGTTTCTTGTTAAAATAATATTAAATAACTTAGTATTATGAGGAAACTTGTTTTGACAGGAAGTTGCATACAAATCATTATAGTATGAACCCCGTTTTAACTATTTTTCAGTGATCTGCTTTAAAACAAATAGACTGCAAAACTATACATTTATCTCTTTTATATAACTGTGTTACCAGGAATGGTTTTATTTTCCAAATTCTTGTGTGTATTTTCCTCCGCTTAAGGATGTGTTTCTTTCTGATCAAAAAACAAATATTAGATCTCCATAAATTTCAGAAGCAGCAGCTTTAGATGTGTTTAGTTTTTAAGGAGACATCTTGTTTGGTTTACTTGTGTGTTTCATAAATGAGAGAGAAGAAAAAGGACTTAAAAACTGAACTTCGGTGCTTTTGCTTACAGGCTCCTTTAGAATTTTTCAATAAAATGAATAAATTGATCTTGAACTCAGTATCATGTTTTTGCTATTTTAGGATGACAAGTGGGAAAAGAAATGCCAGAAGATTTTTTCATTTGCTCACCAGACTATTAGTGCTTTGATCAAAGCTGAGCTGGCTGAATTACCGCTGAGACTCTTTCTTCAAGGAGCGCTAGCTGCTGGAGAAATTGGCTTTGAAAATCATGAAACAGTAGCATATGAATTTATGTCCCAGGTGAGCTCTGCCTTCCTTCATGAGTTGTCTGATCCAGTTTGTTGGGTTCAGTCACTGCTCCATTATTTTTGAGGTAATGCACTTGGTGTTCTTGGTTTATTTTATTTTATGTTATTTTATTTATTTATTTATTTTGGACAGGGTCTCACTCTTTAGACCAGCCTGACCTGGAACTCAGAGGGACCCACCTACCTCTGCCTCCTGAATGCTGGGGTTAAAGGCATGCTCCACTATGCCTGGCACTCTTATCTTGTAATATAATCTTGTAACACTTCTGATCATGTGGAAACTTTTTTGTATGGTAGTCACATTGTGTAGAGCAGCAAAGCGTTGAGTTGCTGGGGACAGAAGGAACCCAAGATTGACTGACAGGTAGTGGCAAAAGTGTTTCATGAACAAAGTTTTTATGCTTAGTTCAGTTGGCAGCCTTCTGCGCTGGCTCAGCTTATGCCTCTTCACTGGAAGGTACAGCATGCACCAGTGTGAACGTCCTAGACCATCTCAGAGTGGGTTTGTTCTGAAGAACTTTGGAAAATGCTCCTGTTGATGGGTGGTTCCTGAATATTCTTTGTTCTATGCTTTGCCAGGCATTTTCTCTATATGAAGATGAGATCAGTGACTCTAAAGCACAGCTGGCTGCTATCACCTTGATCATTGGTACTTTTGAGAGGATGAAGTGCTTCAGTGAGGAGAATCATGAGCCCTTGAGAACTCAGTGTGCTCTTGCTGCATCAAAACTTCTGAAGAAACCAGATCAAGGCCGAGCTGTGAGCACATGTGCACATCTCTTTTGGTCTGGTCGAAACACAGACAAAAATGGGGAGGAGGTAAGGTTCCTCTTGACTGTTACAGGAGGTAGAATTAGTAGTGGGGATTGGCCACTTGGTTTTGTGCTTTGGAAATGAAACATTGGGTGCTTGGAATTCTGACAAAGACAGTTGCTTTGCTTTATTAGAGGAAGTGAATGGGTAGTAAAAGAGTCTACTATAATGATATGGTTACAGCAGCTTGTCTACCACTGGTTATTATTTTCTTTTGGTTTGTTTTGAGATGGGGATATTGGTATGGAGCTTTGACTGTTCTGGAATTCACTTTGTAGACAGGCTGGCCTTGAACTCACAGAGACCCATCTACCTGCCTCTGCCTCCCTAATGCTGGGATTAAATTTAGGTGTATGCCACCATACCTGCCAGCAGTTTTGTTTTTAAATACAGTTGTCTGGTTTGTTTTAGGGTTTCATTTTGTTGTGTCCAATTATAGCATAAAACCTTATAGCATTGTGTATCTTTGATGGTGGGAAAATAGGACAGTTCTCATTTATTAATCCATTCCATATTTTCTGCCCTGTATTTTAGCTTCATGGAGGCAAAAGGGTTATGGAGTGCCTAAAGAAGGCTCTAAAAATAGCAAATCAGTGCATGGACCCCTCGCTACAAGTTCAGCTCTTTATAGAGATTCTGAATCGGTACATCTATTTCTATGAGAAAGAAAATGATGCGGTAGGTGAAATAGCTCTTTCTTTCTGTAGACTTGATACTCTGTTTCATTTGTGAAAATTTGACTTTGCTTACTCTACTTGTGACCTTCTTCCATTCTCCAGAGTCTGCACAGACTGTGCAAGTAAAACAATACCAAGTACACATTAGCATTGTGTGGACTTGGTTTGTTATTGTATAGCGGTTCAGAGTCTTCCTGAAGGCAGCATCCATTTGTAGCATTGTCGTATTCAGTAAGATTTTTAGCTTAAATACAATTTTGTTTTTTTTTTTTTTTTTTTTTTTTTGCTGGTTTATGTTACTTTGTATTTTGAGTTTTTACAATTCTTTTTCTGCCCTTAATGAAGAGCTAATAGTTGTTGCTTAAACTTGGAATTTTATACTCATACCTTTTTCATAATTACTCAGGTATTTGATGAAAATAATACAAGTTCCTCACAACTGTGCTACTAAATTGTCTTTTTGTGATACATGCCTGCTACAAAATTATTCTTTTTGTAGGTAACAATTCAGGTCTTGAATCAACTTATTCAAAAGATTCGAGAAGATCTCCCAAATCTTGAGTCCAGTGAGGAAACAGAGCAAATTAACAAGCATTTTCATAACACGTTGGAGCATTTGCGCTCAAGGCGGGAATCACCAGAGTCTGAGGGGCCAATCTATGAAGGTCTCATCCTTTAAAAGAAGACAGCTCAGCAATTCCTTTCTACCCACCAGAAAGGGCTTTACTAGGTCTCCCTTCCATAGATTGTGCCTTTCAGAAATGCTGAGGTAGGTTTCCCATTCCTTACCTGTGATGTGTTTACCCAGCACCTCCAGACACCTTCAGGACCTTAACTCACTTCATAATTGTTTAACTCTGTCTGATCACCCCAAGTAGCATGACTGATCTGCTCTTTAAACCTCTTGTGATCTGTGAAAATTGAAAGCAAAACCCACTTAACCTGGCTACTAATGGAGCTCTCTTTCCTTATTTTGTTGCATTGTTGATTGTGTATTTTCTTTATTAATGAAGTACTAACCAGACATACTTGTTCATTTGTTCTCTGGGCCTCTCTGAGCTTACTTTAAAGGACAGGAGTACTGTGTGAACTTCAGCTTGGGCTGTTCCTGAATGCAAGATAAAGCCTACGTGTAATATATTCCCTACAACTAGAATATATTAATGCATGCTGAAGAATTTTAAAGCACCATGGTCAAAAGCAGAAGCTATATTTTGCATATTTGGACTCAGCTATCCATTAAGAACTATGTCATCGTCCTGATACATTGACGTAATTTGATTCTATGAAATAGAAATTTTGTGACTTAATGTAATTTATGTATAACTTCCACTATTGTAAATTTATGTGAAATGCATCAATTACAACTTTTTCATCAGTGAAATAATAAAGTTGCTGTTAACAATTTTGGATCTTTCTTGGTTTTTGTACAAATGATAAAGGGAACTCTAGTAGATTACCTGTGGGGTGCCATGTAGTCTCTTACACTTATGGAATCCTCTTATTTAACTCTCATTTTAAGCACTTAGTGAAAACAAGGTGCCATCTGTTACTTCTCATACATTTACAGCTAATTACCTTCTTCTAGCACACCTTCTTTGTTAGGGCATGATGAGTTACCATAATAGCCCTAAAGGCTCTTTTCTTGTGTAGTTAACCATGTGTAAAAGACACTCCGGAGACTGCCCAAAGACACCCATGTCATCATTGTCCATTGTAGGGGTTGGAGGAAGAAGTCCTGAGTGAATATGTTGCTTACATAGGGACTCCCATTCACAGACTGCAGTGCCTCATCTCCACCAGAGCGGTAAAGCCTTACCTGGTGGGGCTCGCAAGGACTAGCAAAGCTTCCCCTAGAATCTGAGTGTTATGAACAATTGGCGCCTGCAGCGTTCTCCTTGGTGTTTGTCTCTCACCTACAGAGACTGCTTCCCTTACACGGTGCTGTACCTAGAAATCACTATGAGGTCTGGGGCTGCTTGGGCAGGTAACTTACCCCACCTGGTCCCAGCTTTCCTGTGCCTGTTTCTGTCCGTTCTCTTTTCATTTCCTTGGCACCCTTGTCAGGACCTCAGCTGTGGGTCGTGATAGTCTGGATTAGGAATTTGGGAAGAGCTCAGCTTGGGTTCTAGGCCAGCATGTTTTATCACACTTTTGGCTGCTGTCACCCGAAGGTTTGGTTGTGACTGACATCTCCGTGCACTCATATGATTGTAAGCTGGAGGTTTTAGTTTTTGTTCCATGGCCCTTTCCACAGTGTGACTTACGGGTCTTTTAACATGATATCCCCGGAAAGAACAAGGGGGAGACCACGATATCTTTTGATGACCTGATCTTGGAAATCTAGCCCATGCTAAAAAAGAGAATTATACTCCATCTTTTGTTTTCTTTAAATAGGTTAAATAACCTTCTGCATCTTATTCCTCTGTGTTAGAATTGCAGGCCTCTTCCACCGTGTGCCCCTCATTGTTAAGAATATTTTTAAATTATGCTTTGGGGATTTCATACAAGTATACAATATATCTTAAGCACACACCATATCCACTTTTTTTTGTCCCCAAATAACCCACTGAGTGGTGAGTGCTGCCTGCATGCTCATGGGTGTGGAACAGGGTAACTTATTAGGACCTACACCCTAGAAGAAAAGTCCCTCTTCCCCAGCAGCCATCAACTGCCAACAGCTCCTCAGTTAGGGAAGCTCTGCCAACCATGTTGGAATGCGACTGGCTTGATCATCGTATACAGTGACGGTAGATGTGAGTTCCTGAGTGCAATCATGCCCTGTTGAGAAGACACTACTTCATACCCTCCAACTCCTAATTCTTCCTGCCCCCCTTTTTCTGCAGGGCAATCCATGCCCTGCTGAGAAGACACTACTTTACACCCTACAACTCCTATTTCTTCCTGCCCCCTTTCTTTGCAATGTTCCCTGAACCTTAGGGTGAGGGGGTTGAGGTGGGAAGTTGATAGACATGTCTCAGCACTATGAGCACTTATATTTGCATTGGCTTTTTCCCATCATAAAAAGAAGCTTCTGTGACCAAAGTTGAAAGCAGCACTAATCTGGGTATAAACAAATATTTGGAAGACAGTTGCTGTCACAGCCATGAGCTTCACAAGGCTCATAATACCAGGCCTCAAATCTGATTCAAAAACAGTTGGTTAACACCCGAACAGTCATGCCATTATTGCTCTCGTAGGCATACCTTGCCTGGCAGGTTGGTATTGTAGCATGCAGCGTCCCTTGCTGTGTAAGTCCTTTTTTTTTTTAACACCCCTTGCCCTGCCTCAGGGGCAAGCACTTTCTAGCATTATAGAAGCTAGCCATTAGGGAGGAAGTTTCCAGGCCAGTTCAGCTTGATTTATCTGTCTTGGAAACAATGTGTGTTCTTCAGTAAGGTCTTATCATCCTTATTTCCAGCTGTGGTGGGCAAGAGCAATGACAATAGCCTGTGCTGTTTTGAGTGCCTTGGGCCACCTTGACAAATAACTTGTAGGGAAGCATCTCATTTTCATTTAATAATCATGTCTTCTCGGAACAGCATTGTCCACACATACTGCTTCAAATTCCTACTCCCATTCTTACTTAAACCATTAGCCACCATTATACCTCCCTCTACTTTAATATCACATGAACATGTATTCTAGCCCCTAGTTAAAGCTTAACTCTGCCCTTTCGTGGATCCTTTCTGTCTTCCTGACCTGTGCAGACATTCAAAGTTAAACACACAAATCTAAAAATTTGCTTGACCCACAGATGAGAGAGAACTTGAGGGCATTTGTTCCTGGGATCTTAGGTTATCTCAGTATAATTTTTTTGCATTTATGTCTATTTGCCTGCAAATTTTAAGTTTCATTTTACTTTATGACTCAATAAAAGTAAATATGAAGCACATTTTTATTATCCATTCGATTAGTTATATTGAGGCTGATTGCATATCCTGGCTATTGTGAATAGAGCACCATGTTCATAAATGTTCAGTTGTCTCTAGGACAATGGTTCTCACCCTTCCTAATGCTGCAAACCTTTAATATAGTTCCTCATGATGTGGTGATTCTCCAACCTTAAAATTATTTTTGTTATTACTTCATAACTAATTTTGCTACTTCATAACTGTAATTTTACATTACATGAATCATAATGTAAATATCTCTTATGCAGGGTAGTCTTAGGGACCCCTGTCAAAGGGTCCTTTGACCCCCCAAAAGTGTGATGACCCATTGGTGAAAACCACTGCTCTAGTAGGTTATAAAGTCCTTTGGATACATGTCCAGGAGTGGTACAGCTGGATCATGTGACACATCTATTTCTAGGTTTTTTTGGACCTTCTATGCTGATTTCCATAGTGGCTGCACCAATTTACACCCCTACCAGCTGTGAATTTGCATTTGATTTCTTTTTTTCATTATTTATTATTATTATTATTATTACTACAAATTTTCACCTCCTCTCATTTCTCTCCCCCTACTCCCATTACCCCTTCCCCTCTCTCTCCAGTCCAAAGAGCAGTCAGGGTTCCCTGCCCTGTGGGAAGTTCAAGGTCCTCACGCTCCATCTTGATGCCTGTTCTGACTGGGGCGAGGTGGAATTTCAAAATAATTATTTTGGTTTTTTTTGTTTTTGTTTTGCTGGGGGTTTTTTTGGTGGTTTTTTTTTTTTTTTTTTTTTTTTTTTTTTTTTTTTTTTTTGACAGGGTTTCTCTGTGTAGACTTGGCTATCCTGGAACTTGCTCTGTAGACAGGCTGGCCTTGAACTCATAGAGATCCTCCTGCCTCCCAAGTGCTGGGATTAAAGTCATGTGCCACCACCACCCGGCTCAAAATAGTTTTCATCAGCATTTCCCTGATGGCTAGTGATGATGCTTACTGGCCATTTGTACTTCTTTTGAGAAATTCCTTTTTAGTTCCATAGGCCTTAACAGTTATTCATTTTTGTGTATAGGTGTGTATTATGTATGTGCCTTTCCTACATGTATGTCTAAGTAGCATGTGTGTGCTTGGTGCCTTCAAAAGTCAGAAGAGGGTGTTAGATCCCCTAAAACCTGTTATAGGTGGTTGTGAGCCATTGTATGGGTGCTGGGAGTTGAACCTGTGTCCTCTATAATAACAAGTGTATCTAACTGACTGATATCTCCAACCCTAACCATAGTCCTTATCTGTCTGTCTGTCTACCTACCTACCTACCTATCATTCATTCATTCATTCATTCATTCATTCATCTATCTGTGTGAGTTGTTCTTTGGTGTTTAGTTTCTTGAATTTTTTTTGTGTATTCTGGCTACTAATTCTCTATCAGATGTATAGCTGGAAATATTTTCTTCCATGCTCTAGGCTACTTCTGCACTTGCTTGATAGTTTCTTTTGCTGTGTAGAAGCCTTTTAATTTTTGAAGGTTCTACTTGTAAATTTTTGTCTGTCTGTCTGTCTGTCTGTCTGTCTGTCTGTCTCATGTGCAATTGGATTCTTATTCAAAAAGTCCTTACCTACAGCTATATCTTTAAAAAATACTGTGTGTGTGTGTGTGTGTGTGTGTGTGTGTGTGTGTATCATGATGAGTGTTAGAGGGTCACAGTACAATCAAATATCCCACAGCATTTCCCCCTTTTGTCTAAATACAAAGGAAAGTTTTTTTTAACTCTTTAACATAGCAAAACTATATACAATAAGAACAATTATCAGGTATTGTCTAAATAAAAAGGAAAGATTTTAACTCTAATACAGTGAAACTATATACAGTAGGCACAATTATCAGTTGTTGGCTAAATAAAAGGGAAAGGTTTAACTCTAACACAGTGAAACTATATACAATAAGAACAATTATCAAGTATTGGTTAAATAAAAAGGAAAGGTTTTAACTCTGGAGCTATATACAATGAGAACAATTATCAGGTAAGCATTACATTCACAATGTCCAGTTCATTTGTATTTGGCAGATTTGGAGAGTATACTCTTTTATCTATCCTATCTTGGTGAATCCAAAGTTTTATCCCTAAACCACTTTCTACCATAACTTGTATTGCTAGTCTAAAAATATCTTTTTGACCTAAAACATTTTCTTAGATAAACAACTTAAGCTTTTATGTCTTTCAACTTTATAAACTTTACATCTATTTTATGTTTTCTGAATTTAGTAGCAAAGAAGATGGTAAAACTATCTAATAATATTTAAACCCCATCAGAGACCTGAGAAGAATAAAATATACCTGAGTAAGCAGGATGTGTAGAGCAAACAACTTCAAAACTATAGAAATGACAGAGACAGCTGGCTGCCTGGACAGTCATGCAAGAGTTCTCTGCAATTTTGGGACTTAGAATATCTGACAGACTTCTCAGTAAAGTAGGAATTTTGAAGGACTATCCTACCCTGTCTTGGCATAGTTTGGCAGTCAACCTCCTTTGTGTCCTGCTTGTCCAATTTGGACAGCATACGGTCAACAGTCGAGACAAGGATACTTTCTTGCCAAGAGGCTAGCTTTGCCACATTAAAAGCAAACTACATATGGAGGTTCTTTGATACCCATCATCTTTTTTTGTAAGTAAATTGGTGCTGCCAGCAATCATGGTCATGAAAAGCCTTATGTTATTAAAACATCTTAAATGCCATATTCTGTAGATCTCTGAAGTGTTTAAAAGATCACCTATCTGTCTAAAATACATGATGCTAAATAAAGCTTATTTCTGTCTACATTTTAATCCTTACTACAAATTTGATTGTTATCTTAATATGTGTATATGTACCACATCTTCATTTTCCATTTGTCAGTTAAAGGACATTTAGGCTGTTTCCATTTTCAGGCTCTCCGGAGTAGAGAAGACATGAACAAGAATGACAAGTATCTGTGGAGTAGGGTGTATCCTAAATAGTTTGTAATAGTAGCTTTCAAGGACTAGAACTTTGCATTACAATTTAAAATGAGTTGTATAGGTAAATATCTTCCAGTATATTCTAGCAAAAATAATCTTAAATTTATATCAGTATACAAAAATGCATACCAATGTACAAAAATTTGAGACTAGGAGTTGTTTTTTAGTTTAAAGGTATATTCAATAATTTACCCTTTTATCCTACCATTCATATTCCCTCCTTTTTTCTTTTCAGAAAGAAATCCCTGAATCTAACCTCCTTTGCTTAATTTACATTTCCTGGCTCTTAAAAGAACAATGAACATAGAAGAACAAGTATCTCCATAGTATAGAGTCCTTGTGGAATATGCCCAATAGCAGTATAGCCAAATCATATGGCTGATCTATTTCCAGTGTTTGAGGAACCTCCACACTGAATTCCAACCAGGTTGTACTCCCCTAAAATTGAAGCTTCTCTTTTCCCATACCCATGCAAGCACCTGTTGTTTGCTTTTTACAGATAGGCATTCTGACTGAGATAGGATTGAAATCTCAATGTAATTTTGTTTTTCTTTTTGCAATTAAAAATTAAAATATAATTACATAATTTCTTTCCTTTCACCCTTCCCCAAACCATTTCTATGCTCCCACAAATTCCTCTCAAATTCATGGCTTCTTTACCTGTAATTATTATTTTTATATACTATTATTACTATATAAATACTATATAAATACTGCTGAGTCCATTTAGTGTATATTTTCAGGGATGACTACTTGGTATTGACTAACCAACTAGGGAGCTCATCTCTGGGGATAAATGACTGATTTCCCCCTTTCGGCAGTTAATTGCTTGTAGCTTTTCACCTAAGGATGAGGCCCGTTGAGGTCTTCTTCTACTTTAGCACATCTATTGGGGTTGTCCTTATTCATGTGTTGTTTAGGCAGCCATGGTGCTATGGTTTCATGGGTATACCTTCACTCTCATATCCAGGAGGCACAGTCTTGCAGAAGATCTCCTGGTCGTCTGGTTCTTACAGTCTTTCTGCCTTTTCTTTCATGATGGTCTCTGAGCCTGAGGTATGGAGGATATGTTGTAGATTTATTAGTAGGACCTTGGCACCCCATTGTGGCTTTCTCTTGTGGTCTCCATCTGATGCAAAGAGAAGCTTCTTTGATGAGGTGTGAGAGCTATACTTACCTGTGGCTCCAAGGATGGGTATTTAGAATGCAGGTGGGAATTACAGTGGTTTAGGAAAGTGGCAGTAGTAGGTTCTCTTTCAGGGCCATGACCTCACGAGCCATGGGTAAAAGGTTGTGCTTCCAGTACATGCACGATTTCCTTCCTGTTGAGTCCAACACAGCTGTGGGTATTGCCAAGATATGAGTGTCATTGTTATACTTTTCTGACTATCCTGCCATGCTGCTCCATTGTTGTGGTTCATAGGTGTCCCGGCCGGGTGGGACTCTTGACTCTCTGTACTACAGTATCCCCTCGTTTCCATGGAGGAGGTACTCAGGTCTAATCCACTTTTAATTCCTGAGTTCTGTGTCAGAAGTGCATGTTGTCTTCTGCAATATAAACTTACTTTCCACTTCTGACAGGGAGCCAAGGGCAGCAGCAATAGTTTCTACTGTTTTAGGAGTCTCTTGGACTCACCTGACCAATAGCTTGAAATGTTCCTCATGCTTGGTACTGGGGTTTTGTTATATAGTCGATGGCTCTTTGTGGAAACAATATTATTCCAAGTGGGATAACTTCATTTAAACTATGTGTGTGGAAATACACATACACTTACGTGTATTATACTTAACTTTAGATAAATATAAAATAATATTCCTCATGTTTTTTTTTATTTTTGGTTGTGAGCCTAGCCTTTAGTGGCTGAGCCATCTCTCCAGCCCCCTTGTGCTTTAATATTATTTATTCTCCTTACTCCCTACCTTCTGTACTGACCTCCCCTCTTCCCAGCGATGCCCCTCATCTTCCCCATGTCTCTCTTTATATCATCTCTGTCCTGCAGTGCCACTTTCTGTACTTAACACACACACACACACACAAGCACACGCACACACACGCACACGCACCAGTCCCTTTTTGCTTTCCTGGTTTCTATGGTTACTCCAGGTTCTATGCTCACATCTGAAGATTTGGGCTAAGGTCCACAAGAGTTTTTCTTCTAGTACTTTCTGTATGGCTGGATTTATGGATAAGTACTGTTTAAATCTGGTTTTGTCATGGAATATCTTGTTTTCTTCATCTATGGTGATTGAAATCTTTTCTGGGTATAGTAGTCTAGGTTTGCATCTGTGGTCTCTTAGTGTCTTCAGCACATCTGCCCAGGACCTTCTGGCTTTCATTGTCTCCATTGAGAAGTCAGGCATAATTCTGATAGGTCTACCTTTATATGTTACTTGGTATTTTCCTTTGTGACTCTTAATATTCCTTCTTTATTTTGTATGTTTAGTATTTTGACTATTATGTGGTGAGGGGACTTTTTTGGTCCAGTCTATTTGTTGTGCTGTAAGCTTCTTGTACCTTCATATCCTCTTTTAGGTAAGAAAATTTTTTTCTATGATTTTGTTGAATATATTTTCTGTGCCTTTGAGCTGGAGTTCTTCTTCCATCCCTGTCATTCTTAGGTTTGGTCTTTTCATAGTGTCCCAGATTTCCTGGATATTTTGTGTTAAGGATTTGTTGAATTTAATATTTCTTTGACCAATGACTCTATTTCTTTTACTGTATCTTTAACTCCTGAGATTCTCTCTCCTATCTTTTGTATTCTGTTGTTTATGCTTGCATTTGTAGTTCCTGTCTATTTAACCAGATTTCCCCTTTTCAGAATATCCTTGGTTTGTGTTTTCTTTATTGTTTCTATTTCAATTTTTAAGTCTTGAACTGTTTTCTTCACCTGTTTGATTATTTTTCCTTGGCTTTCTTTAGGAGATTTATTGATTTCTTCTATTTTTATCTTTTCCTCTATTTCTTTAAGAAAAAAATTTCATTTTCTCTTTAAGGGTCTCTATTATCTTCATAAAGTTATATTTAAGAATGTTTCTTCTGCTTCTTCTGGGTTAGGATGTTCAGATATTCCTTTTTTAGGACCACTAGGTTCAGGTGTTGCCATATTGCTCATTATCTTGTTGAATGTATTCTTGCATTGACACCTCCCCATCTCTTTCTCCAAGGGGTGCAGGTGGGACCTGCATTTCAGGGGATCTCTCTACCTCCAGTGGTGCAGTTGGGACCTATGGATTAGGTGGTCACTCTTCTTCCTGGTGTAGGTGGGGCTGTCCCTCTGGTAGTCGCTGATGTGATTCTAGGAGCTCCTCTCCAGGTACAATCAGAGCCAAGTCTCTGGTGGTCTTAGGTGCAGTGGGAGATGATTGCAGGTGTGGGGAAGCTGCTCCAGGGTTTCTGGGGTTTGGTGGTTGGGGGTCAATCTTATGCAGGTGTTTTCTCAGTTGAGAGTCCTTCTTTCCAAATGACTCTAGCTAATTTCAAGGTGACAAAAAACTAGCCAGCACATGGGTGTCTTGCAGTTTTGTGCATACATATTTAGAATAGTAATGTCTTCTTGGTTAATTATTCCCATGATTATAAAGAAATGCCTATTTTGATTGCTTCTGACCAGTAGTGGTTTGAAATCTATTTTGTCAATCACTAGGATGACAACTGACCTGTTTGCTGTCCAGGTCCATATGCTTTGGATACATTTTCCATCCTCTAAGATAGTACCTGTCTTTAAAGCTAAGGTTTTTTTTTTTCCTGTTTGTTTAATTTTTTTATTCATTTCACATACCAACCACAGTTCCCCCTCACTCCACTCCTCCTCTTCCCCTCTCCTCCCATCCCCATCGAGTCCTCAGAGAGGACTCCATGGGGAATCAACAAAGTCTGGCATGATAGAGGAGGGGCCACTTGTTGGTCCCTGGCTGCTTAGCCTCTAAATAACCACACAGAAACTACACCTGAAGTTATAAGTCAGAATAAATTCTTTTCTCCTTTTAAGTTTCCTTTTCTCACATACTTTGTCCATGACTAAAAATGGACTAACATACCACTTGGCAAGAAACCAAATATATAGACTTTAATTCTGATATATTAATTTTGGAAACTTCATAGACTTTATATATAAACTAAATAACATGTTAAGCTATAGAAACAGCATATGTTCAATAGATAGCATCCATTTTTACTATTTCCATGTTCCCTGTTTGTTAAGTTCATTATGACTCCACAATAGTGGTTGGGACAAGAAGTGTGTCTGCCATTACCCTGTTCCTGGAAGAGAGCAGGGGTAATGAGGAAGGGAAATGTCCACCCAGGGCTATGCAAGTAGCAATCTCAGAGTCCGCCCTTCTATTCTGTGTATATCTGATTGGCATCACTTCAGGCTCCAAACAGTCACATTAAGACTTTTAAAGTCTTGGAAGTTTTACTATGTGTGCTTCTGGAAGTTAGTTATAAAGCTGACTTTTTATAATTATTCCTCTTTATCACCTTATCTTTTGTCCAAATCTACATAACAGGTGATTTATAAACTTCTGATGTCTGCAGAACTATGAACTCTGCCATATCTGTTTCTGCCTTGGTAGAATTGTTTTGGTTTTAAATTTATATACTCTCTCTCTCTCTCTCTGTCTCTCTGTCTCTCTCTCTCTCTCTCTCTCTCTCTCTCTCTCTCTCTCTCTCTTCTCTCTCCTCTCTCTCTCCTCCTCTCTCTCCTCTCCTCTCTCTCTCTCTCTCTCTCTCTGTGTGTGTGTGTGTGTGTATGTGCAGTTGGAGGCCAGCAGAGGACACTGGATTCCATGGAACTGGAGTTACAGACAGTTGTGATCCATCCAACATAGGTGCTAAGACCCAAACTCGGGTCCTCTGTAAGAATAGAAAGCATTCTTAACCCCCGAGCCATCATTCCAGCCCTAGAATTTTTAAAGGAACAATAGATGGTTACTCTCCCTTTTAATGCGTGAAAATTATACGACCATATCCACTGCTTTGGGACTTGACAGCACCTCGTGTGATAGGAGTGTGAATCCTTCCAGGGTGGCTTTGGGCTTGCACAAGTCACGGTTGTGTTTTAGTGTCAGCTTGAGTAGATTGAGGGATACTATGGGAAGTAGGAAGTCATTACTTATGGGTGTTTCTGAAATCATATTTCTACAGAAGATTTCAGGGTGATTCAAGGAACAGAATAAGAAAAATCCTCCCTGAATATGGCCAGGACCATTTAATTGTCTTCCATACTCTTACTAGGATGATCCATGAAGCCCCACTTAAAGATTTCAACCACTTTTGTAGTTTGAAGTCCCCAAATCTTCCATATTCTACCAATAAATAGTACAGTCAGGCCTTTTATAGCAATACCGTGCTCCCTGGTACCAACTACTATCTTAGTCACTGCTTTATTGCTGTTAGGAAACACCATGGCCAAGGCAATTCTTAGAAAAAGAAAGTATTTAATTGTGGGTTTGCTTAGAGTTTCAGATGTTAGTCCATTAATCATTCATGGGAAGAATGTCACTACTCAGACAAACATGTTTCTGGAGAAGTAGCTGAGAGTTTGAAATGCTGATCCACAGGTAGAGAGAGAGGCTGATCCACAGGTAGAGAGAGAGAGAGAGAGAGAGAGAGAGAGAGAGAGAGAGAGAGAGAGAGAGAGAGTTGAACATGGCATGTTTTAATTGATAAAATGTGAGAGACAGGATAGACTCAGTGACTAAAAGCAGGTATAAGAGGTTAAATGGGTCCCTTAATTAAGATATATAATTCCTTGTTCCCATATCCACCCTGCCTATATCCCAACCATCCTATTCCCCCAAGCTCTCCCCATCCTCCACTTCACACTTTTCTCTCCCCAACCCCCCATCCCCCCACCCCACCCCACCCCACCCCTAAGTTCCCATTTTTTGTCCGGCAATCTTGTCTACTTCCAATATCCAGGAGGATAACTATATATTTTTCTTTGGATTCACCTTCTTATTTAGCTTCTCTGGGATCATGAATTATAGGCTCGATGTCCTTTATTTATGGCTAGAAACCAATTATGAGTGAGTACATCCCATGTTCATCTTTACTTGACCCTAGAGGGGTTCCCAGGTGTCCAGGAAGATGCCCCCAGCTAGTTCCTTGGGCAGCTGAGGAGAGGGAGCAGAAATGTCCAGATCCTATTGCCATACTCATGAATATCTTGCATATCACCATAGAACCTCCACCTGGCATTGGATGGAGAAAATGACAGAGCCCCACATAGGAGCACTGGACTGAGCTCCCAAGGTCCTGATGAGGAGCAAAAGGAGGGAGATCATGAGCAAGAAAGTCAGGCCCGTGAGGGGTGCGTTCACCCACTGAGACGGTGGGACGGAACTAACGGGAGATCACCAAGACCAGTTGGAATGGGACTGATGGAACATGCGATCAAACCAGACTCTCTGAATGTGGCTGACAGTGGAGGCTGACTGAGAAGCCAAGGACAATGGCGATGGGCTTTGATTCTACGGCATGGACAGGCTCACTGTGAGCCTTGTCAGTTTGGTTGCTCACCTTCCTGGACTTAGGGGGAGCTGGGAGGACCTTGGACTTAACATAGTGTAGGGAACCCTGATGGTTCTTTGACCTGGAGAGGGAGGGAGAGGGGGGTATGGGTGGAGGGGAGGGGAGGGAAGGGGGAGGAGGAGGGGAGGAGATGGAAATCTTTAATAAAAAATGAGAAGAAAAAAATAAAAAATTAAAAAAACAAATATGAAAAAAAGAATAAAAAGAAAAGAAATGAAAGGGGGGACATAACCACAGACACAGAGGAAATTCAGAGAATCATTAGATGTTACTACAAAAGCCTGTAGGCCACAAAATTGGAAAATGTAAAAGAAATGGACAGTTTTTTAGATAAATACCATATACCAAAGTTAAACCAGGACCAGGTAAATGCTCTAAATAGTCCTGTTAGTCGCGAAGAATTAGAAACTGTTATCAGAAACCTCCCTACCAAAAAAAGCCCAGGACCTGATGGTTTCAATGCAGAATTCTACCAGAACTTCCAAGAAGACCTAATACCTATACTCCTTAATGTATTTCATAATATAGAAACAGAAGAGTTATTGCCAAATTCCTTTTATGAAGCTACAGTTACCCTGATACCTAAACCACACAAAGACTCAACCAAGAAAGAAAATTACAGGCCAATCTCACTCATGAACATCGATGCAAAAATTCTCAATAAAATACTGGCAAACCGAATCCAAGAACACATTAGAAAAATTATCCACTACGATCAAGTAGGCTTCATCCCAGAGATGCAGGGCTGGTTCAACATACGAAAATCTATCAATGTAATCCATCATATAAATAAACTGAAGGAAATAACCATATGATCATCTCATTAGATGCTGAAAAAACATTTGACAAAATTCAACACCCCTTTATGATAAAGGTCTTGGAGAGATTAGGGATAGAAGGATCATTCCTAAATATAATAAAGGCTATTTCCAGCAAGCCGACAGCTAACATCAAATTAAATGGAGAGAAACTCAAAGCCATCCCACTAAATTCAGGAACACGACAAGGCTGTCCACTCTCTCCTTATCTCTTCAATATAGTGCTTGAAGTTCTAGCAATAGCAATAAGACAACACAAGGGGATCAAGGGGATTCAAATTGGAAAAGAAAAAGTTAAACTTTTGTTATTTGCAGATGATATGTTAGTGTTCATAAGCGACCCCAAAAACTCCACAAAAGAACTCCTACAGCTGATAAACTCCTTTAGTAATGTGGCAGGATACAAGATCAACTCCAAAAAATCAGTTGTCCTCCTATACACAAAGGATAAGAAAGCAGAGAGGGAAATCAGAGAAGTATCACCTTTCATGATAGCCACAAATAGCATAAAATATCTTGGGACAACTCTAACTAAGGAAGTGAAAGATCTATTTGACAAGACCTTTAAGACATTGAAGAAAGAAATTGAAGAGGATACCAGAAAATGGAAGGATCTCTTTTGCTCCTGGATTGGGAGGATCAGCATAGTAAAAATGGCAATTCTACCAAAGGCAATCTATAGATTCAATGCAGTCCCCATCAAGATCCCATCAAAATTCTTCACAGATATTGAGAGGACAATAATCAACTTTATATGGAAAAACAAGAAACCCAGGATAGCCAAAACAGTCTTATACAGTAAAGGAACTTCTGGAGGCATTACCATCCCTGATTTCAAACTCTATTACAGAGCTACAGTATTCAAAACAGCTTGGTATTGGCATAAAAAACAGAGAAGTCGACCAATGGAATCAAATAGAGGACCCGGATCTTAACCCACAAACCTATGAACACCTGATTTTTGATAAAGGAGCCAAAAGTACACAATGGAATAAAGAGAGCATCTTCAACAAATGGTGCTGGCATAACTGGATGCCAACCTGTAGAAGAATGAAAGTAGATCCATATCTATCACCATGCACAAAACTCAAGTCCAAATGGATTAAAGACCTCAATATTAATCTGAACACACTGAGCCTGATAGAGGAGAAAGTGGGAAGTACTCTACAACATATGGGCACAGGAGACCGCTTCCTATGTATAGCCCCAGCAGCACAGACATTAAGGGCAACATTGAATAAATGGGACCTCCTGAAGCTGAGCAGCTTCTGTAAAGCAAAGGACACTGTCACTAAGACAAAAAGGCAGCCTACTGACTGGGAAAAGATCTTCACCAACCCCGCAACAGACAAAGGTCTGATCTCCAAAACATATAAGGAACTCAAGAGACTAGACTTTAAAATGCTAATTAACCCAATTAAAAAATGGGGCTCTGAACTGAATAGAGAATTCTCAACAGAAGAAGTTCAAATGGCCAAAAGACACTTAAGGTCATGCTCAACCTCCTTAGCGATCAGGGAAATGCAAATCAAAACAACTTTGAGATACCATCTTACACCTGTCAGATTGGCTAAAATCAAAAACACCAATGATAGCCTTTGCTGGAGAGGTTGTGGGGTAAGGGGTACACTCATCCATTGCTGGTGGGAATGCAAACTTGTGCAACCACTTTGGAAAGCAGTGTGGCAGTTTCTCAGGAAATTCGGGATCAACCTACCCCAGGACCCAGCAATCCCACTTTGGGAATTTACCCAAGAGATGCCCAATCATACTACAAAAGCATTTGTTCAACTATGTTCATAGCAGCATTATTTGTAATAGCCAGATCCTGGAAACAACCTAGATGCCCTTCGGTGGAAGAATGGATGAAGAAACTGTGGAATATATACATATTAGAGTAGTACTCAGCGATACAAAATAATGACATCTTGAATTTTGCATGCAAATGGATGGAAATAGAAAACACTATTCTGAGTGAGGTAACCCAGACCCAAAAAGATGAACATGGGATGTACTCACTCATAATCGGTTTCTAGCCATAAATAAAGGACATCGAGCCTATAATTCATGATCCTAGACAAGATAATAAGAAGGTGAACCCAAAGAAAAACATATAGTTATCCTCCTGGATATTGGAAGTAGACAAAGATTGCCGGGCAAAAATTGGGAACTTGGGGGCGGGGTGGGATAGGGGCAAGGGGAGATGGAGAGAGAAAAGTGTGAAGGAGAGGATGGGGAGAGCTTGGGGGAATGGGATGGTTGGGATATAGGAAGGGTGGATATGGGAGCAGGGAAGCATATATCATAATTAAGGGAGCCATCTGAGGGTTGACAAGAGACTTGACTCTAGAGAGGTTCCCAGGTATCCAGGGAGATGCCCCCAACTACTTCCTTGGGCAGCTGAGGAGAGGGAGCCGGAAAAGGCCAGATCCTATAGCCATACTGATGAATATCTTGCATATCACCATAGAACCTTTATCTGGCGATGGATGGAGATAGAGACAGAGCCCCACATTGGAGCACCGGACTGAGCTCCCAAGGTCCTGATGAGGAGCAAAAGGAGGGAGATCATGAGCAAGAAAGTCAGGACTGTGAGGGGTGCGTTCACCCACTGAGACGGTGGGACAGAACTAATGGGAGACCACCAAGTCCAGTTGGAATGGGACTGATGGAACAGGGGACCAAACCGGACTCTCTGAATGTGGCTGACGGTGGAGGCTGACTGAGAAGCCAAGGACAATGGCGATGGGCTTTGATTCTACCACATGGACGGGCTCTGTGTGAGCCTTGTCAGTTTGGATGCTCACCTTCCTGGACCTGGGGGGAGTTGGGAGGACCTTGGACTTAACATAGTGTAGGGAACCCTGATGGCTCTTTGGCCTGGAGAGGGAGGGAGTGGAGGTATGGGTGGACGGAGGGGAGGTAAAGAGGAGGAGAAGAGGAGACAGAAATTTTTAATAAAAAAATGTGAAAAAAATAAAAAATCCTTCTTGAGATCCCCCCCAAAAAAGAATATAAGGGAAAAAAATCTATTTTCAAAAATGTAAGTTTAAAAAATAAAACAAAAGGAAAACTTCTGGAGGTATCGCATCTCAGGTTTCAAGTTACGTTATCTATAGTAGAGTCTTAGTAATAAAAGCTCAAGGTACTCACATAAAACCAGGCACACTAATCAATAGATTAGAATTGAGGACCCACATATAATCCCACACTCCTACAGACACCTGATTTTTGACAAAGAGATCAACGGTACTCACTGGAGAAAAGAGCACCTTCAACAAAATAGCACTGAACAACTGGATAGCTAAATGTAGAAGAATGAAACCAGATAATATCTCTCACTCTACACGAAACTCAGCTAAAGATGGATCAAGGACCTCAGCATAAGACATAATAACTAAATTTGAGGGAAGGAAGGACACGATATGCATGAACCCATTGTCACAAGAAAGGACTTTCTTCTTTTTCTTCTTTTTTCTTTTGTTTTCTTTTTTTTCTTTTTTTCTTTCTTCTTTTTAAAAAGTATGTACAAAAATGTTTTACTTCCATTTTTGTATGGATGCCAGTGTGCATGCCTGGTACCCGTGGCTGGTGAAGACAGCTTCAGATTCCCTGGAAATGGAGGGTTGCAAGGCACTATGGGGGTTCTGGGAAGCAAATAATGTCTTCTGCAAGAGCAACAAGTGCTCTTACCCACTAAGCCGTTGCTCCAGCCCCAAGAAAGACTTTGTGAACAGGAACGTGTTAACTCGGGTATTGAGTCAAACAACTATTAAATGGGACCTCACGAAACTAAGACATTTTTGTCCATCAAATAATACATCATTGAAGTGAAGATATAGCCTGCAGAATTGGGGAAAAAATCTTTAAAGTTATACATCTGACAGAAGGTTCGAATCTGGAATGTACAAGGAACTTAAACAAAATGTAGACATCAAGAAATCAGACAACCGCAGGGCGGTGGTGGCGCACGCCTTTAATCCCAGCACTCGTGAGGCAGGGGCAGGTGGATCTTTGTGAGTTCGAGGCCAGCCTGGTCTACAAGAGCTAGTTCCAGGACAGGCTTCAAAGCTACAGAGAAACCCTGTCTCAGAAAAAAAAAAAAAAGAAATCAGACAACCTAATTAGAAACTGGGCAGGGATGCTGGCAGAGAGAGTCATTTTTCCTTGTAGGGGTGGCAACTGATGGTCTGCTCATGCCTCAGTGGATGACACTATGTTATTGACAGAATGGTAACACTAATTGGACTCAGTGAGTTAAAATAAACAAATAAGGAGAAAATTTGGGAGGGAGATGTGTTAGAGGATCCCGGGAGAAGTTGGAAGGGGATGTAGGTGATGACTATGACCAAGATACATTGTATACATGTATTTAATTCTCAAAGAATAAATTTAAAATATTATAAAATGGGGCATGGACCTGAACAAAGAGTTCTCAAAAGATGAAATGCTAATGGATGCAAAACATTTTTTTAAATGTCCAACTTTCTTAGCCACTAAGGAAACACAAATTAAAACTACTTTGAGATTTTGTCTTACCCCAGTGAGAATGACTAGGATTAAAAGGAAAACAAAAACAAAAACAATGCTCGCAAGGATGTTAGGAAAGGGGAACACTTAATTCTCAGCTGGTTGGAGTGAAAGCTGATTAGCCACTATGGAAATCAGGGTGGAGGTGCCTCTAAAAGGTAGAAATAAATCTACCACACAATCCAGTGTAGCTGGAGGTTTTATTTCCACCAGCCACTCCCCGAATAACCACTCTGAGGCTTAATAATAATTACAACCTGTTTGGCTTATTAGCTCAGGATTATTATTAACTAGCTCTTACAACTTAAATTAATCCATTCCTATTCTATATTTTATCACAGGGTTCGTAACTTGTTAATTCCTATCTTGCTTCTCTGTGGCTGCTGATGTTTTCTAGTTTCTGCTGATATTTTCTAGTTTCTGCATTCTTTTTCCCTGTACCTTTGCTTGGATTTTCTGCCTGACTCTATTTTGCCTGGCTATTGGCCAAACCAGCTTTTTTATTAAGCGATGGTAATAAAACATATTTACAGCATACAGAAAGGCATCCCACATCAATCCAGCTCTACCACTTTTGGGCATATTCCCAAATAACTCTGTGTTCCACTATAGAAATACATGCCCATCCATGTTCATTGTTGCTCTATTCACAAGAGCCAAGAAATGGAAATAGCCTAGAAATATCAACTGATGAATGAACAATGAAAATATCACACAATATTCAGCACAATATTTTACAGTCTGTTAAGAAAAAAACAAATCTATCTTGTAGAGTGTGCCTTAAATTCAGTCAGAAAGTGGTTGGTTACTCAATAACACTGATGCTACTCTTGCACCAGTGGTTACTATTTTGTCAGGCTAGTCATTAGTGTAGCTTGTAGGACTCACAGCTGGGTTGGTTTGATGACTACTTTGCTCTTCCACAAATACAGACAACACCTTCCAGCACTCTGAAAGCTTCCAGGTCAGTTTCTTCCTGTGACTCTAATATCTGGTGTCTTCGACAATGGGGTTGTACCATCAAGTGATACACAGCAAGCATGAGTATTGGCAACAGCCTGTAATATGTGCGGTCTTTGGGAACGTCCTGGTCAACAGCTCTGAGAAGTGCCACATTCCTGATACTGTGCTTTTCCTTTGTTAGTATATGGTGTCTAACAGAGGCATTGTTGCCCTATACAGAAAAATTCTACTTAAACTTTTAATATATGTATAGAGAGAATTCCATTCTAAGCCTTTATATATTGTATTCTATCTCCCCTCTCTTGAAAATCCCTCCTCATTACAATTTAGGAATTTCCTGACCTCTATTGGCATTCTAGATTTGTCTAAAGATTTAAAGATAACAGCCACAAATGAGAGAAAACAATGTTTATTTATTTATTTTTGGTTTGGGTTACCTCACTAAAAACAATTATCTCCAGCTCCATCTAATACCTTCAAACTTCATAATTTAATTTATTAAAGCTTAGAACTATCCCCCTGGGTAGCACATATTCATTATTTGTTCATCAGATGAAACCCATACCTAGCACCATTATCAGACCAAGAGCCTATGGTTAGACAGATCATAGACCTTAGGAGAAAACCTATTACTCTGCTAAAATAGGCATAGTATCAAACAAACAACTAGTGACTTATCATTATACCCACAGAGTAAGACATCTCTGAACCCTTACCAGAAAGCTCTATGTGCAGTAGACAACTATCAACACAGAGATTTAAGGTCTATTCCAAAGGTAAAACCCAAGAGACTGTGGCTATATAGGCCATTGGCACAGGGAGAATCTACCACTATTATTCTGCTAAATGGACATAGTATTAAACCAGTTCCTAACGGCTTATCATTATACCCTTAGATTAGTGTATCTTCACCCTCATCAGAGAAGCTTCTTTATGCAATAGACAGTGATTACTATAGAGAGCCACAACTGGTCAGCATGCAGAGAATAAGAGACTGCCGAGTGCTCAGCCCTAAATAAATCTCAGTATTGCAGCCTTTCCCACACTCAGAGATCTTCACAGAGGAAAAGGCAGAAGGTTCTTGAGAGCTAGATGTGGTGCATTTCTACAACTCTATGGTGTTTCCTGGGCACAATAGCGAGATTGTACGTAGGAGCTCACAGCAATTGCAACAACATGTACAAGACCCTGCTAAGCTCAGGCCAAACAAAACCCCAGCCAAGAGAGGAGTTGAGAATGAAGCCCCACCCCTAGTAGAGGCATGATTAGCATTTGATAGTTGCGGGAAGAGGCAGTTAGGTTTTAACCTTAACATAGTAAAACAATATTCAACAGAATAGTTAATAAGTAAGGATTACATTTATAATAATACATTTATAATATTCAGTCCATTTGTATTTAGCAATGGGCTTTTTTTTGGTTGGGAGGTTTTTTTATGACAGCTTCTATTTTCTCACGAATTATAGGTTTATTTAAATTGTTCAGTTGGTCTTGATTTAATTTTGGTATACGGTATTTATCTAAAAACAAGTCCATTTCTTTTACATTTTCCAACTTTGTGGCATATAGGCCTTTGTAGTAAGACCTAATGATTCTCTGAATTTCCTCAGTGTCTGTTGTTATGTCCCCCTTTTATTTCTGATCTTGTTAATTTGCACATTCTCTCTCTGCCTTTTGATTGGTTTGGATAGGGGCTTGTCAATCTTGTTGATATTCTCAAAGAACCAGCTCTTTGTTTCACTGATTCTTTGGATTGTTTTCTGTGTTTCTATTTTTGTTGATTTCAGCCCTCAGTTTGATTATTTCCAGTCTTCTACTCCTCCTGGGTAAGTCTGCTTCTTTTTTCTAGAGCTTTCAGGTATGCTGTTAAGTCTCTAATGTGAGCTTTCTTCGTTTTTTTTTTTTTTTTTAATGTGGGCACTTAGTGCTATGAACTTTCCTCTTAGCACTGCTTTCATAGTGCTCCATAGGTTTGGGGCATGTTGTGTCTTTATTTTCAGTTGAATTCAAGGAAGACTTTAATTTCTTTTATTTCTTCCCTGACCCAGGGGATGGTTCAGTAGTTGACTGTTCAGTTTCCATGAGTTTCCGTAGGCTTTCTGAGGGTAGAATTGTGTGTTAAAATTCTAATTTATTCCATGGTGATCCGGTAAGACACACGGTGGTTACTAATTTTTTTGTATTTGTGGAAGTTGCTTTGTTACCAAGTATGTGATCAATTTCAAGAAGGTTCCATGAGATGCTGAGAAGTAGGTATATTCTTTCCTATTTGGGTGGATGTTCTATAAATGTTCTGTTAAGGTCCATTGATTCATTACCTCCATTAAGGTCTCTTATTTCTCTGTAGGGTTTCGGTCTGGTTGACCGAGTCATTGGTTGATAGAGAGGAGTGTTGAAGTCCTCCTCTATTAGTGTGTGGGGGTTTGATGTGTGATTGAGTTTCAAGTAATGTTTCCTTGACATATGTGGGTGCTTTTAATATTAGGGGGCAGAGAACAGTTCAAGGATTGAGACTTCATCCTGATGAATTGGTTCCTGTGTATGAGTAATAAAGTTGTCCATCGCCATCTCTTCTGATTGGATTTTAGTTGAAGTCAATTTTGTTAGATATTAGTGTAGCCACACCTGCTTATTTCTTAGGTTCGTTTGATTGAAAAACCTTTTCCCAACCCTTTGCTCTGAGTAAATATCTGTCTTTATGGTTGAGGTGTGTTTCTTGTAAGCAGCAGAATGTTGGATCCTGCTTTCACATCCATTCTCTAAACCTGTGCCTTTTTATAGGTGAATTAAGACCATTGATTAAGTGATATTAGTGACCAGGGGTTGTTAACTCTGGTTAATTTTTTTTTGGTAGTAGAGTTTGTATGTTTCCCTTCTTTGGGTTGTGCTTGTGGAGGGTTGTTAGATGTCTAAGTTATTGTGGGTATTGTTGGGTTCTTTGGGTTGTGATTTTCCTTCTATTATTCTATAAGGCTGGATTTGTGGCTCCATATTGTTTAAATTTGTTTTTATCCTGGAATACCTTGTTTTCTCCATTGATGGTGAAAGAAATCTTGGCTGGGTATAGTAGTCTGGGCTTGCATCATGGTCTCTTAGTTTCTGCAGCACATCTATCCAAGACCTTCTGGCTTTCATGGTTTCCATAGAGAAGTCAGGTGTAATTCTGATAGGTTTACCTTTATAAGTTACTTGACCTTTTTCCTTTGCCACTCTTAATATTCTTTCTTTATTCTGTATGCTTTGTGTTTTGATTATTATATGGACGAGGGAATTTTTTTTTTTTTTTGATCCAGTCTATTCTGGTGGCCAGAGACCTCCCAGGCAAAAGGGCATGCTTGCTGGGTGCAGGCTAAGTGGGACTAAGAAACTCCTGCAGCAGTTGCCCTCACCACTTTGTCCCCAGACCCTCAGCCCCGAAGCAGGCTGAGTTAGGGAATCCTATGACCTCACAGATGGAAGGGGTGCTTGGGGTGGAAGCTGAGCTCCCTTTCCCGGGCGTCTAGCTGGCTGCCAGTCGGGCACACACTCTGGATGTTGTATTTTTGTTGAAAGGTTTTTTGGCATCTAATGAGATGATCATGTGTTTTTTTTTTTTTTTCAGGTTTGTTCATATGGTGAATTGCTTTGACAAGTTTTTTTTATATGGTTTATTTTTAAATTTAAAAATTTCCATCTCCTCCCCTTTTCCTCACCCTCTTTCCTCCCATCCCCTTCACCCATACCCCCCTCCCTCCCTCTCCAGGCCAAGGAGCCATCGGTGGTTCCCTACTCTATGTTAAGACCAAGGTCCTCCCAACTTTCCCCCAGGTCCAGGAAGATGATCAACCAAGCTGAGAAGGCTCCCACAGAGGCCTAATTGACAAGTTTTTGTATGTTGTACCATCCCTGCATCTCTGGGATGAAGCCGAATTGATCATGGTAGATAATGATTCTGATGTGTTCTTGGATTCGATTTGCCAGTATTTTATTTAGTATTTTTGCAATCAATGTTCATAAGTGAGATTGGTCTGTAATTATCTCCTTCTTAGTAATGTCTTTCTGTGGTTTGGTAGTAGGGTAATTGTAGCCTCATAAAAAGAGTTTGTCATTGTTCCTTCTGTTTCTATTGTTTGGAATAATAATGAGGAGTACTGGTATTAGTTCTTTGAAAGTCTTGTAGAATTCTGAGCTGAAACTGTCTGATGCTGGGGTTTTATTTTGGTTTGGGAGACTTTGATGACAAGTTTCTATTTCTTCAGCAGTTATAGGTCTGTTTAATTTGCGTATCTTGTCTTGATTTAATTTTAGTAAGTGATATTTATCCAAAAAGTTGTCCATTTCCTTTAAGTTTTCCAATTTTGTGGAGTACAGGTTCGAAATATGACCTGTGATTCTCTGCATTCCTCCATGTCTTTTGGTTATGTCCCCCTTTTCATTTCTGATTTTGTTAATTTGGATATGCTCTCTCTCTGCCTTTTGGTTAGTTTGGATAAAGGTTTGCCTATTTTGTTGATTTTCTAGAAGAACCAACTCGTCTCATTCTTTGCAATGTTTTCTTTGTTTCTATATTGTTTAATTCAGCTCTCAATTTGATTATTTCCTGCTGTCTAGTTTTCTTAGGTGAGTTTGCTTCTTTTTGTTCTAAAGTTTTCAAATGTTCTGTTAATTCACTAGTGTGTGATATTTCCAGCTACTTTATGTAGGTGTTTAGTGCTATGGATTTGCCTCTTAACACTGCCGTTCATTGTGTCCCATAAATTTGGGTATGTTGTATGGTCATTTTCATTGAATTTTAGGAAGTTTTAATTTCTTCTCCCTTGACCCATTGATGATTCAGATGAGCATTGTTTAATTTCCATGTGTTTGTGGGTTTTCTGGAATTAGTATTACTGTTGACTTCTAGTTTTAAACCATGGTGATCTAATAAGGTGCATTGGGTTATTACATTTTTTTTGTATTTGGTTGATGTTGTTTTGTTACTCAGTATGTGGTCAATTTTTGAGAAGGTTCCATGCAGCACTGAGAAGATATTTCTTTTCTGTTTGGATGGAATATTCTATAGATGTCTGTTAAGTCCGTTTGAGTCATAACATCTGTTAGTTCTCAAATTTTTTGTTCATTTTTTGTCCTGACTGGACCTGGGTCCAGTGGGGATGGGGAGTGTTGAAGTCTCCCACTATTAGTGTGTGGGGTTTAATGTCTGATTTAAGCTTTAGAAGTGTTTCTTTTACATACGAGGGTGCCCTTGTATTTGGGGCATAGATGGTTCAGTATTGAGATTTCTTCTTGATATATTTTTCTGTGATAATATGAAATGAACTTCTTTGTCTCTTTTGACTGATTTTAGCTTGAAGTCTATTTGTTAGATATTAGGATAGTAGATGCACCCACTGTTTCTTAGGTCCATTTGATTTGAATATTTTTCCAACCCTTTACTCTGAGACGCTGTCCTTGAGGTTGAGATGTGTTTCTTGTATGCAGAAGAAGGGTGGATTGTGTTTTCTATCCAATCTGTTAGCCTGTGCCTTTTATAGGTGACTTGAGTCTATTATATGGAGGGATATTAATGAACCAGCAATTGCTATCTCATGTTAATTTAGTTGTTATTATTGGTGATCTTATTTGTGGTGTTTTTTCCCTTCATTGGGATTTGCTGCTATGAGATCGTCAATTGTCTGTGTTTTTGTTTGTGTAGCCAGCTTCCTTGGGTTGGAGTTTCCTTCTAATATTTTGTGTAGGGCTGGGTTTGTGGCTAGGTATTGGTGAAATCTAGTTTTTGTAATGTAATATCTTGTTTTGTCCTTCTATAGTGATTGAAAGTTTTGCTGGGTATAGTAATCTGGGCTGGCATCCGTGTTCTCTTATTATCTGCATAATGCTTGACCATGACCTTCTGACTTCATCATTGTCTCCAATGAAAAGTCAGGTGGTAATTCTGATAGATCTACATTTATATGTCACTTGGCCTTTTCCTTTGCAGCTCTTAATATTCTTTCTTTACTCTGTATGTTTAGTGTTTTATGTGGTGAGAGGACTTTTTTGGATCCAGTTTATTTGGTGTTATGTAAGCTTCTTGTATCTTCATAGGCATACCTTTCTTTAGGTTGGGGAAAGTTTTCTTCTATAATATTTATATTTATGATTTATATTTTCTTTCTGTGCTTTTGAGTTGAACTTCCTTTCCTTCTATACTTATTATTTTAGATTGGTCCTTTCATATTGTCCCATATTTCCTGGATATTTTGGTAAAGCTTTTGTTAGAGTTAATGTTTTCTTTAACTGATGAGTCTATTTCTTCTATTGTATCTTTAGTGCTTGAGTCTCTCTCTTCCATCTCTTGTATTCTGTTGTTCATGCTTACATTTGTGGTTCCTGATAATTTTCTCGTGATTTCTGTTTCTATAATTCCTTTGGCTTATGTTTTCTTTATTGTCTCTATTTCAGTTTTCAAGTCTTGAATAGTTTATTTCATATGTTTGATTGCTTTTTCTTGGTTTTCTTTAAGGAATTTGCTGATGTTTTGTTTGTCTTTTCCTCCATTTCTTTGATGGAATTTCTCCTTTCCTCTTTAAGAGTTTCAAACATTCTCTTGAAGTTATTTTTTAGGTCATTTTCTTTCTCCATCTATATTTGGTTGTTCAAGTCTTGCTGTTGTAGGGTCTTTAGGTTTTACTGGTTTCATGTTGGCTCTTTGTGGTGTAGCGTGTGTTCTCACCTTTCTACTCATCTTTTCTTCTAATAGGTGTGATTGGGCTGTCTGAGATTCTGTTGATTAATGCTCTACGTGCCAGTGAATCCAAGGCTCAGATGTTCCTCATGGAATAGTCAATGTCCACAGTTCTAGTTACCCTGTTGGTTTACTCCGTGTTCCTGGAGATACCCAGCTCTCCTGTGCTTTGCTCTGCTCCCTTGGAGTTTGCTGTCTCAGGGCTACTTTGGCCTCGGTTGCTGGCTTTGACCTGTTTCTGTAAATTCTGTTCTGGATCCCCTCCTGCAGAAGTCCCTGGCTTGGAGTTGGTCTTATAAAGGTTTCTGCCCCCGGTATACTGCCTCGGAGTGAGTTTCTAGGTTCAGGTGCTCCCAGAACTGCAGAGGACCTGGCTCAGGGCTTACTCCCTCAAAGGTCCCAGACTCATGCTCGGACCCGCAGAGGTTTCAGGTTCTTGCCTATTCCTTTTGATGTCCCTGACCAGGCCCGGACCAACAGAGGTCCTGGCTCAGGCCTACTTTCTCTGAGGTCCCAGACTCATGCCTGGCCCCGCACAGATCTCTGGTTCCTAACTATTCCCTCCATGGTCCCAGATTCACGCCCAGACTGGCACAGATTCTGGTTCAGGCCTAGTTCCTGGGACGTCCTACACTCATATCCAGACCCACAGGGGTCCTGGCTTAGGTCAACTCCCTTGAAGGTCCCAGATTTACATCCATACCCTCAGTGGTCTCTGGTTCTGGCTCACTCACTCAGCAGTTACTCCCCTGTACCTGTTCTGGTACCTATCTCCATGAACAGAAAGTAGATCCAAGTGAATCAAAGGCCTCCATTTGAAACTTGAAATATTGAAACTCTTAGAAGAAGACATAAGAAGTAGCCTATAAGATTTAGGTGTAGGAAAGGACTGTCTGAACAGAACTCTATTTGCCCAGAAGTTAAGGGCATATGAATTAGCATAGGGAACTTGGTTTACTTTGCCTGGAAAACGACTTGGTGTAACAATCAATAAATACACCTTTGTATGGCTGTTGGCGGTTCAGTGCATCAGAGGACTGATTGTCACCAGCGGCCATGGTGTTGTCCAGGACCGGGCTACAGGTCCATGGCCCTGCGGTAGCTGCAGTCTGTGTTGATCTCTGTGACTTCTGTTACCCTCAAGGGCTGTGAAGATGTCAGGGGTCTGGGCCACCAGATGTGGCCATGTGGTGAACAAGGTCCATGCCACCACAGGGGCCGTGCCAATCTGAGTGGCTTGTGTTGCTACTCGTGGCAATGGTTTTGTCTGTGTCTGATCTGCTGCAGAGAGCCATGGTTGGGTCTGTGGCCCCATGGTAGCTAGTGTCTGTGTTGATGTCCACGGCTTCTGTTATCACTCAATGGTAACAGATGCCCGGGGTCTGGGCTGGCAGCTGGGGCCATGTTGGTGCCTGAGGGTCATACTGCTACCAGGGCCATACATATTGGGGTGGCCTGTGCTGCCACCCAGAGCCATGTGGACCTCCAAGTCTGAGCTGTGGCCAGGGGAATGCCTGGATCCATGGTTGTACGTAGCCAGGGTCTGAGGAGAGTTGTTCCCTCCACCAGAAAGCTGACCTTGCCACTCACAGGCCCTGGCATTGTGACCTCAATAACCCCAGCATGGGAGGGCTGAATCTCCATGACTTGACTTGATATGCAGGATATTCATGAGGAGTTTCAGTGAGGATCCAGTATTGATGTGTATCAGACCAGAGGCCTTGAACCTGACCAACAACACATTACACAATGAATATTCACAAGAGAAGCTGTTTGGACAAACATATCGACTGCATGACACACGGCAGCTCCCAGTGTCACTAAGATGAATGAAGAGACAATGGAGAGGCGGAAAAGACAAAGGCATGAAGTGGGTTTTTTAGTTGTTTTTGTTTTTAAGTTAATATTTTTATTTATATTTTTATTTCTTATTGCTATTTTATTTTTATTATTTCTTTTTAAGTTTCCCTTTGGAGGGTCACTACAAGGGTGAAGAGCAGATCTGGAGGGGCTGGGAATTGAGTGTGATTATGGCGCATGATATGAAATTCCCGAAGAATCAATAAAGTTATGTTAAACATCATTAAATATTTGTGAATTATGCTGAGATATCAAGAAGAACCAAAGAGCCAGGCAACCAAATCAGTGCAGAAGGAAACTACTTTATTGGGTCTATCAGGTATGAGACCAAATGTTTGAAAACCATAGTCATTAAAATGAATGTGTTTAGGGTCTTAGCTGGGATCATAATTGTGAATTCCTGGGAATTTCTCTAGTGGCAGGTTTCTTGCTAGCCCCATAATGCCTCCCTCATGGGGCCTGAACTGTCCTTACCCCATAGTCAAATTGGTGTCTCTCTTAAATATCATCCTAGAGCCTATATCCAGCAACTGGTGGAAGCAGATGCAGAGATACACAGCATAGCACTCGGCTGAGCTTCCAAAGTAAAGTCGAAGAGTGGAAGTTGTGAGAATATGAGCAAAGAGGTCAAGACCATGATGGGGAAACCCACTGAAACAACTTGCCTGAGCTAACCGGAGCCTACCAACTCCAGCCTAACAGCAAGGGAACCAGCATAGGACCAAACTAGACCCTCTAAATGTGGGTGACAGTTGTATGGCTGGCACAAGTGAGACCAGGATTTATCCCTAATGTTTGTTCTGGCTTTAGGAGCCCATTATGTCTGGAGGGATACCTTGTTCAGCCTAGATGTAGTGGGGAAGACCTTGGACCATCCCCAAAGCAATGTGCCTTACCCTCTCTGAGGAGTGGATGGGGGTGGGATAGGGGTGAAGGTGGTGGGAGTGGGAGGAGGGGAGGAAGTGGGAACTGGATTTGGTATGTAAAATGAGAAAAGATATGAGGGAGCCATTTTGGAGTTGGCAAGAGGCTTGGCTCTGGAGGGGTTCCCAGGAGTCCACGGGGATGACCCCAGCTAGGACCCTGGGCAGTGGAGGAGAGGGTACCTGAACTGGCCTTGTCCTATAGCCATACTGATGAATATCTTGCATATCACCATAGAACCTTCATCTGGTGTTGGATGGAGATAGAGACAGAGACCCACATCAGAGCACTGGACTGAGATCCCAAGGTCCAATTGAAGAGCAGAAGGAGGGAGAAGATAAGCAAGGAAGTCAGGACCACGAGGGGTTGGTCCACCCGCTGAGACGGTGTGACTGATCTAATGGGAGCTTACAAGGCCAGCTGGACTGGGACTGAAAGAGCATGTGATCAAACTGGACCCTCTGAATGTGGCTGACAATGAGGGCTGACTGAGAAGCTAATGATAATGCCACTGGGATTTGTCTCTACTGCATGTACTGGCTTTTTGGGATCCTAATTTGTTTGGATGCACACCTTCCTAATTCCTGGATGGAGGGGGGGAAGGCCTTGGACTTTCTACAGGGCAGGGTATCTTGCCCTCTCTCAGGATCAGAGTGGGAGGGGGGAAGGTGTGTGGAGGAGTGGGAGGGAAGTGGGAGGAGGGGAGGAAGTGGGAGTTTGGATTGGTATTTATAAAGTAATAAAAAAAATAAAAAAATAAAGTGAATGTGCTTAGATCTAGAAACTTAAAGAGTAAAGAGGATATTTGTATATATTAATAACAATTATTGAATGTAATAGATGCTATATATGAATACATAGTACACATATTGAGAATGCCTGTATATTGTATATATAGTATAAATTTTATATAGTTTATATTGTATGTAATAAAATGTATTATGCATTATATATGTATTAAAGAGTCTTCTTTGTCTTGATTGTGGATTTGAGCTCATCCCTAGATACAGACTATCTATGTGTATCACACACACAGTCATCCTCCAGGAGTGAAGTAGCATTCAGACAGGATGGTACAGAAGTGAGAGTTTAGGCACAGAGGACACAAATCCCACGCCCACCCCCCAGTCTCAGGTGACCAAGAAAACCAAACTCAGCCATTGTGGCTGTGCTAGTTTGATGGTCTCTAGAATTCTTTTGTCAAGAGAGCTGCAGAACTATCTATAAATCCAAGCCCAGTCCAAGCCCCAGTGACCAGAGACTTAACCTAACACTGGGCCAGCTTACAGCCATCAAACACACACCCTAGCATGGTGCCAGTCTCCAGCCCATGCCTGTCGGGGAAAGCCTGGGACATTCAATAGAATTCAGCTTAATCTGGTGATGGGCAGACTGACCCCTGAGTCCCCTCTTAGAAAGCTGCATTAGAGAACTTGAAATTATTAGTTCCCTAACTTCTCCATGAATTACAAATTCCCCACCAGAATTATTTCATCAAGGACTTAAGAGAAAGTTTTCTTGGAACATCTAAATGTCTATTGGAAATAGAACGTTTGGGGGAGATGACTGTTAATCTCTTTTCCAGACCCTGTGTTGGAATAAGGCCTAATTTGTCAAGGCTCTCTTCAGCTTCCAGATTTGCTCTGGTCATGATGCAAAATATGTTCCTCTAGCAGGTGAACATGGATGACCTCATGAAGCAAACTCTTCCCTCACCGCACCTCAGTCCACTTGCTGTTCCTCTCAGAGCTCACCGGAGCCTCGGAACTCTAGAGTGCCTGCTGTGGGGACCTGAACTCAGGTCTTGCTTTCCCTTCTCCCTCCGCAGCCCCCTTCCGAGTAAAACCACCTGCTGTTTCACTCCGTGTGGGTTTCTATCTTCGATAAAGGAAAAGATTCTCTTTACCTTTCTGAACCCAATGTCAACTCAATCAGAATTAATCTTTTTTTTTTTTTTTTTTTTTTTTTTTGGTGAGGCTCCTGAGAACACCCGTGGGTGTCTCTGGGACCCCTGAGATCAAAGTGGAAGCTGCTTTGCTCCAGTCTGACCCTCCCACACTGTAGTTCCTTCTCCTTTCTCCATGTCTTTGGTTGCTCCATCCTATATTCACCGTCTCTAGTTCTCTCGGCCCAGTAAGGTCAGGATTCTTTAAGGAAAGGCAGGGTTTTGGGAGTGGGCTTCCAGGCCTGTGATTTTCAGGGAACACCTGGGCTGCTCTGGAGAGTAATTCTACAGAATTATCTACTTGTGACAATGGAGGTAGCTGCCCTGAGCTCAGAGGAGGCTGGGAGTAGAATGGGCCTATGGGAGCAGAGATTGAGGCTCTGGTGGTGTGTAGTCTAAGAGGCCAGAATGTTCTCACCATGGGAGGAGCCAAACTCTTGCTTGTTAATCCCAATGATGTAGGGACAGTGATGAAATTCTTCTCAGGCAGGATCTCTTCTGGAGTCTTTAGCAGCACCGCCCCATGGTTCCCTATGAACGGGAAGGGATAGTTGGAGGGAAGAGATGGAGGGAGTGGCTGAGATTACTCTGCCCAGGTAACAACTGTTTCTCTCCTGTGCCCGACTCAGGCCTTAGTCAGCACATTGATTCCTGTGATCACAGAAACTCGAGGTCCTGAATGGGGCTTAGTCTATGACTCACCAAGAATAGGACCACAGCTGGGGAGCCAGCAGTGATAAAGTAATATTGGTAGGGAATGGCTATGGAGGCTTGACCAAAGTGGAATCACACACACACACACACACATACACACACACACACACACACACACACACACACACACACACGTGTAGGAAAACACACATGGGCACACACCTTAATTTGTAGCTGTGGGTGTAAAAGTTCATTGAGTCCTGGGTGAGCAATACTACTGGTCAAGAATAATTCCAAAGTTAGGCGCTGGGAGGCTCTAGTTGGGACATTCATAACATTCACCTTTGTTTTGTGTGTGCATTCACATGAAAGATACATGAATACAGTTGACTTGCACATTAGTTATTTGAAGAATTCACCATAATGAGATTCTACCTGGAGCTGATTTGTTTTACTGACTCTAAGCAACATAACTGTTAGGAATTTTGCTAATGTGAGTTCTCTGCAGACACAAAAGTCCCATTCAATCCAAATCACAACAAGACAAATTAATAAATATCCAGGTTTAATGGGATTCCTGCGCTCTCGGGTGGCCCCCAAGGGGAAACCGGGAAGCCGCGAGCGCAACCACCATGGGTGGGGGTGGGGAGGAAAGAAGCAGTTCAAATAGACTGGGGAGTGGTCAAGATTTTGGCGGGCTGTCTTGACCCTTCTCCACGGAGGGGTCAAGGCTTGGTGGGCACAGGGACGAGGCCTCCAAAGATGGAGGCCAGAGACCAGGACTTACATTCTAGACTGTTTTTATAAGGGGTAACAGGAAGCTGAGGTGATATTTTGACCAACATTTAGGCTCTCTTAGGAAAAGGGGGCGTTGACTCAAGTCTGGCTACTTCCTGCGGGCATGGGACGATGTGGGGAAGGGGAGAGCTAGGTGTTGGTGGGTCCATGCTCAGCGAGAGGTGTGGCTGAATTGGCATCCCATGTGCTGTCATCCCGGAGATGCCAGGCATCTGTTCGTTGGGGGAGGTGAGAAGGAAGGTGTCTAGGAGAAAAAAAATTTGTTATCACCAAAATGAGTATGCCAGGATGAGGAGCAGGTAGGCCCTTCATTGTGGCATCCTGGAAAACCGGAGGGTGGAAGGTCCTGTCTGCTGGACAGACCAAGTGTCCTGAGTAGGTGCCTGCTTAGGCCTGGAGAGATGGTACCAGCATGGGTGTCCTAAGAGCTTGGCAGCCGAGGGGGTGGTGAGGATTACTGTGTGAGGTCCTGGCCATTGAGGTTTGAGAGAACTAGGCGTTAGCTGTTTGAGGAGTACTCTGTCCCCTGGGGAGAGCGGGGCAGGTTTAGGGGCATTGGGGTCCACTAGCGTGGTGGCAGATAGACATCTGTCAGTGTGTGAATGGAGAAGGGACCTCAGAAGGGAGAGGTAGGGTAGGTACCCCACCAGTGGAGGAGTTTGGACTGGGAGATGATGGTTAAAGAGAAAGGGCCTGCCATAAAGCAGCTCAAAAGGGCTCAGGCCTGTAGGGGAACATGGGGTGGTCCTGAGGTGAGTAAGGGCAATGGGAAGAAGGGCGGTCCAAGATAACCTGAGTTCAATGGAGAGCTTAGTTAGTTGTTGTTTGATGAGTCCACTGGCCCTCTCCACCTTTCCAGAGAATTGTGGATGGTAGGGAGTGTGGAACTTCCAGGAGCTGTTGAGAGCTTCTGACACAAGCTTCTGACCCTGGAAGAGAAGGCTGGCCCATTTGTCAGTCTGGATGGTCCGTGGGACACCAAACCGAGGAATGATGTGGTCCAAGGAGGCCAGAAACGCTTCTATCCATCCTGTAAAAAGTGTCCACAAGTGTTAAGAGATAACAGAGTTTTTTATGAGTAGGCATATGAGTAAAATCAACCTGCCAATCTTCGCCCAGTTGGTGTCCACGAAGCTGGTGTAGAGACTGACATATTTGGAGAGCCCCTTGTGGGTTGGCCTGGGCACATGTCTGGCAGGAGGAGTGAACCTGTTAAATAGAATCTTGGAGATGGGTGTGGTCATAAAGGGGCTCCAAGAAGTGGAACAAAGCTTTGGGGAAGTAGCTAAGGATATCTCCACCCAGTAAAGGTGCTGGACAAGCTGGTATTGCTAAGAGAGAATGAGAGAAAAATTGTCCTGCAAGAACGCAGGGCCGTGGCAAATAGTGGGGAGGAATAGGTCCCGTCTACCCCCATACTGAAATTGGTGAGGGGAATGTAAGGCCCGAGTGAGATGTTAGAACAGAATAGGTAGCTCCCGTGTCCAAAAAGAAAAGTAATGGACTTACCGGCTACCTGCAGCTTTACCCTAGGCACGGATAGGGTTATGGGATATACCAAGTCTGGGCAGCGTCAATCCTCTGCAAGGCTGAGAAGTTCGAAGGCTGGCACAGTTTCACTTGCCAATGTTGGTGAGGCTCCGTGACATGGCATAGAGGACAAGCCTACACGGGGGCACTGTGATTTCCAGTGTCAAGGTTGCTGGCAGATAGGGCATAACCTCGGAGGAGGCATAGTGCAATATCATGCCACGTGACCATTTAGGCCACACTTGAAATAGCTTGCCTGTGAGGTTGACTTAGGCTGGGCTCCATCAGAGTAGAGCCTTGTTTGGCTTCCCTTGTCCCCCTTCCTTGAACTTAGGGCAGCTGCTAAGGCCTGGGCCTGCAGATTCTTGTAGCCTTGTCTGTAGGGAAACCTCAGCTGTTTTTTCTCGGGCATTAAAAACTTTAAAAGCCATTTTCACCAATTCCCGTATAGGGGTTTGGGGACCCTCCTCAACCTTTCTTAACTTTAAGCAGAAGGATCAGTAGAAAAGGAACCTAGCTGCTTTTCTATCTGAGAGAGATCTGGAAGAGAAAAGGGAATATGAACTTTCATAATGCGACTGACTCCCACCACCTCCTGGAGAGGACAGAGAAGGGCGGAGCTATGGTGAGATCTGGTTTGGGAGGATTGGGAGGGGCTAGCTCAGTACACAGAGGGGGTCCAAGGGTGGGAAGATGAGGTCGGAGGGGAGAGGGAGGGGGAGAGGAAGGTGGGTAAGGTGGAAGTTGACCTTGAACTTCTGGACTGGCAAGGGAGAGAGTAGAGAGAGGGAAGAAGAGAAATGTGAAGAATGTTGTTCCATAAGAGGGGGTTGGGTAGTGTGGGCTTGAGGGAGTGGGGGAGGGGCCAGTGCCTCTGGCTGCATGGTTCAGTTAGAATTGTTGGGGTCCCAATCTTCAGATGACCGGGAATTTGGAGGCGTTGTGGCCTTAGCTACCAAGACACTGACAACCAAGGGAAGGGTGAGAGCACAGAGCCCAAAAACCATGGACATACATAAGCTCTGCCCATCTGTCCTTATGGCGACAAAAATTTAAATTAGCCATTCAAGACAAATGGTATCAGACAGTCCCAATTTATAAAGATTTTGTAAGAGGCATCCCAGGGGCGGCAGTGGATCTGGCTTTGAACTGCAAGTGCCCATTTTAAAGTCTATCCCCAACCACGTGGCCTAAGTCTATTACAGCGCGTCCGCTAAAATAGCTCTTAGGCCTAATGGGGTCATGGAAATTGAATGCTAGGCGCCCCTAAAGCAAATAAAGTCCATTTCAGCTAGACCCGGTCTTGCCAGTCTAGCTGCTGAGCTGAGATCAAACTCTTGCTGTGGGCCCACGGCTTCCACAAGAGTCCGATAATCCGACAAAAGTATGAATGGGTTCCCCAAACCTTATAGTATAGACAACAAAAAGGGACTCACCAAGACGCAGCTGCTGTAGCCCAGGAGCCGGTTTTAGCGTGGCATGGAGAGCTCAGATTGTGGACTAGGGGGTTTTCGACGCATGGACTATGGCCACGCCCTACCCGGTGGGACCTCCAAGGTGTTAGGAATTTTGCTAATGGAGCTCTCTGCCAATGCAAAAATCCCAATCAAGCCAAATCATAACAAGCCAATTAAAAAAAATATCCAGGTTTAATGGGATTCCTGTGCTCTCGGGTGGCTCCAAGGGAAAACCAGGAAGCCGTGGTGGCAAGCTCGACCAAGGCGGGAACTTTCCCGGGAAGCAGTTTAAACAGACTGGGGAGTGGTCAAGATTTTGGCAGGCTCATCTTGACACTCCTCCGGGGCACAGGGATGGGGCTTCCAAAGATGGAGGTCAGAGACCGGGACTTAGGACTTAGAATTTATAACTATAAAAGTGCTTGACTTCTGACTTTCAGCCTTGCTGCCCACTATGTTTTAAAAACACATCATTTCAAGCTCTTCTCTCACAGGCTCCCAGTGGAAAATGGGCCCTGAGTCCAGTTCAAACTGCCCCTGTTGAGAAGCTCTACCGTGCAGAGGGCACCTGAGAGTCACCAAGGGGAGTAGGAGCCGCTCATCTGAAGCAGGATACATGCTGGCCACACAACGAAGACGCCTGTGCCCTCGGTGGTGAGCTCTGAGCATGATGATTTCCCAAACAGTGGTATAAATATTTCCCCGAGTCTGCACTGCTCTGGTACTCTGGAGGCAGAGGTTCCCTGCTGACCATCTCTCCCCCGCCTCCCCCACTCCGCCCCTGGAGCTGCAATCCTGCAGTTTCCTTAGGACAAGTCAGGCTATTGCCCCCTTCCTGCCTCTTCTCCCATCTTTTCTTAGGAGGAGAGTGGAGCAGAGCAACCAGTGGCTTTTTCCAGAGCAGAGCAATGGCTTTCATTGGAGCAGAATTGTTAACGCTTTGCTGGGGAAGCCTCCCCAGCTGGAACAAAGCTCTAACACTTCAGCTGGGAAAGCTGTCCCTTCAGAGTTGCCCATAACCCCACAGCTCCTCTAAGCCCTCCTGGCTCTCGGGACCCCATTCCCAACCCTTCGCTGTGGATGAGACCCCTCCTCCTGGAGCTCAGTTTTTGTCCTCACCTTCCAGTCTCTACAAAAGCCCTGGTACCAGGCGCCGAGTTTCCCCACTGGCTCAGCCAGGCTAAGCGCCTGACCCTCTGCGAGCGTGGGGACAACCCACTGAAAGGCTTGGTCCTCCCTGAGCACTACACCCACAGCTACAGTCTGCAGTGACATTTTCCTTCTCTCTCATCCGTGAGACTGTGTCTTCCATGTTCTCTCTTTCCCCTTGGATGTGTCTTAGAAAACCTGCAGCCTCTACACCTGGCACCAGACTGAAGGGCCCTAAATTTATTTCTTCTTGTAATCAAATTTGGCTTCAATATCCCTTAGATAATCAATCAAAGGAGTCACCCAATGGCACCTTAGATCATAGTATTGTGGGACCTTTACAAATACTGTGAGTGATCCGCGCAAACTGAAAGAAATTCCCTATTTCTCTTCTCTCAGCTCCAAGAGCTGCTTGTTTTTGTCTATTTTCCGCACCACACACGGAGTAAAAGTCCTGTCTTTCAATTTACCAAGAACGGATCTGTAAGTTTGTTGCAAAATGGGCCCAGGAGCCAGACACAGCAGGAGCGGGAGGAAGCAAAGGAGCGGGCCAGTTGTATCAGACACACATCCTACACTGGCTCTGCACAGACTGGAGCATCGCTCAGCTCTCTCCCCAAGCGTCCTCTGTCTATAGCCAGAGCTGAACTCCTAGCTGTGAGGTTCAAACCAGGTGATTCTTCCTCTATTATTTTTATTTTTTTTACTGATATTTATTGAGTTCTACATTTTTCTCTGCCCCCCTGCCTGCCTCTTCCCTTCCCCCTTCAATACTCCCACAAGGTCCCCATGCTGCCAATTTACTCAGGAGATCTTGTCTTTTTCTACTTTCTACTTCCCATGTAGATTATCTATGTAAGTTTCTCTTGGTGTCCGCATTCTCTGGGATTGTTGTTTGTAGACTGGCTTTCTTTGCTTTATGTTTAAAAACCACCTATGAGTGAGTACATGTGATAATTGTCTTCCTGTGTCTGGGTTACCTCACTCAAAACAATGTTTTCTAGCTCCATCCATTTTCCTGCAAAATTCAAGCTTTTTTGTGTAAATGTACCACATTTTTCTTATCCATTCTTCAGTTGAGGGGCATTTAGGTTGTTTCCAGGTTCTGGCTCTGACAAACAAAGCTGCTATGAACATAGTTGAGCGCATGTCCTTGTGGCACAATTGAGCATCCTTTGGATATATACCCAAAAGTGGTATTACTGGGTCTTGAGGAAGGTTGTTTCCTAATTTCTTGAGAAATTGCCACACTGGCATCCAAAGGGGCTGTACCAGCTTGCATTCCCACCAGCAATGCAGAAGTGCTCCCTTCGCCCCACAACCTCTCCAGCATAAGTTGTCATCCGTGTTTATGATCTTGGTCATTCTTACAGATGTAAGATGGAATCTCAGAGTTGTTTTGATTTGCATTTCTCTGATGACTAAGGATGTTGAACATTTCCTTAAGTGTCTTTCAGCCATTTAAGATTCCTCTGTTGAGAGTTCTCTGTTTAGGTCTGCACTCAATTTTTTTTATTGGATTATGTGATCTTTTGGTGTACAATTCTTGAGTTCTTTGTATATTTTGGAGATCAGACCTCTGTCTGATGTGGGGTTAGTGAAGATCTTTTCCCATTCTGTAGGCTGTCGTTTTGTCTTGTTGACCGTGTCCTTTGCTTTACAGAAGCTTTTCAGTTTAAGGAGGTCCCATTTATTAATTGTTTCTCTCAGTGTTTGTGCTGCTGGGGTTCTGTTTAGGAAGTGGTTCCCTGTGCCAATGCGTTCAAGTGTATTTTCCACTTTCTCTTCTGTAAGGTTCAGTGTGGCTGGCTTTATGTTGAGGTCTTTAATCCATTTGGACTTGAGTTTTGTGCATGATAATAGATATAGATCTATTTTCATTCTTCTACATGTTGAAATCCAGTTATACCAGCACCATTTGTTGAAGATGCTTCCTTTCTTCCATTGTATACTTTTAGCTCCTTTGTCAAAAATCAGGCGTTCATAGGTTTGTGGGTTAACATCTGGGTCTTCAGTTCGATTCCATTGGTAAATGTCTCTGTTTTTATGCCAATACCAAGCTGTTTTCATTACTGTAGCTCTGTAATAGAGTTTGAAGTCAGGGATTGTGATGCCTTCAGAAGTTCTTTTATTGTACAGGATTGTTTTGGCTATCCTGGGTTTTTTGCTTTTTCGTATGAAGTTGAGTACCATTCTTTCGAGGTCTGTGAAGAATTTTGCTGGGATTTTGATGGGCATTGCATTGAATCTGTAGATTGCTTTTGGTAAGGTTGACATTTTTGCTATGTTAATTCTGCCTACCCAAGAGCATGGGAGATCTTTTCACTTTCTGGTGTCTTCTTCAATTTCTTTCTTCAAAGATTTAAAGTTCTTGTCATACAAGTCTTCCACGTGTTTGGTTAGAGTTACTCCGAGATATTTTATGCTATTTGTGGCTATTGTGAAGGGTGTTGATTCTCTGATTTCTTCCCCAGCCCTTTTATCATCTGTGTACAGGAGGGCTACTGATTTTTTTGAATTAATCTTGTATCCTGCTACATTGCTGAAAGTGTTTATGAGTTGTAGAAGTTCCTTGGTAGAATTTTTGGGATCACATATGTAAACTATCATATCATCAGCAAACAGTGAATGTTTGACTTCTTTTCCAATTTATATCCCCTTGATCTCCCTTTGGTGTCTTATTGTTCTAGCTAGGACCTTAAGAATTATATTGAATAGATATGGAGAGAGTCGATAACCTTGTCTTGATCCTGATTTCGGTGTAACAGCTGGGAGTTTCTCTCCATTTAGTTTGATGTTGGCTGTTGGCTTGCTGTATATTGCCTTAATTATGTTTAGGTATGTTCCTTGTATCTCTGCTCTCTCCAAGTTCTTTATCATGAAGGGATGTTGTTTTCCTCTATTTTCAACCACACTCACAAGCCTCCCCCTCATACACCTCAACCCACAATTTTTTTCTCTTTTTCTCCAGCCTCTCTGGTTTCCCCTTCTCAGTTACAGGCTGCCCATCCAGTCAGTGTTGAGGTAGTCCCTGACAGACCCATTCTTGTTAGGGATCAATTTGTAACTTGCTTTCTCGCTGGTCTTCAAAAGGCCACACTTCTAACAGTAAATTATGAAAAAAATCCAAGGGATCATCCAGGGCAAACATGAAAAACCAGCCCAATTCCTAGACTGCCTAACAAAACCCCTCTTGCAATATTCCAAACATGGATCCTCAGATTCTATATAGAAAACAACTTACGACCTACTTTTCCTAGAGTTTCCCAAACATTAGGTCCAAACTTAAACACCTAGAGAAAGGAACACTGACTCCACAGGTAGAAGTCTTATCTGTGGCCTTCAAGGTGTACCACCTAGGAGATGAAAAAGCCCCAAAACAAAAATACCTGATGCTAGTGAAACCCTTTTAAAAGAATGAATCTTCTGTGACCTTTTTCTTGCCCCCTTCCCTTGGAACTAGCTTATCTATCTCTTTTAATACTCTCCTGGGCCTATCTGTCACCATGTTCCTAGTTTCCCAGGAACTAACTACTATGTCCTGAAGTTTCTTTTAGCCCTCTGGGCCTCTGTGACCTTGTCCCTCCTGTCTCTCAGCTGCACCTGGAAGTCTCACAGATTCTGTCTCCTCCTGGGCTCCTTCCTTGTCTCTCAGTTGCCACTTGGAACTTACAGAAACTGCCTTCCAGCAGAGTTCATTTTATGACTCTTCCTCTCTTCCTCCATTGACTTGGGGTTTGTTAAAGCCTCACTCTGTTACCACAAACAGAGAGAGAGGTGGTCTTTGTCTCTTCCTCAGGGAGGAATATTGCGTCTATGCCAATAAGTAAAGTGTAGTAAAAGACAAGATCTGGCAACTCCAGCTGGATTTTCAAAAACATAAGAAACAGCTTTATGCCTCTAGTCAGTGGCTCATTGACGGTCCAATATGGAATTGGGTACTAACTACCCTTATTAAACCACTTTCTCCTCCGTTTCTTGATCCTACTGGTTGAACTCTGCCTTATAAACATCTTATTGTCCTGTGAGCTCCGTGGAACCCTGCTACACAGCTTGTGCCAATATGAGTGGACCTAAGAGCCTGCTCCAATACTGGGTGGACCTAAGTGACAGCCACAGCAAGGATTGGACCAAGAAGCCAAGACAATACTGGCCTCATTTGAAGGAAGAGATGGGTAGGTGCCAATGCAAGAATTCCTCCAACATCCTGAAAAGCAACATGGTAACACCAGAACCCAGCAGACACACAACAGGAAAACTTAATTATCCTAACAGAAAAGATGTAGAAGTTACAATTTTAAATGTAACTTTATGAAAATGGTGGAGACCTTTAAAGGGGAAGTGAAAAACTCTCTTAAAGAAATGGAGGAGAAGACAAACAAAAAGCTGGAAGAAATTAATAAATCCCTCAAAGAAAGCCAAGAAAACCAAGAAAAAGCAATCAAACATGTGAAGGAAACAGTTCAGGACTTGAAGACTGAAACAGAGTTAATAAAGAAAACACAAACCGAGGGAACTCTGGAAATGTAAAATCTGGGTAAATGAACAGGAACTACAGAGACAAGTATAACCAACACAATAAAAGAGATAGAAGAAAGAATCTCAGGCACTGAAGATACTATAGAGGAAATAGACTCATTGGTCAAAAAACATTATATCCAACAAATTCTTAACACAAAACATCCAGGAAATCTGGGACACCATGAAAAGACCAAACCTAAGAATAATAGGGGTAGAAGAACTCCAGCTCAAAGGCACAGAAAATATATTCAATAAAATTATAGAAGAAAACTTTCCCAACCTAAAGAAGGATATCCCTATGAAGGTACAAAGAGCTTACAGAAGATCTATAATGGATCAAAAAAAATCTCCTCACCATATAATAATCAAAACACAAAACATACAGAACAAAGAAAGAATATTAAGAGCTGCCAAGGAAAAAAAGTCAAGTAACATATAAAGGTAAGCCTATCAGAATTACACCTGACTTCTCAGTGGAAATCATAAAAGTCTGAGGTCCTCAATATATGTGCTGTAGACACTAAGAGACCATGGATGCAAGCCCAGACTATTATACCCAGCAAAGCTTTTATTCATTATTGATGGAGAAAACTAGATATTAAGTGACAAAACAGATTTAAACAATACATATCCATAAACCCAACTTTACAGAAAGTACTAGAATGAAAATCTCAACCCAAGGAAGCCAACTACACCCACAATAACACAGACATCTGACAACCTCGCCCCTCCCCGCCCCCAAGCATAACCCAAAGACAGGAAACTAGTGAAAGATAACCGGAGTATGCAACCACTGGTCATTAATATCAGTAAATATCAATGGTCTCAATTCACCTATAAAAAGACACAGGTTAAGAGAATGGATACAAAAACAGGATCCAGCATTCTTGATGTTTACAGGAAACACACCTCAACCTCAAAGACAGACACTACCTCAGAGTAAAGGGTTGGGAAAAGGTTTTCCAATCAAATGGACCTAAGAAACAAGCAGGTGTGGCTATCCTAATATCCAACAAAATTGATTTCAAACTAAAATCAATCAAAAGAGATGGAGCAGGATACTTGATACTCATAACAGGAACGATTCATCAAGATGAAGTCTCAGTCCTGAATATCTATGCCCCTAATACAAGAGCACCCACGTTTGTAAAAGAAACATTACTAAAACTTAAATCGCACATCAAACCCCACACACTAATAGTAGGAGATTTCAACACTCCTCTTTCCACAATGGACAAGTCAAACAGACAGAAACTTAACAGAAAAATAAGAGAACTAACAGATGTAATGAATCAAATGGACTTAACAGACATCTATAGAACATTACACCCAAACAAAAAAGAATATACCTTCTTCTCAGCACCTCACAGAATCTTCTCTAAAACTGATCACATTCTCAGTAACAAAGCAAACACCCACTGATACAAAAAAAATGGAGTAATCCACTGTGTCTTATTAGATCACCATGAAGTAAAGTTAGATTCAACAACAATTTCACCCCCAGAAAGCCTACAAACACATGGAAACTGAACAGTCAACTACTGAACCACTCCTGGGTCAAGAAAGAAATAAAGAAATTAAAATCTTCCTTGAATTCAATGAAAATGAAGGCACATAATACCCAAACATATGGGACACTATAAAAGCAGTGCTAAGAAGAAAGTTCTTAGCACTAAGTGCCCACATAAGAAAAATGGAGAAAGCTCACATCAATGACCTAACAGCATGCCTGAAAGCTCTAGAAAAAAAGAAGCAGACTCGCCCAAAAGGGGAAGAAGACAGGAAATAATCAAGTTGAGGGCTGAAATCAACAAAATAGAAACACAAAAAACCATACAAAGCATCAATGAAACAAAGAGCTGGTTCTTTGAGAAAATCAATAAGATTGACAAACCCTTATCCAAACTAATCAAGAGGCAGAGAGAGAACATCAAAATTAACAAAATCAGAAATGAAAAGGGAGACATAACAACAAACACTGAGGAAATTCAGAGAATCACTAGGTCCTACTACAAAACCTGTACTCCACAAAATTGGAAAATGTAAAAGAAATGGACAGTTTTTAAGATAGATACCATCTAACAAAATTAAATCAAGACCAGGTGAAAAATTTAAATAGATCTATAAGCCGCAAGGAGATAGAAGCTGTCATCAAAAACCTCCCAACCCAAAACAGCCCAGAGCTGGATGGCTTTAGTATAGAATTCTACCAGAACTTTCAAGAAGAGCTAATACCTATATTCCTCAAAGTGTTCCACATAATTGAAACAGAAGAGTCATTGCCAAACTTTTTTTATGAACCTTCAGTTATCCTGATACCAAAACCGTACAAAGACTCAACCAAGAAAGAGAATTACAGACCAATCTCACTCATGAACATGAATGCAAAATTTCTCAATAGAATACTGGCAAACCGAATCTAAGAACACATCAAAAAATCATCCATCATGATTAAGTAGGCTTCATCCCAGAGATGCAGGGCTGGTTCAACATACGAAAATCTATCAATTTAATCCATCATATAAACAAACTGAAAGAAAAAAAAATGATCATTTAATTAGATGCTGAAAAAGCAGTTGGCAAAATTCAATACCCCTTCATGATAAAGGTCTTGAGGAGATTAGGGATACAAGGATCATATCTAAATTTAATAAAAGCAATATACAGCAAGCTGACAGCTAACATCAAATTAAATGGAGAGAAACTCAAAGTGATCCCACTAAAATCAGGAACACGACAAGGCTGTCCACTCTCTCCATATCTCTTCAACATAGTTTTTGAAGTTTTAGCAATAGCAATAAGACAACATAAAGAGATCAAGGGGATTCAAATTGGAAAGCGAGAAGTCAGAATTTTGAAGATGATATGATAGTGTACATAAGTGACCCCCAAAACTCTACCAGAGAACTCCTACAGTGGTAGCAGGATACAAAATCAACTCAAATCAGTAGCCTTCCCATACACAAAGGATAAAGAAGCAGAGAGGGAAATCAGAGAAACATCACCTTTCACAACAGCCACAAATCACATAAAATATCTTGGGGTAACACTAACCAAGGAAGTGAAAGACCTATTTGACAAGAAATTTAAGTCTTTGAAGAAAGAAACTGAAGAAGATACCAGAAAATGGAAAGATTTTTCATGCTCTTGGGTAGGAAGGACCAATATAGTAAAAATGGCAATTCTACCAAAAGCAATATATAGATTCAATGCAATCCCCATCAAAATCCCAACACAATCCTTCACAGACCTTGAGAGAACAATAATCAACTTCATATGGAAAAGCAAAAAAAACCCAGTATAGCCAAAACAATCCTGTACAATAAAGGAACTTCTGGAGGCATCACCATCCCTGACTTCAAGCTTTATTTCAGAGCTACAGTAAAAAAAACAGCTTGGTATTGGCCTAGAAACAGAGACTTTGACCAATGGAATCGAATTGAAGACACAGATATTAATCCACACACCTATGTACACCCGATTTTTGACAAAGAAGCTAAAATTATATATTGGCAAAAAGAAAACATCTTCAACAAATGGTGCTGGCATAACTGGATGTCAACATGTAGAAAATGAAAATAGATCCATATCTGTCACCATGCACAAAATTCAAGTCCAAATGGATTAAAGACCTTAATATAAACCCAACCACACTAAACCTGATAGAGTAGAAAGTGGGAAGCAGCCTTCAATGCATAGGCACAGGAAACCTCTTTCTAAATAAAACCCCAGTAGCACAGACAATAAGAGGACAATAAATAAATGGTACATCCTTAAACTGAGAAGCTTCTGTAAAACAAAAGACACAGTCATTAAGCCAAAAGGCAGCCTACTAAATGGGAAGAAATCTTAACCAACCCCACATCAGACAAGGGACTGATTTCCAAAATCTATAAAGAACTCAAGAAATTAGACATTAAAATTCTAAATAGCCCAATTAAAAAGTGGTGTACTGAACTAAACAGAGAATTCTCAACAGAACAATTTTTAATGGCCAAAAGATATTTGAGGACATGTTCAAAACTTCCTTAGCTATCAGGGAAATACAAATCAAAACAGCTATGAGAGACAATCTTACACCTGTCAGAATGGCTAAGATCAAAAACCCCAATGACAACTTATCCTGGAGAGGATGTGGAGCAAGGGGAACACTCATCCATTGCTGATGGGAATGCAAACTTGTGCAACCACTTTGGAAATCAGTATGGTGGTTTCTCAGAAAACTGAGAATTAACCTACCTCAGGATCCAGCAATACCACTCTTGGGAGTATACCCAAAAGATGCTCAATCATACTACAAAAGCATTTGTTCAACTATGTTCATAGCAGCATTATTTGTAATAGCCAGAACCTGGAAACAACCTAGATGCTCCTCAACTGAAGAATGGATAAAGTGTGGCACATCTACACACTCAGCGGTAAAAAAAATGACATCTTGATTTTTGCATGCAAATGGATGGAATTAGAAAACACTATCCTGAGTGAGGTAACCCATACCCCCAAAACGATTTTGGTATGTACTCACTCATAAGTGGATACTAGTCATAAACTAAGGACATCAAGCCTATAGTTCATGATCCTAGAGAAGCTAAGTAATAAGGTGAACCCAAACAAAAACATATATAGATCCACCTGGAAATCAGAAACAGACAAAAATTTGGGAGCATGGGAACGGGGGGGTAGATGGAAGGGGAGAAGGGGGGTTGAGGAGAACTTGAGGGAAGGGGATAGTCAAGATGCAGGAAGGACAGATATGAGAGCAAGAAAAGAGATATTTTGATTGAGGGAGCTATTATGGGGTTAGTAAGAAACCTGGCTCTAGAAAAATGCCCAGGAATCCACAAGGATGACTCCAGCTAAGACCCTAAGCAATAGAGGAGAGGGTGTCTGAACTGACCTTACACTATAGTCAGACTGATGATTATCTTAAATATCACCATAGAACCTTCATCCAACAACAGATGGAAACAGAGGCAATGACCCACATCGGAGCACTGGACTGAGCTCCCAAGATCCAGATTCAGAGTGGAAGGAGTGAGAATATGAGCAAGGAATTCAAGACCACGAGGGGGTCATCCACTGAGACAGTTTGCCTGAGCTAATGGGAGCTCACCAACTCCAACTGGATTGGGAGTGAACCAGCATGGGATCAAACTAGTCCCTCTGAATGTGGTTGACAGTTGGGGCAAACTGAGGGGCCACTGATAGTGACACTGGGATTTGTCTCTACAGCATGTACTGACCTCTTGGGATCTTCTCTTTGGATGTAAACCTTGCTCAACCTAGATGTAGTAGGGAAAGCCTTGGACTTTCCACAGGATGGGGGGCATGGCCATCTCTTAGGATTGGAGGGGGTGGGGTGGGAGGGTGTGTGGAAAGAGTGGAAGGGAAGAGGAGAGGGAGGGAGTGGGAATTTGGATTGGTAATTTTTTAAGTAATAAAATATGTAAAAATAAACTTGTTGTCTAGATTTCTTTAAGAACAGATTGAAAAAAATGCTAACCAGACTTTTAATCAGTTGCTATTACAGGATTACTGGCCCCTAGCTACAGAGCCAGAGGCCAGCGACTCCCAAATATAACTTGATGGTGAAGATCAAGTTTGCCCAATAGGGCTTAGCTGCCCTGATTCAACACTAAGTAGTCTAACAATAACATTGCTCCTCTTTCCCATGACATAATTGTTTATCAACAATAAACAACAAAAAGGGGGCAATGTAAGCCCCTCAAGTCACACGACCTCCAACTGCCAGGTTCCACCCACAGGACACTCTAACTGCCTTAATTGCTGAACCTAGTCCTCACCCTTCATAATAAAAAACCCAATCTCTGAACATGAAATCCCACCAATCTCCACCCTGGAAAGCTCTACCCTCTCCCCAAGAAACTCTATATAAGCCCCATTTCCTGTTCTGATTGCTGCTGTTTCTCACCCAAGGAGAGGCAATCAGCCTTCTGGTTTTTCTTTTTCCAATGCCTTGTGTGATATTTGTCGTGTGATGTTACTTTGTATAATTCCTTGTCTCCTGACTGCCAGGATACCTTTCCATCCAAGCTTTAATGCTTACGGTGGGGGTGGGGGGTGGGGGCAGGCTTTCAAGTTTCCTATGCCCAGAATACTGCCCAGTGTCTCAGCTGACTTGCTGCTGCCTGCAAGATGTCCAACCCTCAGCTGCATCTCAGGCACCACATCTGCTTACACGCTGCCATGCTCCCTGCCATGATGAGAATGGACTAAAATCCTGAAACTGTGAGTTGCTGTGGTCACGGTGTTTTTTGTTTTTTTTTTTTATTACAATAGAAATTTTAGCTAAGACAAATTTCTTTTAGAAACTGTCATTTGCCCATGGGTCACCACTGTCTCCTCTTTATACAGAGGCAGTCATTTGCTCCCAGGGACAAGTACCTCTTCTCCCTCTCTTTTGCCCACCTTTTCCTCTCTCCCTTATTCCCTTCCCTTTCTCCCTTGTCTTTTATCTCCTACCTTCCAGGACCGTGAACTCTGGTTAGTAGGTGAATAATCTAGTTAGACAGCAGCTCAACTTCTCCATGTTTAATGACAGAAGTGTGACCTCCAGAAACAAGACCTTAACATCAGCTTGTGTGAGCAACCAAGAGCCTTGGCAATCGCCTGTGCTATTTGGTGGTGACCATGGGTCCCTTTTCTTAATAATTCAACAGGCTGTAACCTGTTCCTGGCACTGGAGGTTTAATTTGGTGGCATAAGATGCCTACTTGAAGCCTTCTCTCCCCTGTTATTTTTTGTCTCCCTTTGGGTTTCTTTCACATATGTATAGGAAGCTCCTAACGTAGTCGGTTCCCATAGAGTTTTTCATGGGACCTTTAGTATTGATTGTCCCTCTCCGTTTTCCCTCCTTTACCTTTCTGTCCCATCCCCCTGTCATCAAACCACCCAACTCTAGTTTACCTTTATAGCTTCATAACACTATAGACCACTTCCTTTCCTTGAGAGATCCTCTCCTCCCTCCTGGTCCCTTAGTAGGTACCAAACCTCTGTGGTTATTCAGATTGTAGTTCCCATATCAGAACTTTAAAAGGTAACATCCTTAAAAGAGAAAAATACCATCTTTGTCCACATGTGCTGAGCACTGTAGGCTTTTGTTGCTGGAGTCTGACATGGGCATGCGCAGAGCACACAGGGTGCACAGTTGTTGAGAGCCATCATGTGCTCACAGCACATCCCTATGAACTGGGTTGCTAAGGATGAAGCAGAGTTCAGCTTACACTGAACCAAGGAGCTGCCCTGGCAGGACGTTCTTTTGGATCAGTGGGGAAGACTTAACCAGTGTTTTGAATATTTACTGTTGAGTTTGGGAGGGTGCGGGAGGGCCTGTGGAGCCTTGAGGTTCAACATGCAAGAGAACCTTGATTTTGATGCCCATACTATTAGAGCCCCTCAGCGGGCTGGTAGACCCGCCTGTGGCCCGCATGCCTGGGTCATGGGTGCTGGGGTCGTAAAAGGCAGGAATTTCCTTTCTACTTAATTAGGTATGACTCTATGGCCAGTGTAGGCTATGTGGCTTCAGCGAATACCATGTGAATGAATACGACAGGAGTGGCAGGTGATGGGGCCCGGCGAGAGGCAGGAGGGGCAGGAGGGGCAGGAGGGGCAGCAACTCTTCGGAACAGCCAGGGTCTACCAGGGAGAAACACACCTTCCAGAGCTGCCTGAGGGAGGGCAGGGGTCATGCTTAAGGCTCTTCCTTCATGGAAACCACTGGGGTTTTGTGCCTGCTTTAGGCTCCTAGGCATCTGAAACCTGCACACCTTGGAAGGGCAGCTCCTAGGCTTTCTTTAAGAGAAGCAAAACAAAGAACTTCAATTAATTTACAAATCCTTTTTCATTCTCTCCTTTAGAGCACTTTATCGGGCGCTTTAAAGGGATTTAGCTAATAAAACCATATACATTTTTTTATGTGTACACTTAAAATTTTTTTTAGATTTGAGTGTTTTGCCTGCATGTATTTTCAGTGTGCCACACATGCGTCAGAAGAAGGTGTTTGACCTCCTGGAACTGGAGTTATGGACAGTTCTGATCTGCATGTGGGTGCTGGGAACCAAACCCAGGTCCCCTGCAGGAAAAACTAGAGCTCGTAAATGCCAAGCCATCTCTCCAGCCCTCAGTGCATATGTTTTTAATGCTATGTTATATGCGACAGACAAGATTGTACCATGAGATAAATTTTCACTTAAAATATCAACTTCAAGTAAAAAAAATCACCAAGAAATATCACGCCTATGTCTTTCATGCTTGCTGAGGAATTTCATAAGGAATTTTTCAACATAAACTATAACCCCTTATATACATGTTATGTGTGCTTTGGTATGTACGTGAAGGCTAGAGGTTGTCATTCTCCTTTTCAATTTCTTTTCCTCTCATTAAAAAACATATGTGTGTGTGCACATGTGCCCCACACATGCCCAGTAAGTGTGTGAAGGTCAGAAGAGAACCATATTTGACAGTTGTGTTCTGCCATGTCATGGGTTCTGGGGATTGAACTAAGGCCACTGTGTCTGCCAGTGGCTGCCCTCATGTGGTGAACCACCCTATGGTCCCTACACCTCAGCTTTTGAGACAGATTCTCTTACCCAAATCCCCACTGTGTTTGACTGATTGTCTTGGAGTATACTGATTCACCTAGACTTGCAGGTAAGCAAGCTTTGGGGATCCTCCTGTATCCACATCTCCAAGTTTCTCAAGGTGCTGGGGGTTCTGAACTCCGGGCTTGCAGGGTGAGTGCTTTACTAACTGAGTTTTACCAATCACTGCAGCCCCTCTTTCCTAGTCCTTGTTTCTTATTTCTCACTAGATCATAGGCAGGAAACAATGACCCTCAACAGTAGATTTCCATAGCTCACATGCTCCTTGATCATGTCTGTGGTTGTGAGATTGTTTAGTCTATAGTTATCCAGTCTTCCAAATTAGAGCTTCAGATGCTGGAAGCATTTGTACATGCTCTTGAAGATGCGAGTTGAAGCATCACAGCAGCATTGTGTAAGATAGCTACAGTGTTGAATCCCCATTCTACAGATGGGGAGGTTGGTTTATGGCTCATAGGAAGTCTAAGTAGTAACTAGTAACTAACAGTGATTGGGGTAGGATTCAAATCCAAGCTGAGTTCAATCTTTTGGGCACTCTCCTGTTATCCAGAGAGCCTGCTCTGAGGAAGGATGAAGCCTGATATAGAGCACTCGCCTTGAATGGGACAGCCATGCACTGTATGCCTAGCACAGAAATGAACACCCGAGTAGAGAAATAAGTAAATAAGAAAATTTTAGTTTCTTCTCTTACATCAGAAGGAAATACACTTTGCCATCTAGTATTTACACATGAATGTGCCTTTACATAGTATTCTGTAATTTCCTAAAATGTCCTCTCAATTTGTAGGACATCACTGCATTATGCCTGTGACCACAACCACCCAGCTGTGCTAACATTGTTATTATCAAACTGTGCAGACACTAATATCCAGGATGATGAAGGCTGTATACCCTTGATTAAGGAAGCTATCGAACAACTGTTTTGGCATGAAATGGCTTATCCTTGTTTGGTTTTTGTTGTGATGAAAACACTGGCCAAAAACAGCTCAGGAAAGGACATGCTTATTCGGCCTACAATTCCACAACACAGTCCCTCCTGAAGGGAAACCAGGGCAGGATCTCAGGCAGGACCAGAGGCAGGAAATGAAGCAGAGGTCATGGGGATGCTGCTTTTCCATGGCTCTTTCCAAGGCTTGCTCAGATTTCTTATACTACTCAGGACCACCTGCCCAGTCATGCCACCACCCCTAGGAAGCTGTGTCCTCCCATATCAATCCTAATCAAGAAAATGTTCTACAGACTTCCCAGAGTCCAGTCTGGTGGAGGCAATTCTTCAAGTGAGGTTTGTTCTTTCCAACTTATCAAAACAAGCAAATAGACAAGCAACTTCCCCCACTATAACAATAGCCGAACAGTGCTGGTGAAATGCTTTACTATCTAGGTGTGGTGGCACACCCCTGAAATCCTACCTCTTGGAAAGCTTTCGTAGGGAGGTTATGAATTTAGGCAAGTCTGGGGTACTTAAGAGGACCCTGTCTGAAAAAAAGGAGAGATAATTTGCATAACCTAAACAATTGGTCTGATCCAAAGGTATCTACTCAATGTAATTGTTTTTATTCTGACTTTCTTGAATTCAATATCTCTTTCGTTACACAATACCCACAGGCCACCCAGCGGGAGAATGTGGAGTGTGTTTCTATATTACTCATGCAGGGTGCTGATCCCCATACAAAAGAGTTCAGAGGGAATAGAGCCATTCACCATGCCATTTTCAGAGGTAACACAACAATTGCCTGGAAACTGCTCGAATACAATGCAAATATTGAAGCCAAAACAGAGGTAAAAATCATTCAACTTCATTCCCAATGTACTTCCAGCAATGACGCTCAGATCACTTTCCACATTCTGAAGCTCAAGCAGTCTCACTGAATCTGTTCAGAGTCAGACATTTTTTTTTCAAATGTGTTTTTTATAGTTTTTGTAGATAACTTAAAGGAACTTAGCACAGCACATTTTGTTTCAGACTTGGGCTTTACTTTGAAATTGAACAAGTAAAGGATTTGAGCCCACATATAATTTACATGCTCATAAGCAATAAAAAATAATTTTAAGGTAAATGTCTGTAGACAAAACCAGAAATCTGTGCAGTTAAGAAGCTATTGCTGTGGTTTGTCTCCCAGAGACGAGGCTAGAGTGGAAAGGTCACAGGCTAATGCGGAAATCTGATCATTGAAGAAAACATACTGAGAAGACATTTTTTATTTTACTTTCTCAAATCTTCTATGTACATAGTGAAGGGGCCAAAATGTGACTCCATCTTAGACAAGGAGCAACTACATTGTAATTGATGACCTAACCCTGAATCCCCAGTCAGGTTTAGCCAATTGGCTAAACAGTTCCAAACCTGTCCTTATAAGGCTGGGAGACCCAGAGTTGCAGGATCTGGCTGCTACTGACCATGTGACAGAAAATCCCAGAATGGATAAAAATGTTACTAGCCCCGTCCAATCAACATGTGCCACATGTAATTGCTCCCCGACTGCCCGATTAAAACAAAGATACTTAGAATTCCCCATGTCCCCTTTTAAAAGAGCCTGCATGTCCTTGTCCCTGGTCCTCATTAGCATTTTATATGGGTGATGGACTGTTGCACGCTGGCTATTTCTGAAGAATAAGCACTCTTTGTGTTACATACCATTTGAGTCTGGGGTCTTCCTCCAGCATTTTTTGACCACTACAATAGAAAGTGATGTTTTGTATATGGGAGATAATTTTTAGTTAGGAAAAAATAGTTTTGAAAAACAGATGGAGAAACTGCTCCAGAGATGCCACTTGAGCCCAGTCATTCAACAGAGGCACAGCAAACCTAACTCCATGTTTTAGGGTTGGGGCAATGGAGGCACAGCTCCGTGGAGCTAAGAAGCTTTGAACCAGCGAGTGTTTGTGGGAAGTTCTGGAGATGAGTGGTGTTCACTGGCAATGTTGGACAGGGGAAGGTGTGTCAAAGCGAAGAGAATCCCTGTGTATGTGAATCTGCAGCAAGGGCTGAAGGAAAATCTATTCTTTTGTGACTCTTTTTGTTTATGAAATGTATGATAAATTTTCAGTTGACAAGCATGTCAGTTTATAAAATGAATTTTTTTCTTTACAGTACGGGTTTACACCATATAAACTAGCCTTATGTGAAAACCAACACAAGATGGCAGAATTTTTAATACAGAACGGTACAGATGCACATTCGGTGCTTAAGCCAAATAGGTACTGTCTCTTTTTTACACTCTTAGTGCTGTTCTTGAGGGTGACATTGCTTAAGTAATGAACACTAAAATGGTAGGAGGAATATGGCTTCAACTCAGAAGCTCATATTGAGAAAGCCTAGCACACAGGGTGTGTGAGCTGGAAAAGAGACTGTTCCAACTTAAACAAAAGAACACTGTGTACCAGGGCTCAGCTTACCATTTACAAACAACAGTTTGTCATTTCTAATCTGATTGATTCTCAATTTTCTATGAGTTAAAGCAGCTTTACATTAATGTTGTTTCCTTTGAAAAGTGTCAAATTCACTCCCAGCAGTGAAATTTATAATAATTTTAGTATTTTTGTTCTGTTTCTTATATTTTTTTCAATATACTATGCTCAACATAAAAAGTTTTTTTTTAAAACTGGGCCAAGGGAAGATGGGGAGAGAAAAGTGTGAAGGGGAGAATGCAGGGAGCTCGGAGGAATGGGGTGCTTGGGATATAGGAAGGGTGGATATGGGAGCAGGGAAGCATATATCTTAATTTAAGGAGCTACCTGAGGGTTGTCAAGAGACTTGACCCTAGAGGGGTTCCCAGGTTTCCAGGGAGACGCCCCCAGTTAGTTCCTTGGGCAGCTGAGGAGAGGGAGCCTGAAAAGGCCAGTTCCTATAGCCATACTGATGAATTTCTTGCATATCACCATAGAACCTCCACCTGACGATAGATGAAGAAAATGACAGAGCCCCACACTGGAGCACCGGACTGAGCTCCCAAGGTCCTGATGAGGAGCAGAAGGAGAGAGAACATGAGAAAGAAAGTCAGGACCGTGAGGGAACCTCCATCTGGCGACAGATGGGGAAGGTGACTGAGCCCCACATTGGAGCACTGGACTGAGCTCCCAAGGTCCTGATGAGGAGCAGAAGGAGCGAGTACATGAGGGAGAAAGTCAGGAACGAGAGGGGTGCGTTCACTCATGGAGACGGTGGGACAGAACTAATGGGAGATCACCAACTCCAGTTGGAATGGGACTGATGGATCATGCGACCAAACCCGTCTCTCTGAATGTGGCCAACAGCGGGGGCTGACTGAGAAGCAAAGGACAATGGCTCTGGGCTCTGATTCTTCTGCATGGACGGGCTCTGTGGGAGCCTTCTCAGCTTGGTCAATCACCTTCCTGGACCTGGGGGGAGTTGGGAGGACCTTGGTCTTAGCATAGAGTGGGGAACCCTGATGGCTCCTTGGCCTTGAGAGGGAGGGAGGGGAGGTATGGGTGGAGGGGAGGGGAGGGGAGGGAAGGGGGAGAAGGAGGGGAGGGAAGGGGGAGAAGGAGGGGAGGGAAGGGGGAGAAGGAGGGAAGGAGATGGAAATTTTTAAATATAAAAAAAATAAACCATGAGAAAAAAAAATCCTGTTGTCTTTTTGATCACTCACTCTGCTGTGATTTCTGAACAACCAAATACATTAGGGTGTCCATCATGACAATTAAATGATATTACCAGATGCTATGTTTTTTTTTTCCTGTTGTCTGAAATGTCTTGACACTGTTGGTCAGATGTGAATCTGTGCACCCAAAGTCCTGAAACAGCTAATCTGGTTAGGAACACTTGTCCACAATGAATACAAAGAACTAAGACTCCATTATGGAAATGCCTCCTCCATAGGATCTAGTTGTAAGGCATTTTCTTAATTTGTGATTGAGGGATGGGTGTATATGGTATATAGTGGGTGGCGCCGTTCCAGGGCTTCTGGTCCTGAGTTCTATAAGAAAACAGCCAGTACCAGCTCCCCTCCGTGGCCTCTGTACCAGCTCCTGCCTCCAGGTTCCTTCCCTGTTTGGTTCCTGCCCTGACGTCCACCAATGATGGACTATGATGTGGACACAGAAGCCAAACGAATCCTTTGTCCCCAAGTTGATTTGGGTCATGGAGTTTCTTTACAGCTCTGCATAGGACACTTGGTATTCAAGATGAGTTCAGCTTTCAAAATCAAATGATTCCTATCTTTTTGTTTATTCATGTAAGTTTAAAGTCAGATGAAATAAAAAGTAAAGCCTGTGTGTGTACGTACTTTATTTTTATGGAAAATATACTTTGTACATACCATATATTCTAAACATGGTTTGGCATCCCTCACATTCACATACTTGTTTTTGTGTCAGGGGACATGCATGCCATGATATTCCCATTCAAGACACAGAACAACCCTGTGTGATCGCTTTGCCTTCCATCTTACTTGAGGCAAGTGATCTATTTTTATTTGGCACTTGGCCACTTACTCCAAGCGAGCAGGCTGGGAAACCTCTTTGGGATTTTACTATTTCCACCTCCCATGTAGTATAAAAGTGCTGGGATTATATAGACACATTACACACTGTCTGATTTTTCTTGAGTTCCAGGTATTCAAATTCTGGGCTGGTGTGACAAGTGTTGATACCCACTGAGTCATCTCTCTGGCCTTAAATTTTTAAAAGAAGACTTTGAGCTTAAATTAAAGAAGTTTTATGAGCAGATTGCTGTTAATTATGGAACCAAGGCTTCTGAGTGCAGAGCACTTTCAGATAGACCTCTAATCTAGTTATAGGGCCTGTGTTTCCCCTAATGAGAATCAGTTAATGTCATTTATTCCTCCATTAATATAAGATAAACAAATTTGTAAAGCTGACACTTTTGAAGCATACAGAGAAAATATGCTTGTGACTTTGACACGGTATAGCACAGTCTTAGGAAATCACGACTAGGAACATGTCAGGAGTAAAGTACTTATCATACAAGCCCATGAATTCAGAGTAAAACTCCTCAGAACACAGAAAGGACCTCATGTGCTAGTGTGTATCTTTAATCTCAGGGAACCTCGAGGGACATGGGAGATGGAGACAGGAAACTGTCTAGAATGTTAGACTTTAGTTAGCCTGGCTTTTACAGCTGTTAATGACAAGAAACTCTGTCTCAAAACTAAGTTAGGAGGCAAGGACTGACAGTCAGGGACGTCCTCTGACCTAAAAACATGCACCGGATCAACAGACAAAATGCATACACACGTGTGAACAGGAACGCATATCAAATATGAAGATAAAAAAATAAGTTTAGATCCTTGATCTAAAAAGACTGGGGATCGTTATCTGCTAAAAGGCATTGAACACAGTGGTCAAGGTTGAAGGTTTTCCTACAGTTTGCTGGAGATCACTTCAGCAGCGGTGCTATTTTGGACAAAGTTCACACTGCAGGTGAAAAGTCCCCAGGACAAGTTCCAAGACAGTGATGACAGCCAAAGCAGAAACCAGAAAAATAAAGCTGCTGGGCTAGCGTATACTGTCAATAGGCCCTGAAGTAGAGCAGTCTTAGCTGTGACCTAGGAAGGACATACCTACAAAAAGAGCGTTGCTTTCCTTGAGTTTTGAAGCTGATTGTGAGTTATAAAGACTCAGGATGACACAAAGAGGTTTACTGAACAAAGAATTAACCAGGCAGTGGTTTCACCATCCACACATGAATGAACTGTTAAAACTATTTGAAGATACCACAAACGTCATGGCTTCTGAGAATACAGGCAGAGGATTGCTTAGAAGCAAAAAAAAAAAAAAAAAAAAAAAAAAAAAAAAAAGTTCCTCATATACTGACCAGTGAGAGCATAGCACTCAAAGAAAGGCCTCCAAAGTTCATGGCAGCGATAGGACTGTGGGGTCATAGGGATGTGGGCAGATGATCGGAACAGGAGCACTGACTCCACGGGCATATAAATACAAGGTCACTGGAGCATGCAAAGCAAATCATATGGACAAAGCACTACGATGTGTGTGTGTGTGTGTGTGTGTGTGTGTGTGTGTGTGTGTGTGTGTTGTTTAAATACGAGGTAAATTTTCTGATTCTTCTCCACGAGGAAAGTTGAAAAGGACAGCAGTAATTAAGCATAATCAACTGCTGAAGATTGAATTTAGAGTTACTTGGCTGGCCCTCTTTCCCATGCCTTTAATCCCAGGGCTTGGGAGCCAGGAGGCAGAAAGAGCTCTTTGATTTCAAGATCAACACAATGCATACAGTGGGTTTAAAGTCAGCTGGACTGTGTAATGAGATCCTGTTTCAAAAAACAATATTTGTAAATATCTAATGTAAGATATACTCGGGACTCAAGAAAAAAGAAGTTAGAAAACATGCTAAGTGTTTTTATAAGAATCCTTAAATGATGGTCACTTTTGAACATAGGTCACAGTGACGGAACAGCTGCGAAAGAGCCAGAACAGACAACAAAAAGGTGCGTCAGCTTCAACAAAGGTAAGAATTACCCCATCTCCTCCTACCTTCCCTGAAGAAAAGAAGGAAGAGAAAAGATTTTAGATCCACAAGAAGGAGGTAAGGAAATCAAGTATGAATGCAGTTCTGTTGTTTTCAAATATTCTGGAAAGCCTGAATGAATTAAGAAATTATTTCTAAGCACTTTCAAGTGTGAAAATATATTGTCCAAACATTGCTTATTTTGTTTTAATGCTGATATCTGTACTGCCTTTGAATAAATAAGAAAACACCTTTACACCACACACGTCCTTCATAGTCACACAGCAGCAAAGAGGATTGTGAGAAACAGATTCTCCTTGAGTTTTTACGACAAATGCCTTGCATTTTGTACTGCATACCTTTACACAGCTCAGTGCCACTAAACTGTAATTATGTCACAAACAAACTTCAATAAGCAGTCACTTTCATTAATTACCATCTTACCTTATGATGTAATAAAATATTCTGACCTCTTAAATGACTGCAATTTCTCATTTTTGACAGTTTTGTCATACTCTATAACTGTTTTCTTTAGAAACCTCCCATTTTAGGGTGACAGTTTTGTTCCATAGTAAATATTTTGATTTTAGGAAAACTTATCAATCCTAACATGTTTTCCTTTTCTCTTTTTTCCTTTCTTCCTACCTACCTTCCTTTCTTCCTCCCTTCCTTTCTCCCTCCCTCTCTTCCTTCCTTCCTTCCTTCCTTCCTTCCTTCCTTCCTTCCTTCCTCCCTTTCTTTTCTTCTTCCCTTCTTGTTCTTTTGGTTTCTGAGGTGTTATAGGTTGAACACAATGCCTTGGGAGCATTCTAGGCAAGTACCCTACCCACCACCTCCACCTTTAGTGCTTTTCCCTTTAGTTTTTGTTACTAGAACAGGGTAAGGGGGTTCATCATTTCCATGCTGCAAAGCAGGACTCAACAAGAAAAAATTAGAACAAAAAGAGTTTAAAAAATGACATCGTTCTGTATTTCAAAGAATTAGCTGCTTCTCCATTGAGTCTGGACAGACGCTGTGGCAGTGGCAGGAACACCACAGAGTTTTTAAATTCAGCAACTGTCATCACAGTGCCTCTTATACCTAAGTTTCCATTGGCAACCACACTAGGTAGTGAATCCAAAACCTTCCTCCCTCAAGAAGTAAGATGAAGGGAGTCAATATTACTGCAATGGGGGCAGCTTTGTGTCCCCTTTATTATGAAGGGTGTTGTTCTTGACATTTGTGGTGGTGAGAACCAACTGATGGCTCCGGCATGATAAGCAGAGGCTTTACCACTGAGCCACAATCCCAGCCAACTAGTTGGTAGGTCACATGCCTTCCTGAGTCATGGGGCATGCTAGGAAGGCACTAACTTTCTCTCACCATAGAACCTTCATCCGGTGATGGATGAAGATAGAGACAGAGACCCGCACTGGAGCACTGAACTGAGCTCCCAAGGCCCAGATGAAGAGCAGAAGGAGGGAGAACATGAACAAGGAAGTCAGGACCGGGAGGGATGCGTCCATCCACGGAGGCGGTGGGGCTGATCTAATGGGAGCTCACCAAGGCCAGCTGGACTAGAACTGAATGAGCATGTGATCAAACCGGACTCTCTGAATGTGGCTGACAATGAGGGCTGACTGAGAAGCCAATGATAATGGCACTGGGATTTGATTCTATTGCATGTACTGGCTTTTTGGGAGCCTAGTCTGTTTGGATGCACACCTTCCTAGACCTGGATGGAGGGGGGAGGACCTTGGGCTTCCCACAGGGCAGAGCACCCTGACTTCTCTTAGCCCTGGAGGGGGGAAGAGGAGTGTGGGGGAGTAGGAGCGAAATGGGAGGGGGAGGAGGTAGAAATTTTTAATAAATAGATAAAAGGTTAAAAAATGAATGAATGTGTCATTTCTTTTTTTGGTTGTTTGTTTATTTTGGTTTTTGGAGACAGGGCTTTTCTGTGTGTAAATTTAGTACCTGCTCATGGTCATAGGTGTTTTGTACACCAATTTATTATGAGTAGTAACTTTTGATAAATTTGTCTCTGTATTTAAAACAAAGAAGTGTCAATTAAGAGTTTTCCTTGTATTTATTGTCTATAAATCAGTATCCACTTTAAAGGCTCTCCAGATTCAAAGTATATATTAGTGAAATATTAGCATCGGCATTCAGCGCCCATTTTCTACAGTTGCTCATAACATATTTTGCCTTTCTACTCTGCAGGGAATGGAGGAATTAAAGACAAGATCTCACTCAGGTAAGAATGTCTGGATTTTAAATACACTGTGTGTCTAGAGAATATAAAGTTCAGAAGCTGCCACCATATTTTCCTAAGTGGAAGACAATTTCAGCTTCTTGATTATTTGCTAATCTGTGGAGCACATAGTGTTAAATGACTGATTATGCCTCTGATACACTGTGAAATGCTGGGAGCACTCCATGTCTGTGGAGATGATTCAGCGGATAAAGTGCTGGCTGTGCATATAGAGAATGGGAGATGGATGCCCAGGGTCCACATGAGGCCTGCTGGTCTTGTGTGATTCTAGAATCCCGGGGAGCTTATGGTGAGATTGCAAGTGGAGACAGGATTGCTTCCTGGAATGCTGGCCTGGGACTTGCATTCAAGAGCGAGAGACCCAGTCATAAATCTAAGACTGAAGGTGAGGGTCAACCCCTTGGTCTGTAATCCAGTCACCACACCTACTCACTGGCAGGTCTGAAATCACACATACATACAAATACACTGCACATAACATACCATGCACATATATGTAAAATATTAGTTTTCAGGCCATTAATCCTGTTTACTAGTATGTTTGGGGCGAGTTGTCTGCTGGGAAGAATGTGAGCAAAATGGCAAGGTTCAAGACTCTCCCAGGCTTTGCTGAGGATCATCTCAGAATGGCCTTGTAGACATGCTTCTGTTCAGCAGGTTAATAGCCCCTTCAATGAGTTCCACAGCTGTGGTGAACCCCAAGGTAGGTAGAAGCTAGAAAAACAAAGGGGACAATGTTGCTCTCCAGTGTCCTATAAAATGACTCAGAAATGCCCTTGAGTATAAGGAGTTTCATCATAAACTTGTGGACAGACTATCAAAATACAGCTTCAAGGCACCAAAATATGGTGACTTCTGAGATTGTTGGCAGCTTAATGCTTAGACATAGAGTATATTTTATGTTTTCCCAAAGACACTTCTTGGGAGAGAGTGTGAGACTAAATAAAATGCCTAAAAAGCTTATTTACAGAAAACAGGTCATGTTTTAGGGTTAGGGGAAGAAAGGAAATAGGAGCACTAAGTGTTTAGAGCACAAAACAATCAGTTACTGCAACCATCAGAACAAAGTTAGTGGAAAAACCACTATTTCCCCATCTTGTGTGTTTGGATATGTGTGTGTGTGTTTGCATGTGAGTACCTGTGTTTATTTTACATATTTCTCTGTGCTTTGCATATTTCTCTGTGCAGACATGAAGGAAAGAGGAGGAAATTGGTGTCTTGTATCATTTCTAACTTAATCCACTTGACATAAGATCTCTGACTGACCCTGGAGCTGCTCTGGCAGCCAACAAGCCCTAATGGTAGCCTGTCTCTTCCACCCACAGTACTGGGACTACATGTGCACATGTCCATGTCCAGTTTTTTATCTCGATGCTGAGGATTTAAATGTTGTGGGTAGCGAACATTCTTATTTACTTATCTCTTGAACCACTGGCTTTTTAAATTTTTACTTTTAAATAGAACTACTAGTGAGTCTTCACTGAGTGTTACATAGATTGAGATAAGTTGAAACTCCAAAATCAACAAAATCCTTAAGACAGCGATCAATGTTGAATTACATAAATGCAAAACTGTCGCTTAGTATACAGGTAACAAATCTTTCAATGGGGTTTCTCTAAGGACCAAACTCACCCATCACTGCTCTCCGAAATACTTGATGTTCCTGCATCTAAAACAGAGGACAAGGGCAGTACCTCTGCTATTAAGGTAAAATTCTTTTTTTGTGAAATTTATTTTCTTAAGAATTTTGTTGGAGACTCGCCTGCCAGAGCAGGGGGGAGGGAGTCGCTGGCTTCCAGCTGCAGGTGGGACCCCCCCCCAGGTCACCCCGGCTGTCTTCGGGGCCGCCAAGACTTTAGGCGACCCCCAGGGGATGGGCAACTGTGCCGCGGAGGACCGGGTGCATGCCGGTTAGCCGGCAAGGATGCAGCGAGCATCCCGAGCGGCCGCCGCTGCGGCAGCGGCAACCACAGCACGACCTGAGGACGCTGTGCCAGTGGCTGCCAAATTTTCCCCTGCAGAGAGCCAGAGAAGGGAAAAAACGAAGAAAAGAAGCCAAAATCTCGGCTTCGTTAGGTTTTTGAGTTGTTCAAATCGAATTTGTTTATGAAAACGCCCTGCGCCTGTAATTGGAACAAGTGGAGGCAATGGATCCGACTGACCCCTGCTCGCTCGTACTTATTTACGTAATTTCCATCCTCGTTTCGGTTCCCTTCGGTGTTTGGGAACTTCAGAAACTAAAGGTTGGAATACACACTGAAGCATGGCTTATTGCTGGTATCTTTCTGCTGCTGACAATCCCTGTGTCCCTCTGGGGGATTCTGCAGCACTTAGTGCATTTCTGAAACCTATTATAAGGATTCTTTGGATGGTCCCAATATACAGTATGGATAGCTGGTTGGCTTTGAAATTTCCCCAAATTGCCATCTACGTGGACACCTTGAGGGAGTGCTACGAAGCTTATGTCATTTATAACTTCATGATATTCCTTAATAACTACCTAGCAATCCGATTCCCCAATGTGATACTCCACCTGGAAGCTAAAGATCAGCAACAGCTTCTCTGTCCTCTGTGCTGCTGTCCACCCTGGGCTATGGGAGAAATACTGCTTTTTCGGTGCAAACTAGGAGTGTTGCAGTACTCTGTGGTCAAACCGATCACCACTGTGACAGCGTTGATATGTGAGATTGGTGGTGTCTACGGTGAAGGGAACTTTAGTTTCTCCAACGCTTGGACTTACTTGATTATATTAAATAACCTGTCAAAATTGTTTGCAGTGTAGTGTGCTGCCTCTGGCTGTTTTACAATGTTCTGAAAGAAGAGCTCAGCCCTATAAAACCTGTTGGCAAATTTCTTTGTGTCAAACTGGTAGTCTTTGTCTCATTCTGGCAAGCAATGCTTATTGCTTTGTTGGTTAAGGTTGGCGTTATTTCCAAAAAGTGCACCTGGGAATGGCAAAGTGCCGAAGCTGTGGCCACAGGCCTGCAGGATTTCATCATCTGCCTGGAGAAGTTCTTCGCGGCCATTGCCCATCATTACTCCTTCTCCTATAAACCGTACGTGCAAGATGCAGAGAAAGGCTCGTGCTTCTACTCCTTCCTCGCCATGTGGGATTTGTCAGACATTAAAAATGATATTTGTGAGCAAGTGCGACGTGTCGGGAGAACAATGCGAGGTTATCCCCCCAAAAAATGTTTTCCCGAAGACCCAGAGCATACTGAACACCCAAGTCTGCTCTCCTCATCGCCACGCGATGCAGGTTCTCCAGGTTCACTCCACGGCCAGTATCAGGGCTTTGCACATACGATCACTTTTGACATAATCCACTATTAAACACCCCTTCAGCACATCAAGTGAGGCCTTCAGGCTCCGTCCGTGTCACTCAGACTGTGATTGGATGCTGGTTATGTTATTTTCTATTTCTGTAATAAAACACCATGCCCAAGGCAACTTCTAGAAGGAAGGGTTTGTTCGGAATGGGGCCTGTGGTTCAAACGGGATACATACAACCTCATCAGCACCATGGTTCAGGCAGGAAGGCATGGTGCTGTAGCCCCAGCTGAGAGCTACATTTAACTCATATAAGAAACCGAGAGCTCACTGGAAATGGTACCAATCTTCTGAAACCCAAGGCCACACAACTCCTCCAACAAAACCACACTTCCTTATGCTCCCTCAAGTAGTTCCACTACCTGGAGACCAAGCATTCAAATACATGAGCCCATGAGTCTGGTCTCATTTAACCTGCCACAGAGATGCTGGAACAGGCGATTAGCAAACATCCATCAGCCACAGAGATGCTGGAACAGACCATTACATCCATCAGCCACACAGATGCTGGAACAGACCATTGCATCCATCAGCCATGTATAAGAACAGTCACTGCTAGGGAGTAAGAATTTGGAAGGCATCTCCCAGAACCCTTACTTCAGCTCCACTGTTCCCCTCTGCTGTGGGTAGTGGCACACTTTATTCACGCATTTCAAAAGTCACCCTCACTGTTCTGTTATCCCAGGAACCTAATGGGCAATTGTGAAAACCATGGGGAAAGCATTAGTGTGGTGCAGAAGAGAGAGGCCCCTGATTGTCACATTCAACTAATCTGGCTGGAATGTAAAATCCCGGTCATAAAGACAGGAGAGGACACATTGTATCCTTTTCTTTTTACATCTTCCCATTATTATAGAGAGGATGACAATGTCAGGTAGCAAAGAGCAGTTGAAAAGAAGGCATAGGGCTGAGCAGGTCCCCCTTTAAGATTCTCAGGCTCTGGCTTTGACTCAAACAGAAAGGAAGCAGAAGTTACAGGATATCAGTGGCTAGAGTGATAAAATTACCCTGAACGAACAAACATTTGGGGACTATAACTCAAGACCAAAGCATCAACAGATAAGTTCTAAAACAAATAAAAATCAGTGAAAGTTTTAATCAAAACTAACATCTCAAAGTTTCCTTGAAGGCTGAAGAAAAGAAGGCAGAAGGTTTTCTTTGTATACCTTATAAACATGACATTGTGCCCCAGCCTACCGCCCACAGTGACTTAACATCATGTTCACGTGCAAGTGACAGAGGCGATGCTTTTCAGACATCTGAGAAAATTACAATTCAGAACAGCACTCTGGTTCACACACGTTCTTTAGGTGCTCACACTGGGCATGCAAGGGGGAGCCCACATGCTGACCCTGAGCCTGCTCCTGGTAACCACAATGGTGACACCATGGACCCTTTGCAAAATGCTGACCCTGTTTTGGAAATTTGCTTAGAAGAGAACACAAGTAAGGCAGATTCACTACTGATCAGGAATCTGCTCTTGTTTGTGTCCCAGGTGACGCTTTGGATACTCCTCAGAACGCTAATGTACGCGTTCATGCTGCATTCCAGCTGACTACACCTGCTGTACAATGAATGCTCCCTCAAAGTCTCTTCCACTTTGGGCAACAATCATGTCACTGCTCATGCTAACAACTTCAATATGGTTTCTGAAATTCTTGGCCTTGGTGATGGCATGGGTATATGACATAATTTAGCAAGTGCTGTGCAGTTAAAATTACAATGAGCTTAACAAGGTAAGTTAGATTATAGCAATGATTTAAAATAAATGAAGATTATTGTACTAGAAATCCAATTCTCTTTGTCAGTAATATATATGATAAATTTGTGCTGTGTATAGGACTCTTTAGACATTGCCTAAAACTAGAAAAAATGCTCATGTTTTCCAATCATATTGAAAATATATCACATAAAAGTAACAAAATCAGTTTAGTCCAACCAAACTGATCAAGTAAAGTTGGTAGGTTCACAGTTGTCTCCTATGCTGGAATGAGGAAATAATTTTCACTCCTAATGTGAAACTTGTGTCTTCTAAATGGCTAAGCAGAGAAATGTAACTGTTAGGCATTAGTTTCTATTTTTCTGTGTCCATACACTGTGACTTTTATGGATAGCATCATTTTAGAACCAAACACCCCTTAAAAAGCAACATCTGAAAATAAAACCAATGGACATTCCACATTCTCAGCACTTCTCAAAGACAAAGATATTCATTGTGACATGACAGTGCATAAGATTCTACTGATGATGCCTCTGTTACTGCTCGTCCTGACGATGCCACCAATGATGTTCTTGATACTACTGATAATTCTTGCTTTTCTTTTTGGTTGCTGCTGAAGCACCTATGAGGAGATACTGATATCAAGTAACAATCTGTCAGGAATATTTTACAAAATATAAAAAATTTAATGTTAAATATTTCTCTGAAATTTGACACAGTGTATATTGAATTCTGCATATAAGTTTATAATAGTTTTCCATTAAAATGTGTTATGAAAATATTTTAAACTGTTTCTTGGTATTGTACAAACTGATGACATGACCTTTTGGTGATGTGTTTAAAGAACAATGTTCTGTTATAGCTATCAGAGATAGAACGGATAGAGGCACATCGAATCACCAGAGCAGAAAGAGATGTTGGTTGAACATAGCCAACTGCTCCTGACTATGAATGAAGCAGAAACAGAGCAGAGAGGCAGAGGGAGACAGACAGAGGAGGAGACACAGAGAGAGGGAGAGGAACATAGAGACAGGAGGAGACAGAGATATAGGTTTAGAAAGAGAATGAGAACCTGGGGGAGGGATGCTTCTGAACTAAAGGGAGTTTAGGGTAGGAGAGGAGGGTAGAAGACCTACAACACCAGCATGGACTTTGACAGGCACAGCAGGTACTTGTGCTGCTGAAGAAGTCTAGAGGCGAGTCTAGTCTGTACCTTACTGTGGTAATAGACACCACAGATAGCCAGTTTTCCTACTGTCAGTGATCAGAGAAATGAGAAACGACATCTTTGGGTAGAGGAACTAGCTTCACAAGTTTTTAAGGAATGTTGGCCTTTATCTACCCTCCAGAAATCCTCTGAAAGTCCAGGTTGAGCCAATTTCTGGCTATCTGGGCCTGCCATTGCAGTTTTGGGGACTGGAGTTCAATAACAAGCATCAATAAATTTTAGTGGACTTTCCAAGTCACAAACCAGCCTTGTTGAGGTTTTCATACTTAAACTGCTCTCACATGAGTGAAAACATCACCCAAACTGCTCTATTGGCCTTAACATCCACAGAGGTAAGGTGTGGCTGCTTACCTGTATTTCCTTTTCCTTTCATTTTTATGACATCCCATGCCCCAGCACACATTAACTGGGCAAAGTCCCTCACTGAGGGTGGGACCGTGGAGCCCCTTCCTGTGTATGATGATCATCGTGTCCTGGACACCACTTCACAGAACCCATCTACATCCTCTGCCTCTCTCCTCCAAAGTCATCCCTGAGCCCTGGAGGGTGTTGTGGTTCACATGTCCTGCTGAGGTCTGAGAACTTCACAGTTGTGCATTCTCTAAACTTTGGCCAGGTGTGAGTCTGCATTCACCACAGCCCACTGCCTAAAGAAGCCTCTCTCATTAGGGATCACAGTTGCTCAAATGTATAGGTGTCAGCAAGAGTACTTAGAAGGCAGCTTTAACAAAACAACAACAGAGGGCCTATTGTGTGCATTCAGCACATCAGTGATTAACTGAGAGTCACCCATACTGCATCAGTGTGGCATTAAGGAAAGAAATAAAAGCACTGCCATTGGGAGTCATTTCCAGGTTTGAATTTTCTACACGTTTCCTGTCTTCCCTTCTCTGTCTGTTGCATGAATCTGAATCTATGCCTTTCCGAAGAAGTCTGTTTTTGTGTCAGAGTCTGTGCCTGTCCCTATGTCTGTCTGTCTCTACATCTGTCCCTGTGTGTGAATGTGTATGCCTGCCCCTTTGGTTGTTCTCTCTTTTGTTGAATTTCCCCATGAGAATCACGTGGGGATGGAGTGGGATACTTTATAGAAATCATTCATGGAGTCTTCTAAGGGATTAAGGTAATGACTACAACTGACCCCAACTCACCCAGACAACAAAAAACATTACAAACACCATGTTTGCCCAGTAACACTGCTGTGTTCAACTGCTTTGCTGGATACTCATTTAAGAGTGTTTTCAACCTTTATGTTTGCTATTTTATTCAAATGATACACATTTGTTCTGGATCAGGGAGCACAGAAGAGAACATAATTTAAGATTACTCTTAAGTATTAGTTCAGTTTATAAAAGGTGGCTATGTAGGAAGACCAAGGAAAGTAGTGGTAATTGTTATGTTGTTCTCTTAAAAGTGGGCTAAACAATCAGTTTGAGTAGTGATGTGGGAGAGTCTTCTGTTTGGCTGTGATGTCCAGCAAAGTTTTCAGTCTCTAGAATCAGAGAGATTTCCATATTACATCACCCTAGTCTCAGTCACTGGGTTCTGAACCAGGGTTACAGAACCAGCCAAGAGTTTCCTACTGTGTGGTAAACCTAAAATCAAATCACAAAGTTTATTGTTCCTATAATAGTCAACACACTATCACACAAGAGACTATCTTGCCAGGCAAGTTGTAACATGCAGGGCCTTACAGATGGGTAGAATCATTGCCAACTTTCCTCATCCAGTAGTTTGCATAGAAGCTTCTAGTACGGCGAAAGCTAGCCAGTGTGGATACAACATGGCTTCTAAATGTCCTATATTCCAAGTATAGTTTGGGATATAGCTCTACAATCTAATTCTCATGTGTAAATGAGGACATTGGCATCAGGTTACAATGTTTGACTGGAGCCCCCCTTACTTCACAGCTCAGAGGGAACTATCTCACAGCCATGGGGTCTTTGTTAGTCAACTTAGTCTTCTGGGAGGAGCATTATCCATGCATGCAGGGCTCCTTCATTCATAAGGCTTGATGGCAAGTCACAGTCCATGTGTGGAGGTCAGAGAATCATTTTCTGGATTATTTTCTTATCTTCCACCATGTGGCTTTCCAACATCAAACTCAATATCATATGATTGGCATCAAGCACCTTTACATGCTAAACTATTTAACCAGTCTCTCAAATGGTTTTGAATGACTTAAAATGTAATATTTTTCCAAAAGGATTTTTCCTCCATGCTTAGTTTTGGCTAACCCTTTCTCCACCACCACACTTCTCCTGTACAGGATTAAACCTTTCCACTTGCAAGATTTCCTTACCCCTTCTACAGTGCATTTCTTCTGCCTCCCCACTTCCCTCCATGCCTGTTCTCCTCTTCTCCTCTAATGATCAATTTCATGCTTTCTGGCTTTTACAGGCACTCTAAACTAAAAACATTAATCTGAGAATTCAAAGCTTGGAACCACATGTAAGACAGAAGGGGCACAGAAACATTCAGTCCATACAAGAAAACTGCTTTTCTTCTGACTCCCAGGCCCTAGCTCATTGGTCCTTCAGGTAGAGCCTCTCATAGTTTCTAGAAAGGAACAGAGGGTCTGATGCTCCTGAGTCTTTGCATCTGAGTAGAGGATTCAAACAGAGTTTCTTCCTGTATAGTCCCCCATTGTTTCTTCCTTTTATTATTTTAAGACAAGGTCTACTGATGCCCAGGCTGGCCTCAAATTCCCCATGGAGCCAAGAAGAGACCTTGAGCTCTGGATCTTTGTTGCCTCCCACGCCTCTAAATTCTGGGATGACTGGAATGGAATTTCAAGTCTGCGAACCATAATCTCTCTTCATAATTCTCATGAAAACCCTTGCTACAAGGGAGAACCATCCATATCATGGTCCTAATGGAGCCAAGTACTCACATTAATGACCAAATAAAATGGCATACCTAAATATAAAGAATTGTTTGATTGCACCTGGACTCATCTTCAATCAATTTTCCCCAAGATAGACTCTGTTGAATATAAACCATGAAATCATACACAAGGCTTCCTAACCTGGCTTCTAAGTCATAACTATGTATGGCTTGATTGCTTCTTGACCACCAAGAAGACTGGCCAACCTTCCAGTGTTTGGCCCACACCCTCTACTTATCCTCTCCGAGTCACAGTTTCAGTTCAAAGAAGCCAGAAGCAAACCAAGGCCTTCATGGTGTCGGGACCACAAATGACTTTACCACAACCTGGGCAGCCTTTGGCCTGAAAAATATGTGAGGCACAACCCCTTGTCTTGTGTGAATATGAGCTATTTTTACTTCAAGAGATGCAAGGCAAGTTGAAGTCCATTATGAGTTATCTAACACCAAATCCTCTAACAAAGATGAACCAACTGTACCAACAAAGTTTGGTGATCCAATGAATTATATCCAATATATTAGGAGCAAATCCAGTCCTGGGAGACTACCCAGTCCCAGAACACTGGTGGATAAGGACTGAGCTAGCAAACAGATCCAGAGTCAGCGATCTCCACCAGAACAGGTCAAACTCCAAGCCAGGGACTTCTGCAGGAGGGGAATCCAGAACAGGATTTACAGAAATAGACCAAAGCCAGCAACCTAGGCCAAAGTAAACCTGAGACAGCAAACTTCAAGGGAGCAGAGCAAAGCACAGGAGCACTGAGCTATCTCCAGGAACAGGAGTAATCAATGGGTAACTAGAACTGTGACACTGACTGTAGCACAAGGAACAACCATCTGAGGTTTGGATTCACCTAGAAGATTATTCAACAGAATCTCAGACAGCCCCAACCACACTTATTAGAAGAAAATGGAGTAGAAAAGGTAAGAATACACACTACACCACAAAGAGCAATACAACACCAGTAAAACCTAAAGACCCTACAACAGCAACACCTGAACGACCAAATATGGATGAACCAGAAGAAAATGACCTAAAAAATAACTTCAAGAGAATGTTTGAAATTATTAAAGATGAAATGAGAAATTCTCTTAAAGAAATTGAGGAAAAGCAAAAAAACATTCTTATTTACTTATCTCTTGAACCACTGGCTTTTTAAATTTTTACTTTTAAATAGAACTACTAGTGAGTCTTCACTGAGTGTTACATAGATTGAGATAAGTTGAAACTCCAAAATCAACAAAATCCTTAAGACAGCGATCAATGTTGAATTACATAAATGCAAAACTGTCGCTTAGTATACAGGTAACAAATCTTTCAATGGGGTTTCTCTAAGGACCAAACTCACCCATCACTGCTCTCCGAAATACTTGATGTTCCTGCATCTAAAACAGAGGACAAGGGCAGTACCTCTGCTATTAAGGTAAAATTCTTTTTTGTGAAATTTGTTTTCTTAAGAATTTTGTTGGAGACTCGCCTAAAGTAGCTGGAAAAATCACACACTAGTGAATTAACAGAACATTTGAAAACTTTATAACAAAAAGAAGCAAACTCACCTAAGAGAACTAGAAATAATCAAATTGAGAGCTGAAATCAACAAAATAGAAGCAAAGTAAACAATACAAAGAATCAATGAGACAAAGAGTTGGTTTCATTGAGAAAAACAACAAAACAGACAAACCTTTATCCAAACTAACCAAAAGGCAGACAGAGAATATCCAAATTAACAAAATTAGAAATGAATAGGGGAACATAACAACAGACATGGAAGAAATACAGAGAATCATCAAGTCATATTTTGAAAACCTGTACTCCACAAAACTGGAAAACTTAACAGAAATGGAAAACTTTCTAGATAAATATCACTTACCAAAATTAAATGAAGAACATATAAGCAAATTAAACAGACCTATAACTGCTAAAGAAATAGAAACAGGAGATCACCAACTCCAGTTGGAATGGGACTGATGGATCATGCGACCAAACCCGTCTCTCTGAATGTGGCCAACAGCGGGGGCTGACTGAGAAGCAAAGGACAATGGCTCTGGGCTCTGATTCTTCTGCATGGACGGGCTCTGTGGGAGCCTTCTCAGCTTGATCGATCACCTTCCTGGACCTGGGGGGATTTGGGAGGACATTGGTCTTAGCATAGAGTGGGGAACCCTGATGGCTCCTTGGCCTTGAGAAGGAGGGAGGGGAGGTATGGGTGGAGGGGAGGGGAGGGGAGGGAAGGGGGAGGAGGAGGGGAGGGAGGGGAGAGGAGGAGGGAAGGAGATGGAAATTTTTAAATATAAAAAAAAATAAACCATGAAAAAAAAAGAAATAGAAACAGACATCAAAAGTCTCCCAAACCAACAAAAGCCCAGGACCAGATGGTTTCAGCTTAGAATTCTACAAGACTTTCAAAGAAGGACTAATACCATTACTCTTCAAATTATTCCACACAATAGAAATAGAGGGAACATTGTCAAACTCTTTTTATGAGGTTACAATCACCCTGATACCCAAATCATAAAAATACATTACTAAGAAATAGAATTACAGACCCATCTCACTCATGAACATTGATGCAAAAAAAAAAACTAAATAAAATACTGGCCAATCGAATCCTAGAACACATCAGAACCATCATCCACCATGATCAAGTTGGCTTCATCCCACAGATGCAGGGATGGTTCAACATATGAAAGTCTGTCAACGTAATCCACCATATAAACAAGCTGAAAAGTAAAAACCACATGATCATCTCATTAGATTCCAAAAAAGCTTTTGACAAAATACAACATCCCTTCATGATAAAGGTCTTGGAGAGAGCAAGGATACAAGGAACATACCTAAACATAATTAGGGCAATATACAGCAAGTCAACAGCCAACATCAAACTAAATGGAGAGAAACTCCCAGCTATTCCACTGAAATCAGGAACAAGACAAGGTTGTCTACTCTCTCCATATCTATTCAATATAGTTCTTGAAGTCCCAGCCAGAGCAATATGACACCTGAGGGAAATCAAGGGGATACAAATTTGAAAAGAAGAAGTCAAACTCTCACTGTTTGCAGATGATATGATAGTTTACATAAATGATCCCAAAAATTCTGCCTAGGAACTTCTACAACTCATAAATACTTTCAGCAATGTAGCAGGATACAAGATTAACTCAAAAGAATCAGTAGCCCTCCTGTACACAGCTGATAAAAGGGCTGAGGAAGGAATCAGAGAATCAACACCCTTCACAATAGCCGCAAATATCATAAAACATCTCAGAGTAACTCTAACCAAACACGTGGAAGACTTGTATGGCAGGAACATTAAATCTTTAAAGAAAGAATTAGAAGAAGACACCAGAAAGTGAAAAGATATCCCATGTTCCTGGGTATGTAGAATTAACATAGTAAAAATGGCACTCTTACCAAAAGCAATCTACAGATTCAATGCAAAGCCCATCAAAATCCCAGAAAAATTCTTAAGATACCTCGAAAGAATGGTACTCAACTTCATACGGAAAAGCAAAAAACTCAGGATAGCCAAAACAAACCTGTAAAATAAAAAAAAAAATTGAAGTCATTACAATCTCTGACTTCAAACTCTACTACAGAGCTACAGTACTGAAAACAGCCTGGTATTAGCATAAGAGAAGACAGGAGGACCAATGGAAATGAATAGAAGACTGGGATATCAATCCACACATCTTCGAACACCTGATTTTTGATAAAGAAGGAAAAAATATCAAATGGAAAAAAGAAAGCATATTTAACAAGTGTTTCTTGCATAACTGGATATGAACATGTAGAAGAATGAAAATAGACCCATATCTACCACCATGCACAAAACTCAAGTCCAAAAGGATCAAAGACCTCAACATAAAGCCAGCCACACTGAACCTTACAGAAGAGAAAGTGGGAAGTACACTTGAAGGCAGTGGCACAGGCAACACTTTCTTAATATAACCCCAGCAGCACAGACATGGAGAGAAACAATAAATGGGACCTCCTAAAACTGAAAAGCTTCTGTAAAGCAAAGGACATGGTCAACAAGACAAAACGACAGCCTGCAGAATGGGAAAAGATTTTCACTAACCCCATATCAGACAGAGGTCTGATCTCCAAAATATACAAAGAACTCAAGAAATTGGACACCAAAAGATCACATAATCCAATTAAAAAATGTAGTACAGACCTAAACAGAGAACTCTCAACAGAGGAATCTTAAATGGCTGAAAGACACTTAAGGAAATGTTCAACATCCTTAGTCATCAGAGAAATGCAAATCAAAACAACTCTGAGATTCCATCTTATATCTGTAAGAATTACCAAGATCAAAAACACGGATGACAGCTTACGCTAGAGATGTTGTGAGGAGAAGGGAACACTTCTGTATTGCTGGTGGGAATGCAAGCTGGTACAGTCCCTTTGGATGTCAAGTGTGGCAATTTCTCAGAAAATTAGGAAGCAACATTCCTCAAGACCCAGCAATACCACTTTTGTGTATATATCCAAAGGATGCTCAATCATGCCACAAGGACATGTGCTCATCTATGTTCATAGCAGCTTTGTTTGTCATATCCAGAACTTGAAAACAACCTAAATGCCCCTCGACTGAAGAATGGATAAGGAAAATGTGGTACATTTACAAAATGGAGTACTACAAAGCAAGAAAAATGACATCTTGAATTTTGCAGGAAAATGGATGGAGGTAGAAAACACTATTTGAGTGAGGTAACCCAGACACAGAAAGACAATTATCGCATGTACTCACTCATAGGTGGTTTTTAAACATGAGAAGAAAAGAAGGCCAACCTACAAACCACAATCCCAGAGAAGTTAGACAACAATGAGGACCCTAAGAGAGACTTACATAGATCTAATCTACATGGGAAGTAGAAAGTAAAAAAGGACAAGATCTCCTGAGTAAATTGGGAGCATGGGGACCTTGGCAAGGGCTGAAGGGGGTGGGAGGGGAGAGGCAGGGAGGAGAAAAGAGAAAAATGTAGACCTCAATAGATATAAAAATCCAATATATTATCTTCACAATAATATATTGGGGGTTACATATACCTTTCATCCTCTCATGGTCAACATTTCTCAAATCAGGGGAGTCAAGACCACATCACAATCTTCATGTACCTGGGTCACAATTGGATATTGTATACCTTGGAATCAGGATGTGTAGGGTGTCCCCAGGAACACAATAGGCCTACGTATTTTCTGGACTGACACAGATCAAGAACAGTAATGTAATCTCAAGTGTGACACAAGCCCTAGACATAGCTCCAGGATGACAGGGGAGGGGGGAGGGGGAGGACACACTTTAACTCAGGAGGAGGTGGTCTGATGAGTAACATAAGTGAAAGTCCATACAGGGACATTATTGGCAGCGTGGCAGCTCCCTGATTACCAAGGAGTCTGGGGCAAGCTTAACTTCAAGGGCACATGAGCCACACAATCATTTCACTTGCCCCAGGAAAATCCAAACCTCAAAGGATCCAGGACCACACTATGTCATGCAGCAAGACAAGGACTCATTTTAATGACCAAACAACATGGCCATGCCGTAATATAAAAAATGCATAGACTGCTCCAGACCTTATCCTGACATCAGATGATTTTCTTTTCTTTTTTCTCTCTCTCTTTCTTTCTTTCTTTCTTTCTTTCTTTCTTTCTTTCTTTCTTTCTTTCTTTCTTCCTTCTTTCCTTCCTTCCTTCCTTCCTTTCTTTCTTTCTTTCTTTCTTTCTTTCATTCTTTCTTTTTCCAAATCAGCTCCTATATTGCTTGAAAAATGTTGTGGGTATCTAAGCTGTGATGAACAAAGAAATGGGCTAAAAGGATAATATCATGTATGAGAAACCAGCAAGTCTCCTTGGAGAGGCTGAGATTGACTCTGTCTGACTCAGAAGGCAGAGGCATTAGCCCCTGGAGGGGCGGGAGGACCTGGGGGAATAGATGGGTGGGAGACGGCAAAGGAGCAGAGAGAGAAGCAAAAAGAGAATCAAACGCTTGTCCCAAGATCTGGCTTAAGCTACCTTGGGAGTCTTCAGGCTGCTTCCTCCGCAGCCTTGGGGTGGACGCGGGATCGTGCCGGTGCTGCACACTGCTGTTGAGACACAGGCAGCGATAGCGCCCAGCCGGTACCCAGAGCCTCCTGGATACGGTGCTCTGACTGGGGTCTGCCGCCGCGGCCGAAAGAAGTCCGTTAGCTCTGAAGAATGGCAGTTATCCCACGAGTTCCTTTGGAGAGTCTCGAGTGCATCTGCGGCTGCGCTCTGAAGGTCCTGGTTCAAACCACTCAGTGTTCTCTATAGTTAGGCTCCTCGAGGGTCCCCCGCTGCCCTGACTGCCAGGCGCCTAAGAAAAGAACTTACAGGTCTCCCACTGCCGCTGCTGACCCCTGGCGGCCACGAGGAGAAGCGCACCAGGAGCTTTCTCCCCACCCTGTGGCGATCAGTGCCGGGCATGCGCACAGCCTCTCTGGCAAGTGAAGACCTGCTATACCCTGCCTGTTAATAAAAAAATCAAAGGATGAAGCTCTACAACTGAGGCAGGGAGGAAACTTTGCACACCATCAAGCTCTCTATGCCAGACCCAGCTCACGTACTAGGATAACAGGGAAACCAAGGTTCATTAGGATTCAGTCAAACTAGGATGTTGCTGGCATTCTCCCAGCTTTGTTAAAATGTTAGGCACCTTTCTTGGATCCTCTCAGATTTCTCAAATGCTGTGATCCCGATTTATCAAAAGCCATATCTGATGCCAAAGTATGTACACTGCAAGATCTGAAGACTGTAAAGATTTTTAATTCTGGGCATTTATGCCCATGTCAGGGATAAAAAAGTGGTTCTTAGTGCTGATCAAGCACAAGCTGAGAGCAAAGGGAATTAACAACAGGAAACTGTCCAAACGATCTCACCATATATTGCATACATGAGTAGTTACAGGCAGTGTGATAATTCTGCAGATAAAAAACACTCCTGCAAGTACAGGGCTTGTGGAGGTGGAGGGAAGGAAAAAAGGACTGTGTGCATGAGTCAGTTTGGTGAGTGATACGTCATAGAAGAATAGGATTTTAACAATGGATTGTTAGTTTGCAGCGATGGGCAATTAACACATGGCCTCATAGGAGCAAGACTGCCCCCAGCTGCACCCCCAGTTCCTATGCTTAAGTGTTGAATAGTAGTACTTGGGGATCGCCCTTAAGAGGAACCGATGAATTCCAGAAAAAAAATCTTAGTCTGGGCAGCTACAAATAAGGTTTCCAGAGACCCACTCAAATGTTAGGAATACTAGATGGTGAAAATACTTCAAAAATTTTACACATATGCAGGTGTCATATTATGTAATGGATCGGCGTCTTTTAATTGCTCATTGCATCAATTTAATTTTTAGTGGTGTTCTGTTATATAACTGGATTGAATAAAAGAGGAAGGTTCTTTTATGTTGGACACTGGGTCTCAAGTAAACCAGGCTGACTTGAACTTCTGTTTATCATTTTATGTGAGACAATGTATCCCAAACTGTCCACAAATTTGTTATGTAGATGAACTCCTGATGCCTGTTTCTACCCAGAATGCTGAGATTATGTGAAGATGCCCCGCCCCAACAATTGGTTTTCTGCAGTGCTGGAGACTAGACCCAGGACTTAGTGCATTCCAGCTAAGCACTCTTCAGTTAACCTCCAGTCCCAAATATTTGGTTCCATTTCTCTGCACAGGAGATTAGGCCGTGATTCTGACACTAAGGACGCAGTGGGGTAGGACTCACCACTGACCTCCCTGTGTCTAGGGCTCAGATGGGCTGCCCTGACTGCAGGGGCATCTGACTAAGGAAGCAATGACCAGTGAAGCTCCAGAGTGGCCAATGCAGAAGCTGCACAGGAGGTCAGAGCCAGCTGGGAGAGAACTCCTGTGCCCTGCTGACCTGGACAAGGTCCTTGAATAGCAGGGAGCCTTCCAAGTAGAGAAGGGCCATGTGCATTGCCATGATAACTGGCAGGGAAGAAGGATGGGTCAGTTTGTATAGAGTGTGAGCAGAGGCAGGGAGACCATGTAGTGGACAATCAGAGGCACATGTAATGAGATTCCTGCAAATGGAACTGGGATTCATATCATCCGTCGTGCTGAAGCTACTCTTCTATTGCTAGGAAGGACAATAGGACCAAAGCAACTGATAAAAGAAGGGAGTTAAGAGGGGGCTTGCTTACGGTTTCAGAGGGTGAGTCCATGTCCATCTTGAGAGCTGGTGACAGGCAGGCATAGAGCTGGAGCAGCAGCTGAGAGGTTACATGTTGAGACAACAACCAAATGACAGACAGAGACAGAGACGACCAAGTGTTCTAAAGGAAGAGCCTATGGGGACAATTGTCATACAACCCCCCCCCCCAGGCCTATGGTTCAAGCTATCTAGAGGTTAAGAAACTATCTAGAGTTAAGAAACTTCTGGCCAAAAGTTTGAGACCATCCTGGGTACCATAAGAAGCACCCACTGGCTGAAAAGTTTTTGCATATCCTGGCTGCACAATAGCATCATTATAATCTGTTCTAATTAGCTGGTCTGTTATTGTTCTTGTCATTCAGAGTCTTCCTACATGACACAGCTGCCCACAAACTCATGGAGATTCTCCTGCCTCCATCACCACACCTAGCTTTTCAACTTTAATAGAAAACATTTTAAAAATCAGAGACAATATCTTATCCATCCTTGATTTCACCATGGTATCTATATTACTGACTTATATTGTTGTTTGACAAGATATCGTGACAAATGAAAAAATAAGAGATAATTTATCTGACTTCCAGTGGAGGACAGTCCATCCTGAGGGACGGCATCGCAGCAGGAGACTGAGATATTTTTCCCACTGTAGAGAGGGAGAGAGATGAGTGCTCATGCTCAGCTTTGTTTACCTTTTACTCTGTCCTGGACCCTAATCTATGAAACGGAGCCACCCAGTGTTAATGTGGGTTTTCCCATTCTGATTAAACTAAAGCCCATAATCCCTCACATGCATGCCCAGAGGCTAATACTCTGGATGCTTCTGGATCTCAGATCATTGGCACCATTAACTATCATGGTGTCCAGTCAACAGTCAATGTTATATGTTGCATGTTCATGCCTTGCCATTACTATATTTGAGCATTTTTCCTCCAACATGAGCATTTGAACACATTCTCACAAGAACCCTGCACGGTGGGTTCTACTGCCCTAATATTGCAAACCAGATTCTGGAGACAAAATGTTCAGGAACTTGTGGATGTTCACAGAAGTGGATCCGCTCCACCTTGACTAAAGGTCGGAGAGTTCAGACCTATTCCAGCTCTTTCAAGGTTATAGGACGGGATGCATGACGTAGGGTGTGACCACAGAATATCTTGTCTAGACAAAAGGATGCTTTGTCCTAGGGTGTGTTTACTTGACGTTTTGAGATGTGATGGGGAAATCACTTTGTTTGTTCTTTGTATCAAGGATTCTTTTGCCTTCGCCCTTATGACTGGGGTATATAAGAACCTTGAGCAATAAACAGGATGGCCTCCAGTTTCTGTCTGTTGTCTCTTGTCTGTTTCTTTCTCAATCCACTTTTCCTCCCTCCAAGTACGGATGGACAACCTGCTGGACCGGACAGTCACTGAGGTGTCACAAGGACATCATTCCGGAGCACATCCTCCATCACAAGGATGAGTCTTCTTCCCGGCTGACTGTTCTGTGCCCTGTGGGCCTGGACTTCCTCGCCACTGGGAAGCGGGTTCACATTCGGCAAGAAGAGCTATTCTTGTCACAGTTTTAAATCAATGGATCTTGCTTCTTACCTTGTCCTTCAGTGTAACCTTTTTTTTTAACTTTTAACAAAAAATTTAGCTTCACACTTTGGTTATGGTGAAGGCTGTGACGTGATATACTATGTTTCGTTGATATTCATGGGAGACTCGTCCTTTTCTAAACATAAACAGAGGAGTGGAAGTGTGTGTGGTGGGGGCACATTAGAAGCCAGATGAGTGGATAGAGGGGAAACTGTGGCTAGGATATAAAATAACTAATTTTTTAAAAAGAACCAATGTATTATACAAATTGTATGTGGGGAATGGCTGTGACATCAGGACCAGAAAACCAGGGTGACCCATGTTCCATAAGCCACCTGAAGACTGATTCTCACATCAGTCCCTGTGACTTTGCCCCACCTTGGAGTGGCTGTTTTCTTAGCCTCATGTTGTTGCCCACTGCCTCCTAATTTACATATTTCTCCTCTTCAGACCTATGTTATAAGACATGTGTCTGATGGTGAGATTCCTGCCCTTTCTGGATGTAGACTTGGTTCTTGAGGCATTTGCTACAGGCTGTAAAATAAGCTGCAATGTTTCATATCATCTGCCTTAGGGGCCTTACGTTACTCTCCCACTGCAAGTTGAAAAACCAAAGCCAAGTTTGGTAGACCCGACATTCTTGGATGGAATGACTGCCTGAGACTCAGTCATTGCATAGGAACAGCACACTAGCCCCTCACTGCTGCTCAGTCATGCTGAGCTGAGCTCTGATTTAATAGCTCACTGTCAAGTCTAGGCCTGCCTAGGGCACTTAGCCTGGGCGGCAGCAATGGAAACAACTGGCCTGTTCAGCACAGGGTTTATTATGCACTGGAACCACAAAGGCAGCTAACAGGCTCATCCTCTCATGGCCTGGGTGGCCCTGCCTATAATCAGTTTCCCTAATGCAAGGTAGTAACCAGAAATGGCTTACATGAAACCCTTGGCATTGTTATGAACATAAGCAAGACTTAGGATGCATAGAGCTAAAGCCACTAACAAGAAGGAATCTGTCACATGTGAATGCACACATGAAGAAATTGGTTTTGGTCAAGTAAATATTTCATTGTTTGTCTCTGACATATGTGTTGCTGGACCAGTGAGGTTTGAGAGAACAGTGTGCACTTGAGAAACACAAACCCGGGGCAAAGCGGTGCTCACCTTACATGCAGCATGAAATGGTGCTGACCCCAGATGACGGTGGGACAATATAAGCACAAGAGGGATGGGTTACAGGTTGTTTCCCTGATGTCCTGGATTAATGCCTGTCCTGATGTCTTCCAGATGTTTTGATGACAATGCACATTAGCTATTGGTTGCCATGCAGTAGAGACAGTCCAGCAGTTTACAAACTCAGATCTGAGACAGGGAACAAGGAGGAATTCTCAGTGTTCATTTGTTTCTGTGTCAACCTAATACTTCAATATAAATATGTTATAAAAAGAGAAGAAAAATAAAAAATAATTTTTCCTCTCTCTCTCTCTCTCTCTCCTCCTTCTTCTCCTTCTTTTTTAAAAGACACTTGAGAAATGAAAACCATGGGGGAAATTTGAAAGGAATTCTTGAATTATGCTTCTGATGGAAACAATGTCCCAAAGCTTAGTGACATCATTCACAGAAACACCTCCCCACCTGTGCAAAGCCAATAGGAACTGTGTTCTTGGTGAGAACTATAAGACTATGAGGAAAAAACATTATTCCATTCACTTATGACAGTATCATATGTCCCAGGTTGGGCACAAAATCATTGTCAATAGGAATTGTCTTCATTTCCAATCCTCCAGTGCTGGGTTAATCCAACATATATATTTTAAAAATGCCTTGACTTCAAAATTTATGTCAAAAGTTATGTTACTTTGGAGAAGAATTTTTGCTCTTATTTACACAGGAAATGAGAGACTGTGGATTTATTCTGGGTTAAGAAAAATCAGGTTTGGTCAAGGAAGACCCCCATGAAGAATCTCCGATAGGAGCGGATGGCCCAGATGATCTAACATTTCAGAGGACCTCTGTTAGAGTTTCCTCTGAATCCTACATCCAGAACAGCCTCAAGACTGCTGACTGAGATAATCAAGCCTCACAGAATATTCCAGTCAGTACTTGACCATAATCTTAAATTTTCTTTAGGTCCCCATATGTAGTGAGAGCTGCGGGCTGTGTTCCTGCCGCCTGGATCCCGGCTGCGTGGCTAGCTTATGCTCCGAAATAAATACACGGAAACTGTGTTTTTTTAAACACTGCCTGGCCCATTAGCTCTAGCCTCTTACTGGCTAACTCTCATATCTTGCTTTAACTCATATTTAGTAATGTGTGTAGCACCACAAGGTGGTGGCTTACCGGGAAAGAGTCAGCATGTATGACCTGGCAGCTGGCTCCATGGCATCTGTCTCAGAGAGGAGAGACATGGCATCTGACTAACTTCCCTTCTTCCCAGCATTCTGTTCTGTGTACTCCACCTATCTAAATCCTGCCCTATCAAAAAGCCAAGGCAGTTTCTTTATTTTTTTATTTTTTTTATTTTATTTTATTTTTATTTTTTGGTTTTTCGAGACAGGGTTTCTCTGCAGCTTTAGAGCCTGTCCTGGAACTAGCTCTTGTAGACCAGGCTGGTCTCGAACTCACAGAGATCCGCCTGCCTCTGTCTCCCAAGTGCTGGGATTAAAGGCGTGCGCCACCACCACCCAGCAGGCAGTTTCTTTATTAACCAATGAGAGTCCTCCATCACCCATAATGTTATGAGTGCCCCCAGTCAGCAGGAAGTAGCCTAGAAAACTATGCCTACATTCTCAAAAAATGGATTATGATTGTTTGTCTTTGTTTAGGGTGTTGGTTACAAGTTGTATGGATAATGTTTAGGAAAAACGCTAAACAAAGGAGATTAGATTCAGAGTTCTTGGTTTGGAAAAAAAGGTGGAAGTGTTGTGGGATAATGGTCTTGTAGCCTGTAAATATTTGTCACTTGTATTGTTTTAATAAAATGCTGATTGGCCAGTAGCCAGGCAGGAAGTATAGGTGGGGCAACCAGAACAGGAGAATTCTGGGAAGAGGAAAAGCTCAGTCTGCAGTCGTCACCTAGACACAGAGGAATCAGGATAAGAATGCCTCACTGATAATGGTACCAACCCACCTGGCTAAGACAGACAAGAAGTATGGGTTAATGTAAGTTATAAGAGTTAATAAGAAAGCCTGAGCTAATAGGCCAACCAGTTCATAATTAATAATGTAGGCCCTCTGTGTGTTTTTTGGGACTGAAGGGCTGCAGGACTGGGTGGGACAGAAACCTCTGTCAACAAAATACCATTTCTTAATTAATAAAACACAAAATAACCACAGAGAAGAAGAAAATCACCCAACGTCAACAACACTATTACCACTGCTAACACACACATTTTCATAATTATAAATATCAATGGCCTTAATTCTCCAAAGGACACAGACTGACTGAAAGGACCAGGGATCAAAGGACAAGGAAGAAGGGTGGTGTCTCAAGTTTATAAATCTCAGCGTTAAGGAGGCTCAAAGAACTGCCATAACCTATAGTCAGCCTGGGCTCCAGTGTGGAACTAAGGGACGGGAGACAGGAAAGAGGTATGAGGGAAAATGGGAGGTAACTTCCCACTTAATGAGGAAAGCCTTTAACAAGGATTCATCCTTCAACCTGGGCTTCATGTCTTGGTTGTCTCCATCCAGACCAAGGCTGCATGGACTACAGATGGAGTGTAGACAATGGGGATCAAAGGGAAGAAAGATCTAGGGCCCAATTAAAGGACAAACCAAAGACGACTCCAACAGCACTCTCTCAGAAGACCCCACTCTTCTTGATAGAATGTGTTGGTGCTACTAAAGATCTGGGTCCTTACATTCTTGTTCTTAGACATTCAATTCTTTGTTCGCATCTAGGAAGAACCTGGACACTGAGGCAGCTGGGACCAGCACTGATGCTCCTGTTACATGGGGCTGGCTCACGACAGAGCGCTGCCTTAGTGTGTACTCTCTCGATTTCATCTCCAGCAACAAACACACACAGAACAGGCTCAGAGAGGATCGGGCAGTACTCAGTGAGTAAGTGGGAATCCAGATCCCAACGCATGCCCTAGAGAATGAGATTCAAGAAAATAAATGCCTTGAGGGGAAGAAGAGGTGAGAGAGCAAAAGATGCACAGCTAAAACCAGGACGGTCAGAGAGCTAGTCCTAGAGAGAGACCCTGAGATAGAGAAACAGGATGCAAAGCAGGAGGCACACAGGGTAGAGGCTGGTAGGGTGGGGCCTCCTAACAACACAGGTCCAGGAAAATCCTGGGGTAA